>NC_090438.1:717181711-717484741 GCF_031143425.1 Pleurodeles waltl
AGGACTGTGGACTATTCACAGAGTAGAAAATCGGACATGCTTCAGTGAGTGTTATTGTGCAACTCCTTATTTATGTCCTACTATTTACTGCATAAAGTAATGTCTTTCTATACACCTCCCAATGAGAGTGCTCTATACCCCTTTCTACCTTAAATTCAGCACTTTGACAACCGCTTTCATTGTAAGGTTAGCCGTGCAGTTTGGGTGACAAATGTAGTGCAAAACTCACAATCCACAAAGGTAAGACTTTGTGGGTCCTTACTAAATGTACAATAGGCACGCCCATGCGTCTTTCCTGGGAATATCCCTGTACTCATGTCTAACACATGCTTTTGACCCCTGCACAATGGTAGGGGTGTATGAAGTTTATATCACATAAGTAAAGTCTCACATAGATCTATTTATTGGGCTATCTATATTTTGCAGAGATTTCCACTTTTATTAACCCCTTTGCTGCCAGGCCTTTTCCCCCTCCTGTGCCAGGCCTTTTTTTGCCTATTTGGAATAGTTCTCGCTTAGGCCCTCATAACTTTTTGTCCACATAAGCGACCCACGCCAAATTTGCGTCCTTTTTTTCCAACATCCTAGGGATTCTAGTGGTACCCAGACTTTGTGGGTTCCCCTGAAGGAGGCCAAGAAATTAGCCAAATTACGGTGAAAATTTCATTTTGTTTTTTTAAATGGGAAAAAAGGGCTGCAGAAGAAGGCTTGTGTTTTTTTCCCTGAAAATGGCATCAACAAAGGGGTTGTGGTGCTAAAATCACCAGCTTCCCAGATTCCAGGAACAGGCAGACTTGAATCAGAAAACCCAATTTTTCAACACAATTTTGGCATTTTACTTGGACATACCCCATTTTTACTATTTTTTGTGCTTTCAGCCTCCTTCCAGTCAGTGACAGAAATGGGCGTGAAACCAATGCTGGGTCCCAGAAACCTAAACATTTATGAAAAGTAGACGAAATTCTGAATTCAACAATGGGTAATTTGTGTAGATCCAACAAGGGGTTCCTGCAGAAAATAACAACTGAAATAATAAAATATTGAAATTGAGGTGAAAAAAACAGCAATTTTTCTCTCTGTTTTACTCTGTAACTTTTTCCTGCAATGTCAGATTTTATTTTTGAAGGCAATATACTGTTATGTCCGCTGGACTCTTCTGGTTGCGGGGATATATAGGGCTTGTAGGTTCATCAAGAACCCTAGGTACCCAGAGCCAATAAATGAGCTGCACCTTGCAGTGGGTTTTCATTCTATGCCGGGTATACAGCAATTCATTTGCTGAAATATAAAGAGTCAAAAATAGGTATCAAGAAAACCTTTGTATTTCCAAAACGGACACAAGATAAGGTTTTGAGGAGCAGTGATTATTTGCACATCTCTGAATTCTGGGGTGCCCATACTAGCATGTAAATTACAGGGCATTTCTCAAGTAGACGTCTTTTTTACACACTGTCTTATATTTGGAAGGAAAAAATGTAGAGAAAGACAAGGGGCAATAACAATTGTTATGCTATTCTATGTTCCCCCAAGTCTCCCGATAAAAATGGCACCTCACTTGTGTGGGTAGGCCTAGTGCCCGCGACAGGAAATGCCCCAAAACACAACGTGGACACATCACATTTTTCCACAGAAAACAGAGGTGTTTTTTGCAAAGTGCCTACCTGTGGATTTTGGTCTCTAGCTCAGCCGGCACCTAGGGAAACCTACCAAACCTATGCATTTTTTAAAACTAGAGACCTAGGGTAATCCAGGATGGGGTGACTTGTGGGGCTCTCACCAGGTTCTGTTACCCAGAATCCTTTGCAAACCTCAAACTTTGGCTAAAAAAACACCTTTTCCTCATATTTCGGTGACAGAGAGTTCTGGAATCTGAGAGGAGCCACGAATTTCCTTCCACCCAGCGTTCCCCCAAGTCTCCCAATACAAATGGTACCTCACTTGTGTGGTTAGGCATAGTGCCTGCGACAGGAAATGCTCCAAAACACAACGTGGACACATCAATTTTTTTCTGCAGAAAACAGAGGTGTTTTTTGCAAAGTGCCTACCTGTGGATTTTGGCCTCTAGCTCAGCCGGCACCTAAGGCAACCTACCAAACCTATGCATTTTTGAAAACTAGAGAACTAGGGGAATCCAAGACGGGGTGACTTGTGGGGCTCTCACCAGGTTCTGTTACCCAGAATCTTTTGCAAACCTCAAAATTTGGCTAAAAAAACACTTTTTCCTCACATTTCGGTGACAGAGAGTTCTGGAATCTGAGAGGAGCCACAAATTTCCTTCCACCCAGCGTTCCCCCAAGTCTCCCGATAAAAATGGTACCTCACTTGTGTGGGTAGGCATAGTGCCCGCGACAGGAAATGCTCCAAAACACAACGTGGACACATCACATTTTTCTACAGAAAACAGAGGTGTTTTTGCCAAAGGGCCTACCTGTGGATTTTGGCCTCTAGCTCAGCCAGCACCTAGGGAAACCTACCAAACCTGTGCATTTTTGAAAATTAGAGACCTGTGGAAATCCAGGACGGGGTGACTTGTGGGGCTCTCACCAGGTTCTGTTACCCAGAATCCCTTGCAAACCTCAAAATGTGGCTAAAAAAACACCTTTTCCTCACATTTCGGTGACAGAGAGTTCTGGAATCTGAGAGGAGCCACAAATTTCCTTCCACCCAGCGTTCCTCTAGGTCTCCCAATAAAAATGGTTCCTCACTTGTGTGGGTAGAAATAGTGCCTGCAACAGGAAATGCTCCAAAACACAACGTGGACACATCACATTTTTCTACAGAAAACAGAGGTGTTTTTTGCAAAGTGCCTTCCTGTGGATTTTGGCCTCTAGCTCAGCCGGCACCTAGGGAAACCTACCAAACCTGTGCATTTTTGAAAACTAGAGAACTAGGGGAATCCAAGACGGGGTGACATGTGGGGCTCTCACAGGTACCCAGAATCCTTTGCAAACCTCAAAATTTGGCTAAAAAAACACTTTTCCCTCACATTTCGGTGACAGAGAGTTCTGGAATCTGAGAGGAGCCACAAATTTCCACCCAGCGTTCCCCTAAGTCTCCCGATAAAAATGATACCTCACTTGTGTGGGTAGGCAGAGTGCCCGTGACAGGAAATGCTCCAAAACATAACGTGGACACATCACATTTTTTCTACAGAAAACAGAGATGTTTTTTGTAAAGTGCCTACCTGTGGATTTTGGCCTCTAGCTCAGCCGGCACCTAGGGAAACCTACCAAACCTGCGCATTTTTGAAAACTAGAGAACGAGGGGTATCCAAGACGGGGTGACTTGTGGGGCTCTCACCAGGTTCTGTTACCCAGAACACTTTGCAAACCTCAAAATGTGGCTAAAAAACACTTTTTCCTCACATTTCGGTGACAGAGAGTTCTGAAATCTGAGAGGAGCCACAAATTTCCTTCCTCCCATCTTTCCCCCAAGTCTCCCAATAAAAAGGGTACCTCACTTGTGTGGGTAGGCATAGTGCCCACGACAGGAAAAGCTCCAAAACACAACGTGGACACATCACATTTTTCTACAGAAAATCGAGATGTTTTTTGCAAAGTGCCTACCTTTGGATTTTGGCCTCTAGCTCAGCCGACACCTAGGGAAACCTACCAAACCTGTGCATTTTTTAAAACTAGAGACCTAGGGAAATCCAAGACGGGTTGACTTGTGGGGCTCTCACCAGGTTCTGTTACCCAGAATCCCTTGCAAGCCTCAAAATTTGGCTAATAACACACCTTTTCCTCACATTTCGGTGACAGAGAGTTCTGGAATCTGAGAGGAGCCACAAATTTCCTTCCTCGCATCTTTCCCCCAAGTCTCCCGATAAAAATGGTTCCTCACTTGTGTGGGTAGAAATAGTGCCCGCAACAGGAAATGCACCACAACACAATGTGGACACATCACATTTTTCTACAGAAAACAGAGGTGTTTTTGGCAAAGTGCCTACCTGTGGATTTTGGCCTCTAGCTCAGCCGGCACCTAGGGAAACCTACCAAACCTGTGCATTTTTGAAAACTAGAGACCTAGGGGCATCCAAGACGGGGTGACTTGTGGGGCTCTCACCAGGTTCTATTACCCAGAATCCTTTGCAAACCTCAAAATTTGGCTAAAAAAACACTTTTCCCTCACATTTCGGTGACAGAGAGTTCTGGAATCTGAGAGGAGCCACAAATTTCCTTCCTCGCATCTTTCCCCCAAGTCTCCCGATAAAAATAGTACCTCACTTGTGTGGGTAGGCATAGTGCCCACGACAGGAAAAGCTCCAAAACACAATTTGGACACATCACATTTTTCTACAGAAAATAGAGGTGTTTTTTGCAAAGTGCCTACCTTTGGATTTTGGCCTCTAGCTCAGTCGGCACCTAGGGAAACCTACCAAACCTGTGCATTTTTTAAAACTAGAGACCTAGGGAAATCCAAGACTGGGTGACTTGTGGGGCTCTCACCAGGTTCTGTTACCCAGAATCCTTTGCAAGCCTCAAAATGTGGCTAATAAAACACCTTTTCCTCACATTTCGGTGACAGAGAGTTCTGGAATCTTAGAGGAGCCACAAATTTCCATCCACCCAGCGTTCCCCCAAGTCTCCCAATAAAAATGGTTCCTCACTTGTGTGGGTAGAAATAGTGCCCGCGACAGGAAATGCACCAAAACACACAATGGACACATCAAATTTTTTCTACAGAAAACAGAGATGTTTTTTGTAAAGTGCCTACCTGTGGATTTTGGCCACTAGCTCATCCGGCACCTAGGGAAACCTACCAAACCTGCACATTTTTAAAAACTAGAGAACGAGGGGTATCCAAGACGCGGTGACTTGTGGGGCTCTCACCAGGTTCTGTTACCCAGAATCCTATGCAAACCTCAAAATTTGGCTAAAAAAACACTTTTTCCTCACATTTCGGTGACAGAGAGTTCTGGAATCTGAGAGGAGCCACAAATTTCCTTCCACCCAGCGTTCCCCCAAGTCTCCCGATAAAAATGGTACCTCACTTGTGTGGGTAGGCATAGTGCCCGCGACAGGAAATGCTCCAAAACACAACGTGGACACATCACATTTTTCTACAGAAAACAGAGGTGTTTTTGCCAAAGGGCCTACCTGTGGATTTTGGCCTCTAGCTCAGCCAGCACCTAGGGAAACCTACCAAACCTGTGCATTTTTGAAAATTAGAGACCTGTGGAAATCCAGGACGGGGTGACTTGTGGGGCTCTCACCAGGTTCTGTTACCCAGAATCCCTTGCAAACCTCAAAATGTGGCTAAAAAAACACCTTTTCCTCACATTTCGGTGACAGAGAGTTCTGGAATCTGAGAGGAGCCACAAATTTCCTTCCACCCAGCGTTCCCCCAAGTCTCCCAATAAAAATGGTACCTCACTTGTGTGGGTAGGCATAGTGCCCACGACAGGAAAAGCTCCAAAACACAACGTGGACACATCACATTTTTCTACAGAAAATAGAGGTGTTTTTTGCAAAGTGCCTACCTTTGGATTTTGGCCTCTAGCTCAGCCGGCACCTAGGGAAACCTACCAAACCTGTGCATTTTTGAAAACTAGAGACCTAGGGAAATCCAAGACGGGGTGACTTGTGGGGCTCTCACCAGGTTCTGTTACCCAGAATCCCTTGCAAGCCTCAAAATTTGGCTAATAAAACACCTTTTCCTCACATTTCGGTGACAGAGAGTTCTGGAATCTGAGAGGAGCCACAAATTTCCATCCACCCAGCGTTCCCCCAAGTCTCCCAATAAAAATGGTTCCTCACTTGTGTGGGTAGAAATAGTGCCTGCGACAGGAAATGCACCAAAACACAACGTGGACACATCACATTTTTCAACAGAAAACAGAGGTGTTTTTTTGGCAAAGTGCCTACCTGTGGAATTTTAGCCTCTAGCTCAGCCGGCATCTAGGGAAACCTACCAAACCTGCGGATTTTGGAAAACTAGAGACCTAGGGGAATCCAAGACGGGGTGACTTCTGGGGCTCTCACCAGGTTCTGTTACCCAGAATCCTCTGCAAACCTCAAAATTTGGCTAAAAAAACACTTTTCCCTCACATTTCGGTGACAGAGAGTTCTGGAATCAGAGAGGAGCCACACATTTCCTTCCACCCAGCATTAACCCAAGTCTCTCGATAAAAATGGTACCTCACTTGTGTGGGTAGGCATAGTGCCCGCAACAGGAAATGCTCCAAAACACAACGTGGACACATCACATTTTACTACAGAAAACAGAGGTGTTTTTTGCAAAGTGCTTACCTGTGGATTTTGGCCTCTAGCTCAGCTGGCACCTAGGGAAACCTACCAAACCTGTGCATTTTTTAAAACTAGAGACCTAGGGGAATCCAAGATGGGGTGACTTGTGATGCTCTCACCTGTTTCTGTTACCCAGAATCCTTTGCAAACCTCAACATTTGGCTAAAAAAAAACTTTTCCCTCACATTTCGGTGACAGAGAGTTCTGGAATCTGAGAGGAGCCACAAATTTCCTTCCACCCAGTGTTCCCCCAAGTCGTCCGATAACAATGGTACCTCACTTGTGTGGGTAGGCCCAGTGCCCGCGAAAAGAAATGCCCCAAAACTCTATCTGGACACATCAAAAATATCAAATACAAAACTACCTGTTTTTGCAGAGGGCACCTGCGTTTTTGGTCCTGGGCTCAGCAGCCATACACGGAAACCTACCAAACCCAGACAGTTATGAAAACTAGACACCCGAGGGAGTCCGGGGAGGTGTGACTTGAGTGGATACCCCAGTGTTTTCTTACCCAGAATCCTCAGCAAAACTCAAATTTAGCTAGAAAAATCACAATTTCCCCACATTTCTGTGTGGGATCACCGCACCGGGACAAATTTCCTACCACCCAACCCTCAGTCTCCCGGTAAAAATGATACCTCACTTGTGTAGGTGGGCCAAGTGCCTGTGACAGGGTAGAGCCAAAAACACTTCAAAATTGAGGGGGAACCAAAGCGGGTCCAAAAGTGCAGTTTGGAAAAAAACATTTTTAGACTGACATGTGGGGCAGAATTTCTCTCGGTATAGATGAGACAATGCTGGGTGGTAGGAATTGTGTGGATTCCTGCAGATTCCGGAAGGTTCCATCACAAAAATGTGGGAAAAATGTGTGATTTCCTACAAAGTTGGAGGTTTTCAGGGCATTGTGGGTAAGAAAATGGTGTGAGGTGCATGTGAAGCACACCACCCTGGACTCACCCAGGTATTTAGTTTTCAGATGTGTCTAGGTCTTGTGGATTTTTCTACATGGCAGCGTCCCAAAGTCCAAAAAGTGCAGCCCTCACCATTCCAAGTGGGACGATTTTGAGAGTTAACCAAGCTCTCATGGCCCAAATGTAAAACCAAAACCCCAAATAATCAAATGTCCACTTGCTTGCCGTGGGGTAAGATGTTTTAGTGTGCGGGGGAGAGCTGAGAGACTGTTACCCCCTTCAGTTGGGGTGGGGCATAACCATGCCCATACTGGTTGGTAGCCACCAAATCCCCTGGCACTTATTAGACTTCCTGCCCCCCGGGGTGTAGATCGGGGGTAATTTCCCCATCTGCCCACTGGTGGGCAGAGCAACTTTGGCCCCATTTATTTGCGGTGGGGGGTGGCCATACTCCCACCCTCTTATTTTGAAAAAAAACTTCCCTGGTCTCTGGTGGGCTTTCTGCCCCCCTTGGGGGCAGATGGGCCTTCCAAAAATAAGCCAATCTGCCCCCAAGGGGGTAGAGATGGCCAACAGTAATGTGCCCCCATGGGGAGCGACCCTTTCCCAAGGGGCTGCCCCCACCAAACAAAACACACACACCAATCCCTGGTGCCTAAGTGGTTTCTGTCCCCCGGGGAGCAGAATGACCTAAAATAAATTTACCCCCCAAGGGGAGCGACCCTTGCGTGAAATTGGTGCATAAAAAAAAATCGCTGGTGCCTAGTGGATTCTGCCCCCCTTGGAGGCAGATCGGCCTAATAAAAATAGGCACCTCTGCCCCCAAGGGGGGCAGAAATGGCCTAAAACAAATTCCCCCCCCCCCCCCCCCCCCCAGGAGAGCGACCCTTGCCTAAGGGGTCACTCCCCACATATAACAAACAAAAACAAAACAAAAATACCTGGTGTCTAGGTGGTTTCTGCCCCCCCGGGGGCAGATCGGCCTAATCATATAATCATATTAGGCCGATATGCCCCCGGGGGGGCCGAAACAGCCGTAAAGTTATTTGCCCCCCTGGGGAACGGCCCTTGCCCAAGGGGCCGCTCCCCTTATGTGTACATATATAAAAAAAAAAATCCCTGGTGTCTTCTGGTTTCTGCCCCCCTTGGGGGCAGATTGGCCTAATAAAAATAGGCTGATCCACCCCCAAGGTGGGCACTAATGGCCTAGAAAAAATGTTGCCCCCAGGGGAGCGACCCTTGCCTAAGGGGTCGCTCCCCACAAATAAAAAAACACAAAAACAAAAAAATCCATGGTGTCTAGGGAGGTTTGGCCTAATTGTATTAGGCCGATCTGCCCCCGGGGGGAGAATCAGCCAAAAAACAAATTGCCCCCCTGGAGAGCGGCCCTTATCCAAGGGGCTGCTCTCCTTATCAAATAAACAACAGCAACAAAATTCCCTGGTGTCTAGTGGCATTTCTGCTGCCCGATCGCCAGCAGAAATGCTCAGAGAAGCCTGAAAAGAGAGGAAAGGCCTTTCCTCTCCTTTCAGGCTTCTCTGCCCCCTCCACGTGATCGGAGGAGAAATGCAGCTTCCAGCACCGGAGGGAAGGCCTCTGATGAGGTCAGCGTGCGAAAGCGTGCTGACGTCATCAGACGCCAAAGGCGGGTCACGGCGGGGGCGGGGGTGGAAGGGGAAGCGATTCCCCTTCCATCCATGCCCAGGGGAGGGGTGTGCCTAGCCATCAGGGGAGCGCTAGTGCTCCCCCCTGGGGCCCATAGCAGGACGAGGTGATCTCGTCCAAGGCACCGGGGAACCGGCGCCTTGGATGAGATCACCTCGTCATAGGACCAGTAGGGGTTAAGGCTCTAGAGTTCTTTGTTTTTATTTTTCTCACTAATTAAAAGGAGCATGAGAGTCTTGATTTTCAAATTGACCTGCGGAGAAATGTGTGACATAGGAGCAGTAATCAAAGTATTTGTGAGAGCTAAAAGAAATTTGGAAGGCAAAATTAATATAGTTTTGTACATTCATAAATTAGACCCATCTGGTGTATTACCTGCTGTCTTAAGTGGGAGATATATGGAATTTGAAATGGGTAAAAGTGAATAACGGGGCTGTTTTTCACTGTGGGGTTCAGAGTGACATTAGCTAGACAACAATATCGAAGCTTGAGTTTCCTATGTCACTCAGAAATATGAGGTGAAAAACATCCCCATAATACACTTTTCATTCATTTATAAGTTCATGCTAAGCATGACCTCCCAAATCATTTTCCCCTGCTTTCAACTGCTATGCAGTGCCAGAGAAGTAATAACAGAGCTCTACATAACATGGCGTCTGATATGTATCCCTGTCTCAAAGGCAAAAAAAGATTTACCTGCCATCCTCGACCGAACCCTACCACCTTCCCTCTCTTCCTTCCCCCTCCTGCAGCTGCTATGTCATGAGATTCAGAAACTGACACAAATAATAGAGACACTCTATAAGGGCCATACATAACATGATAGCACATGTCCATTTACCTGGATTATATAAATCAGCATCTGTCATTTCTGAATTCTGAATGTACTATTCATTATTCCACATCAATGCTGTACTTAAGCACATACAAGGTTTGTGAACAGGACATTGATTTTTATGGCTAGATATATTTATAAAGTTAAAACATTAAAGTGCAAATTACAACAGAAATAATTTAATTTAATTGAGAGAATAAAGTAAAACTAAAACTGAAGTCAAAATCTAAAGGCTTTACCTTCATAAAAGCGAAATTAATTAAAAATGACACAATATTAGCACACAACATAATACATTTATTCCAACAGGCATCAGTTTACTCTCAATGAGAAATATGGCTGGAAACCTGCTCCTCAGCCGCTTGCGAGAGTCCGTGCCCCTTCCAAGTTTTCTCGGATCAAACCATTTCTCGTTGCCCAATAATCATTATCTAAGCAGACACCGTTCAGATTATTTTAAATTAAACAAAAACACGAATATCCCTAAAGCAAAAACTGACAGTTGAGCATGATTTTTTGAACTTGCTTTTGCCCAGGGGTCTTATCTTCTAAAATTGTGAGCACCAAAATAGAGCAAGTAGAACTGCCAGTCTGTATTAATGATTTGGAGACATCTAGATGACTTGTCATCTGCACAAATAGGGAAGACATGAGTTCGCGTGAAAGCATGGCAATTGGCTTCTGTCTTGTTTCAGTTTTGAAACATATATTTGTGACAGTTAAAAAAGTACTGAATTTAGTCTATCAAGGAATGCATGTACATTCAAGCAAAATATACATATCAGTCTGAAAATAAACTATTTTTCAACGGTACAACAAAGAGATCGTTGACAATAAAAATAATAAAACAATAAAATGTGGAGAAATGCCCTAGAAAAAGAGCAAGAACGTAAGATAAATTAGCAAAATTCATTCAGTGTGGAGGAACACAGTCAGATATTTGCAATGACAAGACTAATGTCTAGATATACCCTGATAAAGAAGAACCTCAAGCAACAAAGGGGACAAGAAACTCATTTTAAAATTCAATGTCAGCCGCAGGGCTTTTTTCAATTACAGTCGTCACCTTTGACCTTTCACAGATGCGACCCCGAGGGATAAAAGTACAGCACTGTTTAAACATCATCCAGGAATGGAAATGACAGACAAGGGATGTGTCTGTGGTCTTCTCAATTCGGTGTAGGGTGTTATAACAAAGAAACACATGGGTGTCATCGAGGATAAAATACAGTCGTAGCTAAGAGAATCAAAAACATGGATGTGGTATTAAGAAAGAAAAAGAGAAAAGTGGAGGAAGTGGAAAGGGAGAACAAAAAGAAAGTGGAAAGAAAGGGAAAGAAAAACAAGGAATGGAAAAGAGCAGTGTGAAATAAAATCGATTAAAACGTGAATGGGAGTCGGTGACATCCTAAACTGTGAGAAGAGCCCTGGCATGCAATGTCACATGTTTAAATTTGTTGGTGTTGCAAGCAGGGTGCTTTGTGCTTAAATGGAAGATGCATAATCGAGCTGTTAGGAAAACAATGAACCAATTAGACTCTTGTCATGGAGTCATCGAAATTATGAAAGTTTGTCCTTTGATACTTCATCTAATAATGTGCGCTACACTTGTCATCTCTTAAAATGACATTTTGATCAATTTAGTTACAGCACAGCGCACGCGTTGTGTGGAGCTATGATGAGTCATTCATTTCCTCGCCTGCCTTTAACTTCAAACTGTCTTTATCAGCTACCTCAATTTCGAACAAACCAGTCAATGCCAATTAATGAAAGTTACATGCATTTTCTTTCACATATAGCATCAACACACAAATTAAACTTTCCAGAGATGCATGGGGTTTTAGTCCTTTGCCCCGTCTATCTCAGAGCAGAAAAGAGGAGGCTTCCTTGGCCGCAATTACATTAAAAAAATGTGTTTTGCCCAATAAAATGTGCAGGCTGCAGCAGCATTTGTGAGGCATCGCAGACTGCGCAGTGAATCACTGTTGCAAATCACATAGTGGTGCTGTTTGTATAATTTAAAGGTGAACCAAACAACAGTTGAAAATTAATTCATTGTACATTACAAAACAACTAATATCAGCTGCCCAAGGCATTCTTATAGATTTGGGGCCTTGAACAGTCTGAATTGTCAGACTTGTAGTCAGGTGATTGTTAGTAGTTATATAGATATGTCATCGGCAAAGTTGACATGAGCAATGGGTGGTGGAAGCTGTGGTGGCCTCCTATAGAGGTCTCTGCCAGCTATGTTTTTATAAATTAAGCACTGGCAGAGCCAGTTGCGGGCCTGCCACATATCTTCTACCGAAACGTTAACATCAACTCGCTGGGTTTATAATATATCACCATTGAACGTATGAAATATGTATAAAGGTGTTTTATGTTTGTTAGAAAAGAATTCTTTGGTTCGCAGTCAGGTTATCCCCGTCCAAGCAAGGACCCACACTTTAGTCAGGGTAAAGGAGAACCACCCTCAGTGAACCTCCGCTCACCCCCTTGGTAGCTTGGCACGAGCAGGGAGGCTTAACTTCAGAGTCTAGGTGGAAAGTATTTGTACCAACAACACAGTAACTCAGTGAAAACACTACAAAGTGACACAACACAACACAGGTTTAGAAACATAGGTAATATTTATCTAAAAAAAACAAGACCAAAACGACAAAAATCCAACATACCAAAGTAAAGTTATTAATTTTAAAATCAAAAGAGTCTTTAATCTTTGAGAAAACAGTAAAAATCACTGTTAGTGTTGAAAAGTACCTGGGTAGTGTCAAAATAACACGCACAGTCGAGTGTGCGACAGAAAAGGCTAGCGATGTGTTGATTTCTCACCTGCAAATGAGACCGTGCGTCATTCTCCTCCTCCGGTAGGGTCGGCGTGCATCGTTTTTCCTCTCCGCAGGAGAATGAAGCATCGATCCGGGTAAGCACTCGGGTCCGGGCAGACTTTGCATTGTTTTTCCGCACCCAGCGAGGTTTGAGTCAAAAATCCTGCCACACGGTATCAGCAAAACCGTGCTGTGTGGGTTGCGATGTTACCAGCCTCCGTTAGCAGTGTGGAGCGTCGTTTCTCCAGCTGTGTGCATCAATCTTCCAGCCACGACGCAGGTGGAGTGTCAATTTTTCAGCTGCGAAGCCGGCAGCGCGTCGTTTCTTCAGCCGCGTCTCGGAAATTTCCCAACACGGCGGTCTGTGCGTGGATTTTAAATCTTGGTCTGCCAGTTTCATCTGTTAAGGCCCCTGGAACTGGTTAGGGCACCAATTGGCAGGGCAGGAGTCTCAGCAGAGAGTCCCAGTGCTGGCAGAGGAAGTCTTTTGATGGCCCTGAGACTTCAACAACAGGAAGCAAGTTCAGGACAAGTGATTTCTTCACAAGCAGGAATGCAAAACAAAGTCCAGTCTTTGTCCCCTTTCACAAGGCAGAAGCAGCAACTGCAGGATAGCTCCACAAAGCACAGTCACAGGCAGGGCAGCACATCTCCTCAGCTCTTCAGCTCTTCTCCAGCCAGAGGTTCCTCTTGATTTCCAGAAGTGATCTAAAGTCTGTGGTTTTGGGTGCTCTTCTTTTACCCATTTTGGCCTTCGAAGTAGGCTTACTTCAAAGGAAAGTCTCTCTTGTTTGTGAAATCCTGCCTTGCCCAGGCCAGGCCCCAGACACACACCAGGGTGTTGGAGACTGCATTGTGTGAGGGAAGGCACAGCCCTTTCAGGTGTGAGTGACCACTCCTCCCCTCCTTTCTAGCACAGATGGCTCATCAGGATATACAGGCTACACCCCAGCTCCCTTTGTGTCACTGTCTAGAGAGAGGTATGCAAACAACCCAACTATCAAACTGACCCAGACAGGGAATCCACAAACAGGCAGAGTCACAGAATGGTTTAAGCAAGAAAATGCCCACCTTCTAAAAGTGACATTTTCAAACACGCAATCTCAAAACCAACTTTACTCAAAGATGTATTTTTAAATTGTGAGTTCAGACCCTAAACTCCACATGTCTATCCGCTCCCATAGGGAATCTATGCTTTAATCATATTTAAAGGCAGTCCCCATGTTAACATATGCGAAGGATAGGCCTTGCAACAGTGAAAACCGAATTTTGCAGTATTTTACTGTTAGGACATATAAAATACATTAGTATATGTCCTACCTTAAACATACACTGCAACCTGCCCATGGGGCTATATAGGCCCTACCTTAGGGGTGTCTTACATGTAAGAAAAGGGAAGGTTTAGGTCTGGTAAGTGGGTACACTTCCCAAGTTGATTTGGCAGTTTAAAACTGCACACACAGACAATGCAGTGGCAGGTCTGAGCCATGTGGGCTGGTGGGCATAAGAGTCGAGGCCTTCTAGCAATGCTGTACCGAGGCATGTTCTACTATGGCTCTACAAACTGGGCCAAAGACAACTCCTTCCACACATGACCCTCAGGGGCTTCTCATGGAAATTATTGTGGTGGTACTCAGGCTCAGTAGTCAACACCATTCCCCTAGCAGTTCAATAAGAACAATGTCCAGCCCTTTAAGGGCACCAAACATTGACACTGAACATTTATCAAGTACTGTCCAGGGATTCCGAATGGGTGCTCGGCACACTAGATTTGGTGTGATGGTAACACCAATGTTATTTGCCACTTCATAATGAGAAAAGTACAGTTCAGGAACTCATGTTATTGGTGTGATGACAACATCAATGCTAAAGCAAACTTGTGCATAACTTTGAGTATTTGAGGGGTGATCTGATTGTGGTAATGGCAGTTGCTTACATACCCATTTTTAGCTCTTGTGCAATGTACTAGCTGAAATAGGGATGCTATGAAGTGCTTGAATTACATTGTTAAAGGGTATCTGTATATTCATTTCATGTCTTTATTTATTTTTTACCTTTTTAGTTTCAGTTTTCCTTAGTGACCTCTCGCAAGAAGATCTCAAGTCTCAGCCACCATTTTCCCTGCAATGCACCTATAAGCATCCACTCCCATCTGCTGGGTGTGGATTACTCATTATCCTGCTTCCTGAATATTGTGTTCCAGTGATCGCACTGAGCAGCAATTTTGCCTCCTGATCATATGCAGCTTTCCACAGACCGTTCCAACCTATCTGATCCCTTGGGTTGACAGCGGTAGGTGTTTACTTTGATCTGCGACAAGGTGGGGGAATTCCTCTTTACACTACTAGTGCTGAGGTTTTGAACAGAGTTCCAGCAGCAATCCATAGTAATGACAGTAACAGCACCTTGCTTCACCCAGATTTCGGTATCAGAGTTGATTTTGCACATAACTGTTGATCTGTTGATCTAAGAAACTGATTTTTCAGAAGTGCTTATTGTGAACCTGATGTTGATGATATGAATACAAAGTTCCTAGCAGCCAGGCTTGGCATAGAGGATTCAAGCATATACAAACTATGCTAGTTTTTAGACTTTAATGCAGAGACCCTGGGATGTTTGAGTAAAGACACAATGTGAATGCTCAATAAAGTTAATTCATGATGAACTATGCCCCAGTATCTAGGTAATGCAATCATGCTTAACTGATGTTATTGTAACACTTTATGATACATATCTGTGAAGAGCCAAAAAAGCACTAATAAGGGCGTGGATCATCTTGTTCCAGACCTCCATCCCCGCAGTACCCTCCCTAAAACTCTTCCTCTCGTCTGGCCTCAAGCAGAGTTGGAGCTGCTATTGTGGATACTGCTCTTTAGGAACCTACATTCCGTGACAGTTAGCTCTCTAGTACTTGGTGGAATCAAACCATTTTGGAAGGGCAGTGGTTTTGGGTGCTTCAATAGGGTACTCTTGGTGACATCCCCTCGTTCCTGGAATGTCTGGACAAGTAGCAAACTAGATACATCATCCCTGATACAATAGAGAAAGGGACACAGATTTGATAGCCTCTAACACAATCTTGCTGTAAAGTGTTGGGGGTGGGGTAGATTTAAGAAATAGCTAGTTAAAGAAAGCCACCAAAGCATTGTGATCACCATAAGAAGTGACAAACACCTGACCGTGTATAATGCTGTTACTCAGGCTTTTTGACACAAATATATGATCAATTGTGGTTGTAATGCACCCTTCCCCAATAAGTTGGCTGGTCAAGGGCTCCAGCGAATTCCATCATATTGATCATGCCTATGTCTGCCAAATAGCTGTCCACCTCAGACTCTCTGTTATTGCCAAACTTAGGTAAGTCTGAGTGGGCCGTCAGACCATAAATTACAGTGTTCAAGCTGATCTTGGTGTTAAAGTCCCACCCAGTATTACAAATAGAGAACCTGAGCGGAAGAAATTGGGTGCTGACAGGCAGGCTAAGCAATGCAATAACTTGGTGTAAGAAGGGTTAGGATGATTTGAAAAGTCATTATTAGAAAAATTGACTAAAAATACCTTTTTGTGGGACTGCCCACTAACTGCAATAATTTGGTTTGCTGGACACTCTACCTTAAGCATTTCAATACTTAAACCCAAGGAGAACTTAATCAAGATTTAAGGGACATCCTTTGCATGCCCCGCTGGAGATGGAACAGAGGGTATGGAGTAGATCTGAGAAATGACCTGAGAGATCTCCCATGTATGTTGAAACATGCAGGTGTTGTGAGCTTTAATGAGGGCAATTCAATTGGGTGGTTCAGGCTTTCACTTTCGACCTGCTAAATTCCAAGACAAGACTGAGATGAAATTATTGAAATTTACATTGAGAATGATTCCATTTGGGTAGATCTAAAGTGGTTAATTCAGTTGATCCAGGAATTACAACATTAGGTGAGGCCTCAAGACAGTCGACAGCAGAACAAGTGGAAAGTGGTTAGAAGCAGTTGGCCAAGGGGTGCATAGGGTGGCAGGGCTTCTTAGAAGACTCAAATTTAATTAAGTGTTCAAGAGGCTCACAAAGGTTTACACATTGGAGGCAAAGAGGCCTGTAAAAACATGAGGGAACAGATGTAATCATCCCCCTACAAAAGTCCCAGTATTTTTGGAAAAGAAGCAACATTTCCTGGATAGAGGGATCCCTCCAATTTATCACAATACAACAATCCCTCAGCACATTGTTTAGCGAGGATCCAATCCAGTTCACACGACGTGACATAATGATCTGTGCCCCATCACATACATCTAGCTCCCTGTTTAGCGAAAGCCAATGAATTGCTTTATTAGACAACTGCTCACCAGATTCCACCTGACCTTGCCTAAGAGCGGGGTCTCTGATTAAGACCACAACCCAGGTACAAGCAGAGAAGGATAGATTCAACACTAGTAGGTTGGATAAACAATGCATGCTTTTTTGCAGGCCCACATTGTGGGTCCCGATGATGTGCTGATTTCCATCCAAAGTAGGAGGAGTAGACACCAAATAAGTAAATGAAGCTCTAACCTTAGTGTGGTTGGTGACATTGGTTGGCTTAATAACTGAGATGCAGGGTCAATAATGCCAGACCAAGTTAAACACAATGCTGGAGCCTGGCAAGCTGTGACAGAATGTGGGGTACAGTGATTGGCTTGCAAGGTAACTGAGGAAAAACTTAGGATTGCCCTATGTGAGATTAGCCACTAAGGGGTTGTGCAAATGGAGAAGTAGGGGTGGGCACAAGCACTGCAGCTGTAGAAGGAGGGGTAGGGCATGTCTTCTCAGTTAGTAAGGTAAGCTGTAACTCAATACGAACCAATATCTCCAAAATAGGGGCCACCTGGGCCTAAAGCAGAGTACTGAAGTTTGTAAAATAGTCCTCCAGGTGTCGGCCTCACCTTCCCCTGAGTGGTGCTGCATCAGGATTGCTAACCATCAGACTGAAAGATGAACCCTCCATTGTAGTATTACACACTTTCTACCTTTTAAGTTTAGGGGCTGAGACAACAAATGAGTTGGAGGGCTTGTTAGGGGTAAGACTCGTCCAGCTATCAGATATAACTAGTGTGGGACTACCTACAGGAGCACTAGTACAGTCAGCCTCGATTGGGGTATCAGTGCAAAGATGGGCAGGTCCCAAGTCTATTTAAAGCCTTCTCTCAGCAAGAGCAATCTCACTGCTGATAACCCCTACCACTCTTGCAAGCATTTTATCGATGGACATACCTCTGCAAACAGATCCACTGCTGTCTACAGTTGTTTTCCTTTTCCCCACCCCTGAACGGTTCAGGGGAGCCATTCTTTACAAGCCACAGGAAGAATAAAAGAGAAGGGGGAACCCAGCCTCCTCTGGCCTCTGGCCTCTGTCGCACCCAGATGGGCCTGCTCTTGGCCCATTCTTGGCCCGGCACATGCCTGGGTGCGTCCAGTGCTACAGGAGCAGCAGTGCTTAAATAATGACCTCACAGTGCTCCCAAGCCTCATCTGGCCTCCTCTGTATTCCCGGATGGCTTCTGGGTCTGTTAGTTCCCAGAAACAGCGTTCCCAAAGGACTAAGGCTGCACTTTACTGTTGATGCCCAATAAGGCTCGAATACATACAGGGATACTTGTCTTCCCAATAAAAATAATGAATACAGGCTACAACTCCAGTCTTGACTAGCTCTCTTGGGGCATCCCAAAAATATTTACATTGTAATAGTTCCTATCTCAAATGTCACATTAAAGCCAATGAAACAAGCAATGAAAGCAAACAAAAGTAGTTTATAGAGTTTCAGACTGCGAGTATAGAAAAAGACATTGTCAAAACATGTAACTCCTTCATTACAGACCTATAATGCCCAAGCGATGTGGGCAGCTTTATATGGAGTAGAATTCTGGCTAAAGTTAAGGTTAAAGTTGCAATCTTGGCCAAATCAGAATTTATTTTGTTAGATCTTTGGTCAAGCTGTCTCAGTGTACACTATCTCTTTCATTAGAGATGGGCATGGGAATTAAATTCAGCGCACTGAGTCAACATTAGACCATTGATATACTAGCGACTTTTATGGTACATTGAGGAATTCACTCGATACAGGATGGCCCTAGAAGAGGTACTGATTGCCATTGTAGCATACCCTGGTAAAGAGTTGTAAGAACTCAGCTGAACACACTAGGGGCCAGATTTACAAGGCCCTAGCACCACCAGAGTGTCTCTGTTTTGTGATGCTCCAGTGGCGCTTTGCAGTGGGCCACATTTACAAGGGGGTTCTAAACAACTTTTTGTGGCTTAAAGCCACCTTGTAAATATGGGCCCCTCCAATGCAGGTTTCTGTGCAAGAAGGTCTCACTTCCTGCACATAAACAATCATTCAAAAATTATTAGTTGCTACTTCTATGTGTCCTGAATTCCACAGCACAAATTTAAGTGCCAAATCACCATCGTAGATTGTTTATGTGCAGGAAGGGCCACCTTCTTGCACATAAACAATCAATCCCCTCAACGCGTTGTCTGCAAGGATGCCTGTTTTGGCACTGGAGACTAAATTTAGCACCAGTGCAGGAGGAAATACAGCACATCTCTGCATTTCTAAAGTGATGCAACGCTGCAGATTTTGGCACAGCACCACGCTGCACCACTTTTTAGTAAATCTGGCCCTAGGTCTGGTATGCTTTGGAAGCCCTGGAGAGATCAGTCAGATTACCAAAGGCCACATAAAAGATTATTGGCAACATGTTGCAGGGAATGTATTTATTGGCTTTGTTCAAGGGCATAAGATGTATTTCATTTTTAATGCTTAACTTACTAAAGCTAAGACTTAAATGTATTAATTACAAAAATTAATATGTAACCTATTCATCACAAATCAGGTATAATCTGCTGGTTTTATGACTATACACAACCTCTAATGTGCAAGATAACACTTTCCCTTTTATCTCCTGGGCTCAAAGAGCAACTAATGCACAGTACACTCTTGACCCTCATCTTAGCCTAGAGGTACCCGGATGACTCTCCTGCTCATCCCTGGTTTCACCTGCGCTGCCAGCTAAAAAATAATTGTGAAAACAAAAAATGATTAGAGCATTTGTTCAAGAAGGACACTGTCAAGCACACCACATTCTCTTGTCATGCAAAAGTTATTTCCACATTAAAATTTTAACAATCGATGCCTCCAGTTCATCAATATGCAGTTGAAGCATGTGATTTCACCCTTAAATGGTTGCCATTGTCTTTGTTCTACATGCTGAAATCTGAGCGTTAGCACATGAGGTAGCTCAAATTACTCGGGCCACATCACCCCTACATTTACTGATGTTGACAAATAGGAACACAGATATTAGTTGAAGGTCAGAATATGATGACTGAAGGGTGAAGAATACATGGCTACTTTCTAGGCATGTAATAGCAATGTGAAGTGTTACTTGTATAAACGTTACTTTACATTGATTTTTTTTGCCTTGTAACATTGTTAATATGGCTGCGGCATGTGTGTAAAATTGTCTCACATCTGACATGATGATAAAATAGCATGACAAGAGTAAATAAAATGAGCAAATAGACAGTCATTCACCCACACTTTTAAAGGACAGCTATTTAAAGTGGTCTATTATATGGTGCAGTTGTGTGACCCCACAGTGTAATAAAGACACAATTCCATATCAGGTCCAGTCAGGTTAATTTGTAAAACATTAGCTCAGTCCTGAGTAGCTGTGGGTCAGAGCTGCCAGGCTTTATCAAAGTAACATGTGTAAAGCATTATAGAAGTATCAAAACAGATGAATGCCAAGACAATGCAACACAAAAAAGTATAACACCAATTTATAAACATATTTGTTGTTTTTATCTTTTAATGGACATATTAATAACAAACATCCACCACAGGGTTCTGGGGATGTGAATTTTTAAAGAAAAAATAAATTACAGCTTTTCACTTTTCACAATAATACACTGTAATTTACTGTGACTCATGGTTTAGGGATAGCAACAAGTAACCTGCAAATGGCTAAGAGGACGCTCTTGGCCAGTTGAACCGCAGCACACATAGAAGGAACAAATCTCTATTAATTATTATTTTTTTGTCAAAAGGTGTCCCTTCCTGCACATAAACAATCACCCCCGCAACTCAGGCATCCTTGTACCATGGCGCAAGGATGGCTGCTTTGGCCTTAGGCAGCATATTTAGCGCTGGTGCAGGGGAAAAACACAGAGATGCCCTGTATTCTGGTAAATTCGTATTCTGTATTTTGGAAATGACACACTTCGGTGCAGCAAAATTGCTTGCTGCACCGCACTGTGCCACTTCCTCGTAAATGAGGCCCTTAGAGTCCAGACAGTGTATTGCTGCAGTTTTAACACACTTTATGTAAACTGATATTCCAGGACATCCTATCAGTTCATTTCAAGCCCAGGTATTCGATTGCCTTTAATCTCTCAAACTTCACCCCTTCCAGTCTCACTGTGCCCCAACATTTCTTGTGCACATTAAAGGCCATGCATTTGGTCGTGTGTTGTTTAATTTCAAGCCCACACTGATTGCAGAATGCTGCAAATTGATTAGGAGGACGTGAAGGCGACTTAGAGATCAATATCGTGTCATTAATAATTTGGGGGAAACATTCATACGGGAGCCCAAAAAATTCACATCATCATTTAGGTATGATGTAAACATTGTTTGTGCCAGAACGCAACCCTTACCACATCGCTTTCTTTATTGGGATGTGTCCAGTAAATTGACCCTGGGCCTCCCATTAAACGTGTGCATAAGTGGTAGATCGCAATCTTATGAGTATAGACAAAATAATATCTGGGACTCACATTTAATTCAGAGCCAATCAGATCGAAAGCAGACCCGAGAACCATGAATGGGACATATAGATAACCTTTACCCAGTACTATGATCTTCCAAAATATTAATATGAACCTGAAGACCTGATCGATCGTGCTGACTTTTTTCCTAAAATCCGATTCCAGGTGTAAAAGGATGCTATCTATGTTCTTCGATCCAACCTTATAATCTATCCATGTTCTGGCAACATAAACATTTTTGTAGGCTACCAATATCTTATTGGCCAGTAATTCCGTAGGACCGTTTTAAAAATGGGAATAACCTCAGTTCCTGCTCACTTGCATGAGAAATGCCAGATGTAGCTAAATAGGGCAATGCTTAATAGTGCAGTGTTAAACACTTGTTGCAATGTACAAACAACTAGAGTTTGGCAAAACAAATTTAGAACATTATATCACCAAACTCATAAACCTTATATTATTGTACATAAGTGTATATGTACGCACACACACATACACACAAATACATTTATTTATCAAAACAATATATCCTTTCAGGCTCGGAGTTTTGCATAACTTATGCAAAACAGACAAGAGATCTCTGCATAGTTCCCAAGTTTAGGTGGAGAGCAGCTCCAGTATAGAGCACCCTACAACAGCGACATTCCAAATTTACTTACCTCAAATGTCTGTTCTTCTAGCAAAGTTTTTAAGCATAAGAATAGCACAATGTCATCCACGCTGAGCTATAAAGGGACAAAGTATTTTGCAACTTTTAGAGTGAAGTTTTTAAGCACAGGATTAGCACAATGCCATCCATGCGAAGCTGTAAAAGGCCAAAAGTCTTTTATCACTCCAGGCACAGTATTTCAGCTTTGGATTGGTAAAATACGATCCAAACCAACATAGGATCAGAAAAAGCAACCCCATGACACACGTTGCGCTATTAATATAGCTCTTCAGAGAGGTTTAGCTTTGCCTAAACACAAGCAAACACCCAGTATAAATCAAAACAATGCCATTCAGAATTAGTGCGACACATAAATTATGCAAAAAGTAATTGAGAACTCTGTGCAGTTCCCAAGTTTAGTTGGAGAACAGCTCCAGTATAGACCATCCTAAAACACCAGTGACTGTCTAACTTTGCTCAACTCAATTACCTATTATTCTAGCAACGTTTTTAAGCATAGGATTAGCACAGTGCCATCTATGCAGAGACAGAAAGGCACAAAGGGGAAAGAGTATGTGTACTGTAACCCACAAGATCTGGCTTGGAGGTTGTAATTTTTCAATTTGATTTTTCCACAAACTCATGGAGGATCCCATGCCTTTAAAAAAAAACAGGGGGGTGCTACGGTCCAGGGGAAGGTGCAGATAGTACTTAAGTGAAGGGTAAGGGTATTTTTTTACATCATTTTTAGTAGTCTGGACTGAGTCCCAATTCCTAAGATAGCTGCCGCAATGTTATGGTTGATATAGTGACAGCAGAAGATCTGTCGGCTCCACTGATTCTCCCCCAAATGAAAAATACAACTTTTTGAGCTCAAAAACTACTGAATGGATTTACACCAAATTAAAAAAATCCCTCTATCTGGACCAAGATCTAGCTTTCTGCGGAATTTGATGATGTATATTGCCGCTCACTTCAACTGCTGTCTTGTAAATTTCGGGGTGAATAATCAAGCGGACGCTGAGAAAAAGTGAAGATGGTCCCAAAACACATTTTCCCCATGCTAGTTCCAAAAGGGATTTTTAGACATGACTACAACTGGACCGCTGATCAGAATCCTTTGTGGATCCTCTGTGGCAGATCAGTGGATTCTTGCATCAAAGCAAGGCCCTGATTGGTTGGCCACAACCTGGGAGAAAAGTTGCGGTCACCATTTTGCTTATGAGCTTGGTGCAGGGGGGAAAAATTCTAAGTGAAAACTGAGATAAGTGGATAAGATAGATGTATCTTCACCCGATACAACCGATGGACTCCTCATGGGCAAAAAATACCTATTTTTCTTTGCAGATTTGCAGATCTGTAGACCCATCTCAGGGCTCAGTGTGACTCTCAGAGTAAATCCACAACTGAATGGCAAATCCAGAGCCCATTTGAAATAAACATTTACACACACTCACTCAACCAACCCCAAATGGAGATGGCAGTTTGGCAGCACATGGATGGTTGGGGGCAGGGCCTGCGGCCTACCCCCTGCCAAGCATTGCCAAAGGCTGTGTGCAGTGCGGGACTGATTACATGCAGGGTTGGATGCAGGGCCTGGCCACTGTGGCCAACCTTTCGTTGCATTTAAAAAAAAAAAAGAAATTCACTGAAAACACCCAAATGTTACAGAAACGTTATAAATAGGAATTAGATAGGAATTAGCATTTTTAAAAAACCTAAAAAAATCAATAAAAAAACAAAGGTTACAGGGATGTTACGGATAGGTGTTGAATTTACATGTACAAAACCACTGAAATTCAGCTGTTATAATTAGAGTTATTCAAAGTAACTATAACTCCTACCCTAAGGTAACTATAACTCTCACAGCACCCTCGCAGCTAATCGCCCCACATATTACATCATTGATGGCATGTAACCTTTGATTTTTGTCAGTGAGAATATATATATATATATATTCATATATATATATATATATATATATATATATATATACATACATACACACACACACACACACACACCTATACTTATAAAATGCATATATACATAGTAATATATATATATAGTAAAGTTAGTTGCCCAGCTATTTAGTATAAATCCCCTTGACACGTTTTGGCCTCAAAAGAGCATTAATCACAATATGATGACCTTAGAAATGTTTACTGTTTAGGGTTGGGTACCACTACGAGTGGTTTGCTACACCACCGGGGAGTCCGGATAACAAAGCAGCATTGATGGTCCAGAGGAAGGCAGAAGACGAAATACATCAGCCCTGGCTATGTGCCTGTATTATAAATATATTACCTAGTGGCAATTTGGGTTGTAGTTAGGACCTAGTTTCTATATAAAAAGCATTTTTTTTCTAGCTTACATCTTTGTCACAAGTTGACAAATCTTTACGAAACTTTCCAAAATGAATGCAATGCGTGCACCTGCTGCTGTCTGGAAAGTTTTGGGGTGATCTATCCAGTGAGGTCCAAGAAAAAAGGGTGGTTCAAAAACATGTTTTCTCCATGTTAAACTCCACAGGGAATTTGAACAGGAATAACAGCCGAACCGCTGGACAGATTAACACCACACTTGGCACAAAGCTAGCTCTTGGTCCAGAAAGCAACATTTTTGTGATTTGGTGTAAATCCATTCAGTAGTTGTTGAGATAGTAAAGAAAATTCAAATTTGTGTATATAGAGACGTGGATCCTCCTTGGATTTACGAATCAAGGCACCAACAACAATGTTGTGATTGGCTGGCTGCTACATGAAAGGAAAGTTGCAGCTGCCATTTTGTTCATCGGGACTTAATTCCCAGTGGGGAAAATAAAGATAAACATTAATAGAGGGGGTCAGGGTAGAGGTACCTGGACCCCATGGGAGAAATGGAGGGGCCTATGAAGGACTCCTCATGGGCACAAAATTGTCCCCCAAACCTTTTTTTTTACCATGTGAGGAGCTGTAGATCCTCTCCTGATCCTTCCAGGATCCTCACGAATTTGGGCATATTAGGGTGAATTCGGGGAGGATTAGGGGATCCAGACCCATATTTAAAATAAAACATACACTCACTCAGAGATCCACACACCTACTCACACACTCACTCACATACCCACACAACCACTCACACACCCATACAGCCACTCACACACCCACTCACAGAACAACAAAACCACTCACACATCCACTCACAGACTCACACAGCCACTCACACACCCAAACAGTCAATAAGATAACCACTAACACACCCACTCACAAACCCATAGAGCCACAAATTCACACACCCATGTAGCCACTCCCCACTCACACACCCACTTACATACCACACAACCACTTACACAGCCACTCACACACCCATACAGCTACTCACACATCCACTCACATAAAAACAAAACAACTATCACACCCACACAGCCACTCACAAACCTACTCACACACCCACAAGGCCACACCCACTCACAGACCTATACAACCAGTCATACACACACTCACACACCCACCATACACTCACACACCCACACAACCACTCACACACCCACTCACACACACCTTCACATACCCAGGTTGCAGGGACTTTATAGTTAGGAAATAGCATTAAAACCATAGAAATTCACAGAGAAAACAAAGATTATATGGATGTTATAGTTAGGCTCAGATTTCACTTGTGCGAAACCATTGAAATCCAGCAGTTATAGTTATTCAATAATTCCAGCCCTAAGGAAACTATAACATGCCCCAGGGTGTTGGTGGCCCCCAGGGCCTTATGTGCCAGATGTTTTATGTTTGTAGCTGCCCAGAGGTAAAAAATTAATTTGATTGTAGAGCCAAAATGTAATGCTTCAATATCAACCAAGTGTGCAGATACCCCACATCCGCCTGTAGAATACCCTATAATATGGTCCTTGAATTTATTTGGGGGGCACACGAATCAATTGTCTCTGAAACCAAGATGCGAGGTTTACGATACTGCCCAAGTGGGCATATTTCACCATGTCCAACAGTTATAGTAGAGTAGGATCTAGTCCATGGATATAACATTTGCATAGCAATAAAGCCCAAGTGCCCCTTAGCACCCCCAAATACCCTCTGCCCCAAATTTTCAGCCTAATGCCAGTTAAGGTCATCACAGTGTTAGTCACAATTCAAGACAATAAGTGAAAAAAAGTATAACACATCACCATAAGTGCACAAAGTGACCTGGAAGAAAGGGTAGGGTTCCCACACCAGGGTCTTCTCTTGAACCCAGCCCCCTAGGTGGCAGACCCTTCCTCTCCTCTTTAGAATAAACTAAATATGAAACAGGTATCACCATAGTGCAGCAAAGGCTTAGTAAAAACCATTTCTATACATATCAACTACTTAAACATGATACAATGAATTCTCTTTAAAACCAGCAAATATGGTGATACCTTTGTGGTCCCTTCCTCTATCATTCTAAATTGAGATGTAACTTTTCATCTGAGTTTAACCCACAGGCAGTCTTGGCATGCAGTTCAATTATAAGTTTGGATTCTCGTTTCCTGAGTTTAGCACCTTATCACCACTCCTTGGAACCAATCACGCATGTTATTTTTTTATTTTATTTTTTTCCCGGAAAGGAATCATACAACAAATATACCAATATACTCTAATATCAGTTTACATTGAGTAAAAAGAAACATAAATTTTGGCCGACAAAGAATTAATTACAGTTACAATAACAGTTACAATATGGGTGGGGAAATAATCTAATTAATTTAAATTTATTAATCATTATGAGCAAGAATCCAGTCCTGGAGTGACCCCCAAATTGCCTTCCCCTTCCTCCTGGCGTGCTTCCCCTTACGTTCGTACAATGCCTTCTCCAGATTATATACAGCCAGCAATCTAGCCAGCCATTGCTGCCAAGATGGAGGTTGTGCACTCAGCCACGCAGAAGATATACATATTCGATACACAGTCATAGCTACAAAAATAAATGCTCTATCTGGGCCGCCCTCTTCTCCCGCTACCCCTAAAATCATAATCTCAGGGGTAAGAGCCAGATCACATTCCAAAACCTTTCTCAGAACTTTTTGAATACCCTCCCTCAAAGCCCTTAATTCTCCACATGTAGCCATCATGTGTACAATATCTGTTCCGTGCATCCCGCATCTTGGTCAATTTGTTCCTGATAAACTACCCCATTTGACAAGATGAGCTGGGGTATGATACAGATCGAATATAGTCTTATAGTGTTGCGCTTGCAGGGAAGAGGAAAGTAGGATAGTATGTCCCAGCTCTAATGACCTCAAGAAGTTATTATTCCCATCTACCAGCTTCTCCCTCCACCTTTCCTTGTTCTTCTCTAGATCGTCAGGCTGTTCTGCCAGCAATAATGGATAGATTGACCTGATGGATATATTGGGATTGGCCAAGATCTCGTTCAACAGTTGGTCGCTTCTGAAACCATGCACACCCCCTGTTTTCCACATAAGGAAAACTCATATCTGTAAGTATTTAAAGAAATCCCTGCGCTCTCACCCATACTGTTTCTGTAAATCACAAAACGCCTTGAGCCCAGACTTGTCGTAGATGTTCCCTAGCCTCACTATACCTAAAGAAATCCAGCTTTCCATATATCTATTCTTAAATATTTCGGGAAGTGATGGATTCTTCTCAATCATGGTGTACCAGTTATATCTGCCAAATCCTTTCTTTTTATACCATGACTGCCAACACTTATAAGCTGCTTCCAATACCTTATATCGAGTTTTCTTATAATATCCGGGCTCATGAAATGTTACCAGGCACCCACTGGCTCGTGCTCCTATCTGGAGCTCATAAATATTAGGGCAGTCTGCTTCAGCTTTTCCTTCTTCATTAATACCCCATAGTGAGTGCATATACTGGAAGGGTGCTGCCATTTGGTATAATTTTATATTTGGTAATGACCAACCCCCCTTTCTCGAGGGAGAGACATGAATGCTCTTCTACACTTCCCATATGCCCAGATAAATCTCATGACCACTCTTTCTATCTCTTTAAATCTAGAATTAGTAAAGTTCAGTGGTATAGCACGGAACAGATATAACAGCTTAGGGAGGAAGATCATTTTTACCATATTACACCTTCCCATAATAGTCAAATGTAAATTATTCCATCTGCACATATCTTTCCTGGCTTTGGCAAGTATGGGATCCAAATTCAGGTTAACAATTTCTTCTATTTTTGGTGTAATATTTATACCCAGATATACTGCCTGAGCCACCCTTTGAGTGTCCTGAGTGATTGTATATGAGTTAGTCAATAACTGCGTTTTAGCTCTATTTAGGAGATATCCGGAAAATCTTCAAAATTTCATTGACACCTCTTCAACCTCTCTCAGTGCCGAGTCAGGGGCAGGGGTTAATATAGCTATGTCGTCTGCATATGCTAATACTTTTGTATCGAATCCCTGCCTATACATCGGTGGGATCTTACTATTTACTTCTAGCTGTCCAAGCAGGGGGTCTATGTATAGAGCAAACAGAAGGGGAGAGCATGGACATCCCTGTCTGGTACCCCTCCTAACCTGTACACTCTCAGATTGTCCCCCCATTAGTTGTATTTTCACTGTCGGAAGTTTATATAGAGCCCTTACTGCTAGAATGAATTTCTTCCCTAACCCATAATACTCCATTACAAACCACAAATACTTCCAGTTTACCCGGTCAAACTCTTTTTCTGCATCTAATAGTGCGACTGCCATAGGTTCCTCTGCTGCTGCCTAGCATCAAAGAGTGCGATGACTCTCCGAATATGATCAGTAGTATCCCTACCTGGTACGAACCCATGTTATCCAGGGGAGACTAGTTTCCTAATCACCATGGACAATCGAGCGGCTAGTATCTTTGAATATATTTTAACATCGCTATTGATTAATGTGATCGGCCGGTATGATGCCGGATTTAATGAGGGTTTCCCTTTCTTCAGAAACATTACTATGTTGGCCCTATCCCATGATGGAGGGGTTAACCCTCCATTTTGAACCTGAATGAATAGTTCTATCATTACCGGGAGCAGTACTGCTTTAAAAGTTTTATAAAACTCTAGGGGGATCAAGTCAGGGCATACAGCTTTTCCAGTGGGAAGATCGCTCAATGCATTATCAATTTCTGAAATATCTATCTGTTCTCCTATATTTAGAATATCCCTTTCAGATAGTTTGTTAACCTTAATGGGGCTTAAAAATTCCAACATATCTTCCTCTGAGCATACGGACGTCTCCTCATATAGTTCAGTATAGTATCTATGAAACACCTTCCTGATTCCATCCGCTGTTGATACAGTCTGTCCTTGCCAATCTTCAATCTCTCTGATGGCCCCAGTTGCTGCTTTCTGACTCTCCCGTACTGCTAACAAGCGTCCGGATTTTTCTCCAAACTCATACCCTTGTTCACGTTGCGCTAAATATTTTTCCGCTATTCTTTGAGCCATATTCTCATTGATTGCTGCCTTAGCTATAACAACTTCCTCTTGAGCCTTTTTTATGTCACCTCCAGTTTCTATTGCAATTACCAATTGTCTTTCTAATGCCCTTAGCTTCGTTTGGAGATCCCGTATACTGCTTTGGGCGATTTTCTGCTTTTTGATACTAAAACTCAAGGTTTCACCTCGTATTCCTGCCTTTAAGGTGTCCCAAACTATCTCAACTGAGGCTGACCCTTGATTGAACCCCAGAAATTCAACTAACCAGTTACTCATATACTTGCAATATTCCGGGTCGTTAAGGAGTCCCCTTTCAAATGTCCATCCCCTAAACCTTGATTCTAACCAGTCCAGTTCCACATCCAATACTAGAGGATTATGATCTGAGACAACCCGTGGATATAATTCCATCCTCCCCTGATTTAACAATATGGGAGAAGTCAGAAAATAATCGAGTCGTGCTAATTTCATATGAGGAGCCGAGTAGTACGTATACCCGGGGTCTGGATTACATAGTCTTGCCCAGGCATCCACTAGTCCTAATTCCTTCTGGATGGCGACCATTGCTTTATATAGCCGAGGTTTACGCCCCTGATACTTCTTTGTTGTGGGTGCGAGTACATCCTGTAGTCCCTCCCAGGAGCCGTTAAAATTAAAATCACCACATAGAATATAGGGAGGGGCCCATCCTGCTAGCTCAATAGCGAGGGTATCTAAAACAACTGGATCGTCCGTTACTGCCCCATATAAAGAGCATAGTGTGAAGCTACTATGCCCGTAGCTACACTCTACAATTACCCATCTCCCTCCCCTGTCCGCCTTCTGCCTTATAAAATTCAGTTTATGCGTCCAGTCTAGTATCGCCACCCCTTTAGTTCTGGCCTCCTGTGCTGATCTGACTATCACTTTCATACCAAGTGAGCCAATCAATCCGATATTATTATATTCCACATGTGTCTCCTGTAGACAATAGATATCTGCCTTAAAGGTTTTTAATTCCTCAGCCACTCTCCTTCTTTTACGAGGGTCATTAAGTCCGCATATGTTTATTGAAGCAATTCGGAGCCTAACCATTTACTATTTTTTTTCCTCTGTCTTTTTTTTGTTTCCCCCCCCCCCCCATTTCTCCCTCTGCACCCCCCAAATCTTTGGGATCTAGCGGCTCTTTCTCTCGAGTTTTCTTCTCCCTTTGTTCCTCTCCTTCTATTTTTTTCCATTTCCAACACTTCCCTTGGTCCATTCCTTTCCTTTTTACTCCCACGTTTTCCTGTCCCTTTCCCCCTTCCCCTCCCCTCCTCTCCCCCATTCCCTTCCCCCCATCCTCCACCCCAGACCAGTCCCCTCCATCCCCCTTCCAAGCACCCATCCCCCCCCGGGACTGGTCCCCCATCCTGTTGAGCAATCAGACCAATCATGGCCTGGATATTGGTGTCGTGTATAAGTAGGCCCACCCACCCACCAGTCTCCCAAGCCCCATTGTTTTCCATATATCTCTATACTCTATTACTGAATCCCCATCAAATATTCCTTTGCTTTAATTTCTGACGTAAATACTTTTACTTTCCCATTCATAACTGTTTTAAGTCGAGCAGGGGCCAACAGGTATGCCTCCCCTCCTTTCTCTGAAAATGGTTTAATAAGTTGTCTAAGCCGCCATCTCCGCTCAACAGTGGCATGGCAGAAATCAGGGCGGGTAAAGAAGGTAACCTCATCCACCGTGCATGGTGTATTAGGGCGAGCCTTGACAGAAATTTCCTGTCGAAGTAAATAATTTCCAAAATAGACTAGGATAGCTCTAGGATATTTCGAGTCTGCCCGTTGGCCCCCCTCCTGCCGCGTTAGCGGGAACCTGTGAACCCGCTGCAGCTCACTCTCCCAATCCCAATTCCCCGGTTCCGGGAAGGCCCCGCGTAAAAGGTTGACCATATAAGTTTGTATATTACTTCCTTCAAGCCCTTCCGGTATGCCCAAAAATCGAAGGTTGTTCCTTCTCTGTCTATTCTCAAAATCCTCCATTTTCCACATAACATCCGTCAATTGTTCATTCCTCACAGTACTCTGTTCTTTAAGTGTATCAACCTCCTCCTCAACTGCGATGATTCTTTCTTCCATCGAGCCTAACTTTGCTTCGATTTCTATACATGATTTTACAACCTTCCGAACCGAGCCCTGCAGCCTATTTGTGGATATCCTTGCACGTAGGCTTTCAATCCTAGTCTCTGTTTGCAGCTCTTTAATTGAACTGTATATTGACTGCAACAACCCAGCCTCAGTACCCATCATGGACGAACTGTTAGGGCGAGCTCCTTTCTCTTTTTCCATTTTACCATTAGTTGAGCCCTGTTGACTTAAAGTGGGAGTATCTGCAAGCCCAATACCAGAGTAGTCCCATTTTAAAGTCTTGCCGCCCATAGACATCGAGTTCTCAGAGCCCTCCTGAGAGCAGGGCCGTATTTTCACAGCTTTCCGCTGTCGGCGTGGTTGTCGCACTGTAGGCTCATTGCTTGAAGATATATTTCCAGTTGCTGATATTTCACTGTCTTCAGACTCACTCAAGTTGTAGTCAGAGCTGCTGGGATCAGACTCTTCTGTCAAAAAGTAAAATTTATCGCTGCTATCTTTGCCCCAGTCCATGAGTTGAGAATCTTTCCCTGTAGTTTTACCCCTTCATTTAGGGCTTCCATGAGCTTCCTGTTGATCCACCTTTTCCATGATAGGTCCCGTTAGAGTTACAGTTCCTTCCCTACTTCGAGGCTCCGGGTGCTCACTCTGATCAACTTGTTGCGTTTGGGGGTGGTTGTTCCCCTTGGGGGGACCAAACTCCTTTTCTCTGCTCTCCCCAACTTTAATCTCCAACATAATGTCAGTGTCTTGTATAGGTTTAACGAAAGATTCGCTGTTCTCAATACATAACTCCCTATTAGTAATATGCGGGAGAGTAAATTCTTCACCTAATTTGTCCTTATTTTCAGAGGAGGGAGTTACAGAGACATTGTCTTGTGCCCCGCCTGCTAAAAAAGTCATGATAGTAGATTGGCTTTTGTCTTTACCCTTGGTTTCCAATGAGGGGTTAATACTGTCGCTTGTCTTAACGTCTTTCCCTGATCCTGGGATATTTTTCCCCCCAACTGTTTTGCCTGCTAATGACGTCAGACGTTTATTTACTCGTGCTGGTTCTCCTTTATCTCTCCCAATGCGAATCATCTTAGTTCCTTCATTCTTTTTGCTCCAGGGTTCCGGATAGTCTTAGATGCCATACTTACTTTAAACACGAGAAATAATGACCCAAAACGTACAATTGCACCACCAATTGTTGTTAATGCGTCAGCTATTTTTTGTTTTGTAACATTTCTCAGAAGCCATAGCGAGGTGTTTAAGTGCCAGGATAAATCTGCTTGTATGCCCGACAGCATTGGAGTCCATAAGCCTTTTAAATCTCTTCCCCCCCTTCTTTAGCACCCTGCTCTTCCCTAACCATGAGAAAGAACATTGGGTATTTTTCAACAATTCACCGGTCGCACAGGCTACTTCAGCCTGTAAAGATTACTCAACAGCTTGACTAAATAGCCCGTATAATCCGTATAAAAAAATGGGGGGAGAAGGATTAATTAACAGTCTACAACTCAATTCCTGTATTGAGAATACCACTTAGGCGAGGCAAAACAAAAGAGTTCACTCTGATCCTTCTCTCCTCTGGGTGAGAGAAGCAATTACATACACCCTTATAGTGTCCTACCGCCTCTATACTTCCACCAGTCTCCAGGCAAAAAAATGAGTCTCTTGGGAGTTCTTAGCCCGAGTCTGCCGGTTCCTCTACCATACCGCGGTCCATGCAGCGCTCGGCGTCCTCCTCCCGAGCGCCGCTGCTGCCGCCTCGTCTCTCCTCTAGACCGCGATGTCCTGAGCCGCCCTGGGCGGCCGAGGAGAGCTCGGAGCCCCGAGCTCTCTGTGAGCGGCGTACAGTCGAGGAGCCGCACTTTCGGTTGCGGTCTTTACGGCTGCGGATTCAGTGGCTGACTGCTTAGGTCCTGGTGGGCGGGGCCGGTGAGCCGCTCTGTCTACGCCGGCACCATGTTGCCCTTCAACTTATCACGCATGTTCAATACCAAAAAATTTGAGTTTTTTCCAATCACTGAAATGATGTATAGCTAAATGACGGGCTGCCGGATAATGCTTATCTTGGTTGACGATAGCCATGGTGTGTTTAAGAATCCTTTTGAGTACTGGATGTATGATACTCCCTACATATGTCAGAATGCAGGGACACTAAAAGGCATATATGACAAAATTAGTGCTGCAAATAATGAACTGAGTTCTAGGTGTACTTTTTTTGGGTGAGGTACCAGAAATCTTGTGATTGATCAAATACTCACAGGCTTTGCATCTGCCACAGGTGTAAAACCTCTCAAGGATACGGTATGCCCTACTGAAGGTGTCAGCTGCTGCATGGACCTGTGTCCTGACTAGCATATCAAGTAATAACTTAGACCTCCAATATGTGAACCTAGGTCATTTACTAATAGTATCCCCAGTGATCGGATCACATTTGAGGAGATCTCAATTTCTGGCTAGTATATCATGTACACAACCAGACTTTTGGTTCAAGGTAGTTATTAACCTAGTGTTGTCTGCTGTGTTGTTTTCTATGATCTCCTTATGGGCCCCAAACAAGATTTAATTTCTTGACTATGTCTTGTTGAGGACCCATTTTGGGTAACCCCTCTTTTTAAAGTGTTAAATCATGATCTTCTGCTTAATCTGAAAAGTGTTTTCATCGCTACAGTTCCTTTTGGTCTGAATAAGCTCCCCATAAGGGATACTCCACTTAAGCTGGCCGGGATGACTACTCAAAGCATGAAGTCTTGCTGTAGGCTTTCTGTGCAATTTTGTTTTATCTGCATTGTTCACTGTACAAACTTCTACGTCCACTTAAACTACATGAAAATTCCAAATTTAAGTCATTCCTATTGAGACGTGTTACAAAGCTGGTGGCTTCAGACTCACTTCCCTGCCAGATCAAAAGAGATCATGAATAAATTGTACCCAAAGAATACTCTTTGTCACATCATCCCTAAACTCTAGTGCGGTTGACACCTGCTCCTTCCAACAGCCCATGAGAACATTTGAGAAGTCCCCTCCAATTTTCAATTTTCTGTTTAGGGTCTTATCAAATATAAGGATACTATTAGTCAGACAAAATGTTATAATTTCTAGGAGAATCTGTGTGTGAGTAAAATAACAGAGTGTCCTTAGTCTAAATAAATGCTCACATGCGTTTACACTATTTGTGCCAAATGCTGGTATATCGAACTTTGACATCCAGGGTAAACAGGAGAAAATCAAGCTACCAAGGAATACCCTCAATTCTCCTGAGAAATCCTTTGTATCATCAATATGGGAAGGTAATGTACCTATTAAAGGGAGTACAAAGTGATCAATGTATTTAGCTGTATTTTCCAGCAGACTACAAATAAACAACACTATGGGCCTGGCTGAGGGATTAGTGGTGGATGTATGTATCTTAAGGAGAAGATAGAGCACTGGTGTTCTGGGATGGAGATTCTTCAGAAACTGATATTCTGCTAGTTCAATTAAGCCCTTTTTTCCATACATTCAGCTTATCCCAAAATTGCACAATGGTTTCCTTGTAGTCAGTTTGAGTAATAGTTCTGTAACAGCTTTCATCACTAAGTGATGTCATATGTGAGGTATTAATTAGTGCATGGTGGGGGTCCAAGCTGTAGTGAGAGCTGATAACTATCACTGGTGACTTTATGTGTTTTTTAGTTCAAACATTAATGTTGTCATTAACAAATTTACATAACTATAATGTTACTCTAACCTTTGTTTTTAGGGGCTCATATACTAGCCCCTTGGGCCACCGGAGTGTCACTTTTTGTGATGCTCCAGTGGCACTGTACCGTGCTCCATATTTACAAGGCGGCGTTAAACCGCTTTTTGTGCCTTCATTGGGGCTTTGTAAATATGGGTCGCCTGACACAGTTTTCTGCGGCAAGGGGGCATGCAATGGGTTTTTCTGTGGGTGTACCCAGGCAACACCCATTGCTTTTTGACACTGCTCCAAATTTACAAAGAAACGTAAACCTGAGGCAGCGACAAAAACTAACACCTCCCCAGGGGTGGCGTTAGAGAGGCACACAAGGAGAAATACTTTTATTTCTCCTCATTGTTGCTCTTTCTATGTGAGCTGCATTCTGCAGCACACATAGAAGGAGCAAATCGCCATTAATAATTGTTTTCGTGGAGGAAGGTGTCCCTTCCTGCTCAAAAAAACAATCATCCCCGCAATGAGGGCATCCTTGCCCTATGGTGCAAGGATGGCTGCATTGGCGTTAGGCAGCTGATTTAGCGCCGGTGCAGGGCAAAACACAGGGATGTGCCCTATTCTGGATAATACAGCGCATCCCTGCATTTTGGAAATGACGCAGCTTGTTGCAGAAAAATTTCTGAGGCATGGCGCTGCGCCATTTCCTTGTAAATGAGGCACTTAGGCCCATATTTATTTTTTTGCGCCGTGTTTGCGTCATTTTTTGACGCAAAAGCGGCGCAAACTTGCAAAGTACAATTGTATTTTGTAAGTTTGTGCAGTTTTGCGTCAAAAGGCGGCGCAAATGAGGCGCTAAAAAAGTATAAATATGGGCCTTAATGTTTTCTGGTGAAATATGTATGTCAGCATCTTTCATCATCCTAATCACAGCCTCCAAACACTCTGCAGAGCTTTAACTCTGTCTGAGATACTAGGATTATGTGGCATGGATGCCCAAACTATGCAGCAAGATAACCTAAATTATTTCATCAGCAATGTATTCTTGAAAGGCACGTAAAAACTAAACATTCTACATCCAAGTAGTGCCCATTGTAAACTGCACTTCGAACAAAAACAGGTTTTCAAGCTCTTCAAAAATGAATGTGTAAAATAAAAAATATATAATAGTTAAAATGATTCTAATTTGCTGTTTTGGGGTTCTGGTGAAATTTCCAAACCTTGAGACGCTGGGTTTATTTTGTCATTAGAACTTCTAGGTTATATGTATCTCATATTTATTCAATATTAGCTAGCGACAACAGCCATGTAAAACATGACTCCCACAGCAAAAACAATGCGTATGACTTCACAAAATGTATACTACTAGGGAACAGCACGTAAAATGACATTGTAATATAATAATACATATTCAAATCAATAAATATTTCCATTTTCGTAGTTGTCTCATTGACAGTGGTAATGCCGCCATGATACATAATACAATATATAACCTTTTAAGTGCATCTGTGACATCAAGTATGAGGTCATAATCATTTTGCATCAGCACTGCAATTGATGTGCAGGTTATGGTTTCCATAACCTTACTGCAAATTATGGTTTGTGTAACTGTACTTTCACTTTAAAAATTCACTTAAAAACACTGTTAAAGTGCAGTTTTTGATTTTGAATAAAAATTGAAAAAAACACTAAAATTAGCAAGTTATGTTAGGACAACAACTGACAACTTGTAAAATTGCTCCGCAAAACCCTAAGTCGCATGGCAGATGCAGTGCTTCCTACCTCACAATACGTAGCTATAATATCACTGGTGAGGTCATGCACATTGCCATTTGTGATCATTTGTTTTTACAGTGACTTTTAAGCACTTTAGACCGCTTTATTATGCAGCGGTATGCACTGAGAGCCATATTTATACTCTGTTTGCGCCGGATTTGCGTCATTTTTTTGACGCAAATTCGACGCAAAACGAACTCCATATTTATACTTTGGCGTTAGACGCATATAGCGCCAAAGTTCATGGAGTTTGCGTCATTTTTTAGCGTGGACACCTTCCTTGCGTTAATGATATGCAAGGTAGGCGTTCGTGTCTAAAAAATGACTCCGAGGCATGTGCACCGTATTTATACTCCCGGGCAAAAATGACTCCCGGGAGTGGGCGGGTCAAAAAAAATTACGTCCAGACGCTTTTGCGTCATTTTTTAGCGCCTGGTCAGGGCAGGCGTTAAGGGACCTGTGGGCTCAGAAGGAGCTCAGAGGTGCCCTCCCATGCCCCCAGGGACATCCCCTGCCACCCTTGCCCACCCCAGGAGGACGCCCAAGGATGGAGGGACCCACCCCTGGGACATTAAGGTAAGTGCTGGTAAGTATTATATATATTTTTTTGTGGCATAGGGGGGCCTGATTTGTGCCCCCTTAAATGCCACTATGCCCAATGACCATGCCCAGGGGACATAAGTCCCCTGGGCATGGCCATTGGGCAAGGGGGCATGACTCCTGTCTTTGCCCATTTCAATGGGGGTTGGGAGTTAAAAAAAATGGCGCAAATTGGGTTGAGGCGAAAATTTTGCCTCAGCCTGACTTGCCCCATTTTTTGACGCCCAAGCTCCATTTTCCCCTACGCCGGCGCTGCCTGGTGTAAGTCATTTTTTTTCACGCACACCAGGCAGCTCCGCCGGCTAACGCCGGCTAACGTCATTGAATAAATACGGCGCCCGCATGGCGCTTCAGAATGGCGTTAGCCGGCGTTACATTTTTTGACGCACAACTGCGTTGGCGCAGTTGTGCGTCGAAAAGTATAAATATGGCCCTTAGTACTGTGGGTAGTATTAGCAAATAGTTACCTGCTTCTTTTTAGGAAAGCAATTAATACAGAAAATGATGAGGTCTATAATTTAGGTAGGTCATTATATCAAAGAAAAAAACAACTGAAGCGGAAACTGAGGTGATCTTTTTTTCCCTACAGCATGCAACAGTTACTGTCCTTTCTCAAAAAAATCCTTCTATAGTCATCTGGCGCTAATTCTGTCTTTCTAAGAATTCAGGGCCATATTTATACTCCGTTTGCGCCGAAATTGCGTCGTTTTTTTTGACGCAATTTCGACGCAAAACTAACGCCAACTAACGCCATATTTATACTATGGCGTTAGAGGCGAATAGCGCCAAAGTTCCCGGAATGTGCGTCATTTTTTAGCGTGAACCCCTTCCTTGCGTTAATGATATGCAAGGGAGGCGTTCCCGTCTAAAAAATGACTCCCAGGCCTTTACGTGGTATTTATACTCCCGGGCAAAAGAGACGCCCGGGAGTTGGCGTGGCTAAAAACGGCGCATTTGCGCCGCTTTTTAACGCCTGGGTCAGGCATGGCGTTAAGGGACAAGTGGGCTCAAAATGAGCCCAGAGTGCCCTCCCCTGCCCCCAGGGACCCCCCCTGCCACCCTTGCCCACCCCAGGAGGACACCCAAGGCTGGAGGGACCCACCCCAGGGACATTCAGGTAAGTTCAGGTAAGTATTTTTTTATTTTTTTTTAATAATATTTTGTGGCATAGGGGGGCCTGATTTGTGCCCCCCTACATGCCACTATGCCCAATGACCATGCCCAGGGGACAGAAGTCCCCTGGGCATGGCCATTGGGCAAGGGGGCATGACTCCTATCTTTACAATGATAGGAGTCATGTTGATGGGGGATGGGCGTCGTTAAAAAATGGCGCAAGTCGGGTTAAGACGATTTTTTCGACGTAACCTGACTTGCCCCATTTTAAGACGCCCATGCGCCATTTTCCCCCTACGCCGGCGCTGTCTGGTCTACGTGGTTTTTTCCCACGCAAACCAGGCAGCGCCGGTCTGATTGCGCCGTCTAACGCCATTCCATAAATACGGCGCCCGCATGGCGCTTCAGAATGGCGTTAGACGGCGCAAAACTTTTTGACGCTAAACTGCGTTAGCGCAGTTTAGCGTCAAAAAGTATAAATATGGGCCTCAGTTCCAGCTAAATTCCTAATTAGAAGTCCTGTTTATTGAACAAGAGCTGCTTTTTTAAAGAACAAACTACACTGCAGAGCAATCGGCCTTGTGGTTCTCCTTCGATTGCCTTGTGTGGCACCGACTTAAAAAAATAAATCCAACAGATGGCAGTATTTCACAAAGAACGTCTATAATTACTGTATTCTTTCGTGAAGAAACTGTCTGCTAATCTCCTGACAGGATTAAGGACTGCAGTTATTTTTGCAAAAGTAAATACAGTCTAATGTTCTTTTCAAAGCCTTAGATGTATATGTGTGCGGTTAGTAAATGTTTATACTTTGGTGTAAACAGCACATGCAATATTTTTATTTACTGTATTTAAAACCATTACGTCGCTTGATGTGCGTCGGTTGCAATGGCTCGGCCTGACTTGATTAAGAAAACGCATGGGAAAATTCGTTCATATTTTTTGTCAAGTTTACGATCTACACACACTGGTTTTCCGTTGTCAGGCAGCTCTTACACCTAACAACAAAAATAAAAATGGTGTGCAATTTTGATTCAATATAAGTGGCTGGGAATACCTTTTGAAAACATGAGGGCTGCTCACAGTGCGCAGATACTGAAATGTGAGCACCTCAGCCTTAACGCAGGGAAGGATTCACTTTAGTGAGACACATACTCATCACTGTCAGGGATGTTAAAGGTACAGTCAATGTTACAATCATATTTTTTAGGCACAGGGATATTACGGGCATGATTTATATTCTGGCGGACGGGTTATATCTGTCACAAAGGGGATGGTTATACCGTCTGCCGTATTACAATTTTCATAGGAAGGATAGCCATCACATTAGTGACAGAGCATCCCGGTCAGCCAAGATCTAAATCAGGTTCTAAGACTCCAATCTGGTTCCTCATTTCCAAAATCTGCAGCTCTGGCTGTAACTCTACATTATCTTCCACCACTGTGCACAACAGAGAGGCCAGGGGAGAAAGTTTAATTTTGTATGAGCACATTCACCTAAAAAAAGTGCATTTTAGTGCTAAGCTGGAAGGTCAATATTTTTCTTTGCCAATGTTCCTTTTTTAATTTCAACTCTTTATTATTTTTTTGTAGGCATTATTATCCATTTAAAATGTGTCTTCAGGTTGCAATAATTCAAAGCCAATAGTTTTCTTTTTGTCCCGGTAAGGATCCTATTTTCCTATGATGTGCATTAAAACTAAATAGGGGTTCTTCACCTGCTCCCAATACACCATCTTGCAAGGAATAATCTGTACTCTTCTATTGAAATAATATACATTTTTCTTAATTTGGTTAAATTTTTCTGGCATATGCATATGATGGTAACAGCTTGCCAAGGCCAGAACTATTGGCTTTGCCAATGCTTGTTTCTTCTTGTAGGTACTAAAGTTTCCAGTGGCCATAGATTATATAGGCACGCTGTCCCTATTTTTGCTATGTGTGCAAATTTTAATGGGTGCGTTGGGTGCAGACTCTGACAATGTGCCCTATTATAGTTAATAAGCACCCCCAGAGCAGCTGTGAACTTCTGTCCGGCCCTGGGACAAGACATTAGTGAAAGGCGGATAGTTGTTGGAAGCAGCCAAACCATCTTTCATTGTTCTGGAGGCATCCCAGACTTCATTTGAAAAGTGGACAATGATCACCACAAGAGCAAATGCTATGAATCTGCAGGCAGATGTCTTGGGGCGTCCACGGGATCTGTTTTTGCCACTTGCAAGGGTCGCCTTCAGGGGGTGGGCGCAGTCACTGTGTGCTACGTCTTTGTGGTGTCTGCTCACCTATCAACTGCTCCTTTGCCTCTACTCTAGTATTCGTAATATGGTGCTGGTGCAGAGGATAATTGTCTCCTCATTTACATTGGGTCATGCCACATGCTAATGAGGGAACTTCCCTTAAGACTGCATTGCGGAATCTGTGGCCCCTTTTTCAAACCGGGGCACAAAAGTGGATGCACATACCCATGGCACCTCCATGACACCTTTCGTAGTTAAGACTCCTATGGCCAGATCTACAAGAAAGTGGCACATCAGTCCTGATGTACCACTTTTCTTGCACTGCCCTTGGTCCCCCTAATGTCATCATGGTAGTGCTGTATTTACATACAGCGCACCATGGCTCATGTTAGCACAGTAGCATCAGAATCTATGATGCTATTGTGGTGCTTTGCTGGAATAGCACCATAAATGACAGTGCTAGTCCAGCAAAGCACTAAAGAGGCCCACAGGTTTTATGGGCCCGTCACTTTAACGCCTGCGATGTGCAGGTATTAAAAATGATGGAAAAAATTACTCAGTGAAATCTTGTAGATTTCCCTTCACCATTTTTTGCAGTCTCCCTACTTGGGGCAGGCATAATGTGATGCAAGGGGTTGCAAAGTGGCGCAATGCTAGCATTGCACCACTTTGTAAATATGGCATGTCAGAAATGCCTACCTAACGCCACATTAGCGTAAAAACATGACACTAATGTGGGGTAAGGAGGTGCAAGGGCATTGTAAATCTGGCCCTTAGTTTAGATAGTCATGTGATTGGTGAATAAAGTCCCAGTTGATAGTGATTTAATTTGAAATAAACATTTAAGATTGTTTTTTTAAAGTCACCTTCAGTTTTAGTACATCCCATAGAACTGTTTTAGAATCATCTGGCTAGGGAGAGATGCTTCATGAAAGGAAGATTTATTGAAAATGTGTTTTGCTAAACAATTTGTAATTACTTTTGTGTCAGAGTACACAGGGCAGGGGGTGTATGTCTGTATGCATGTGTGCATAAAAACTATCTTCAAGTGTGCCAATACTATATATTTTTTTAGCTCTGCACTTGAACCAAACTGCCGAAACGGCACCCGTACCACCAGGGTGGTCCGACCGCGGGGCCAGAGGTGAGCACCTCTGGTCAGGCAGTAGCCGCAATACCGCTGTCATTATTATGACCCTGTAGACCGCCAACATTTTCGTGGCAGTCGCACGCCACGAAAATTCTGGCGTTCATGCACTCGGCGACAGGAATCTCCAGTCCTGTCACCGGCAGACACACGCCCACATGACCAGACACCTACATACATGCACCCTTACTCACCCATGCATTAACTTACAAACACCCCCACACACTTGCACCCAAACACTCACTCAGATACATCCACTCACTCGCATGCACATACTCAGGCATAAACACAGATACCCCTTCCCCCCACATTCACACAAACATACATGCACTCACACACACACACACAGCCACCCCATTCCCCCCGCATTCATACACACATGCAGACACCACTCGCATTCACACAACACCCCCCCCTTCGAATGATCAACTTACCTTTTCCAGCGAGGTGGTCTTCCTGGAGGTCATGGGTCCTTGCGTTTTTCACTGCCAGCACAGCACCACTGACAGGACTCCGCTATGTTGTATCATGTATCATAATACGGCTGGTGGAGTCTTGTTGGCGTGGGAGTGCTGGTGGTGGAACCGCCTCTCCCTTACTCCATCGGCCAGGCCGACTAGGTCAAATTTCTGCCCAAATCCTACCAAAGTCAAAATATGGCAGCCTTTGGACTGCCAGCAATGGCGGTCTGTTGGTGGCAGCGGCGGTCTTGGAAAAAGACAGCTGAAGTCGTAATGACCACCTATATTGTTCTGCAGTCAAAACATTCCCATAGGGATTGGGATAACACACATACTATTAAACGAAGGGCTTGTTATCAATGTGATGTAAGGTGTGAATTGAACTAAAAATACCAAAACTCAGTGGGAGAACAGGGAGAGGGCTATAAACCAATACTGTTTGAGAGGCATACACCTGACAGATACTGGTATGATGTTTTCTTGACATGTGGCCACAAAGTATTTGTTTTCAATTGTTCTTAAATAAAAAAAAGTTGGAGAAAGAGTTACATATTCATTAATATTTTGCTTCTCAAAACATTATTTACAAATCTACTGCAAGGAATATTATACCTAAGAGAACTGCTAATTAAAATAAAAGACTATTGAATTGATTTGTTTTGTAAACTATATGGGATTCAACCAAATGAAGACAAATTAAAACTGTTGCCTCAATCTGAGACATTTTGTGGGGTTACCAAAAACATGTAGGGGCTTAGAGACTTCCCACTGCTTACTGTTCATTGATTTTCTAGTCACTCTCATTTGCCTGCTTCTTATTCGTGCCCCAGCCTGTCATACCTGTTCTGGTGCCTCCCATAGAGCATAGCCTCTGGACGTTCTCTTTAATTGGTTGGCTTCTATGTTTTCACTGCTTGCATTTGAAGCAGTATTATTTCTTTTGAGTTAAGTACTCCATGGGAGCATGTGTATTTTTCCAGCTTTCTTCATCCTCTGCTTCTCTACCCCTGCACTGTGTTTTGTTCTCTGTCACCCATATACTTCTCTCTGTCCCTCCATGTTGTGCTGTCCTTTCTGTATCGTCCCCCTTTTACTTTTACTCCCATTACATTGCTTCTCCCTTGCTCAATCCATATTGTTGCTCTGTCACCCGTGGCTTCTTCTTCCCACCCCTGTCCTCCATATTGCTTTCCCCCACCTGTACCCTCCTCTTTCACCCATTGCTTCTCCTCCCAAATCGCACCCCCATCATATGTGTTGCTTCTATCCAGCCCGGCCCTCCATTTTTGTCACTCACACCTCTGCCATGTGTATTGCACCACCCATGCTTTAACAACATCATGCTACTTATTCCATTTTTTAATTAACTGATCCATTTCAGCAAGTTAAAAAATTGCTCACATCATTTTGCAGATGTGTGCATGCCTGATGCATGTGCTTACAAAATGATGTGACTGCCATGGTATAGCACTTTCTTTAGTTTGTTACCCTTATCCATGCAGCACAGCATAGGGGATGCTGTACAACATGTCTTAAAGCGATTGGACAACCCAGTAGATCTCAAAGGCGTGACCTGTTGACTTTGCCATTGCTTGTTTTACAGAGTTGCCTGAGAATGCCTTTTTGTATATATGAAGCAGGCAGACAATGGATTGGGACATTTTTAAGATGCAAATTGAAGATTTTACTTCTGAATACTCAGTCTCTTGTTTTTCTACTCGCAAGGCAGATGACAAGGCTCTAGCTATTAAAACTAACATTCTTAGAATGTGCAGAGTGCTAATCTGCTAGCTAAAAGTAGTTTATTTAAATTAAAGTTCCGTCCTTATTTTTAATGCCTTTTGGGACCTACTTATTATGACTTTGGCGGTGCCAGGACTGCCATATTGGTGGTGACGGTGCTAGCGCGCCTGGTCCTTAGTAAGTAAACTTACAAGGGGACGCGTATAGGTTGATGAACCTTTTGGATCGCATGGAATATCCTAATCATGTATTGACTACTAAAATCAGAAATCAACATAACCGATCTTCAATATAATATTAACAACAACTATACCATCTATTCATGAATAACCACAACAAGGTGAAAAGTTAAACAATATTCATTTCCCTATTGAATACAATACTAAATCATCGAGTTACACCAAACTTTATTCAATCATCTCAGTATTAGTTTATTAATGAACATCAATAACATGATCAAATCACAACTTGAAGAAGCATATGCTTGAATACTCCTACATAGGTTAATAAAAGATTTCAAGCATCAAATAGCAGAGTTCAGCAGTTAGCTCATCAGTCATTTGCCATCATCAACGTGACCCCTAAGAAGCCTACCTAACCAAGATTAGCATTAGCATTTGGTCAGTCAGTCAGCAGATATGGCTTTAACCTATAATAATTGTTTACCAAATCTACAAATAATATCAGTCCTTTCACAAGCCGCAGATTGGTCCACTATACGATGTCCTCATCATCCGGCTCTTCGGGTGTCGAAATAGTTGCATGTTCCTCTTCAGTCAGTGCCTCCATTGTTCAAGTCCTGGGAAAATACATTTAGCCTACTCTACACATAATTGTATCAAATTGTCTTCATCATCTCCTGTCCACCGGTACATTGCAGAAAATTATAGCTAAGCAACTTTAACATTGGGTAGATCAAGGACGGGTCATACATCCAGCTTCTTGCAACGCGGTTAATATTTCAGCTCTTTGTGTGCGAGGCCTAGGAAGACTAGGCCTTAAGTTCAGTTAAGTTAGCACTACAAGTTAATATGAAACATAGGTTATACATTTCGATATGACATATTACTACATTATTCTTATACATTTTCATTATTTCACACAGTTTTAGTTATTTTAATACAATATCGTATAAATGGCTGACAGGTCCTTAGGGCACATTTTCAAACGGACACATTATTTTCTCTACGATTAATTTCTCTATAACTTTTTCATTATTCGAAACACGTAAACATCATTAATAATTTTCTAATTAGCATATCTACTTCAACAGTCCTTCCTCCGATGACTAAATATGTCATCACACCTTTCTTTACCAACATTTTACAGTTCTGTCTCGGCTGTATTTTGCCTTCTTCTCAAATTTCCTCTATAAATTCTTCCCCTGGGTGGTTCTTCCCTCCTCTGATTATTTTTAGATCTCTTTAATTTTATCTTTTTCCATCATTTGCATATGCCCCATAATCCTAATGTACAAGCAATCACAATTAGTATTCCCTGTACAATTTTCAATAATACCTCATTCCAAATTTGACTAAACCAATTGCCTACTGAAGAAAATCCTTTTCCAACCTTCTCCCAAACCCCTGGTACCTTCAACTCCTTCAAATCCTTACTTGAATTAGTTAAGTTAGTGAGTAAGTCCATTATCTCTTTACTATTGTTAGGTATGTACGAACAACAATGCCTAGCATTAATCATCCTACAGACTCTGCGGTCTTTCGCTAAAAGTATGTCTAAAGCAAACCTATTTTGAAGCCTCATAGCTCTATCCGCAGCTAATTCAGTATCTAACCAGAGTATTGCCCCTGTAAAATTTGTCAGCATGTTATCCACAATAGTAGACAACTTTCGTATCTTGATTGCATTAAAATAACTCCTTCAAGTCATCTATCTGATACATTTTGGGGAAAACTATCCCCAAATAGCATGTCCGAGACCATCCTCTAGGAAGACAGTAATAAGCATTCAGTCCACAAATATAATAAATCCCAGGAATCGCAGGGTCCTGACTATTCAGCATAAAAGTCCATTTGCTCTGAAACAAAAACACATGCCTACATTCACTCGTTCCCAAAAATAAAGTGTCAGTGCATGATCTTGGCCTATATATACAAAGCTTCCCTACATGTAATGCATCTAGAGCTAACTTCCCTTGCGTTTTAATAGCAGTGTATGCATAATCATTTTTATAAGTTCTCTTCTCTAATCCTTTCTCTAACGTTTCCTTCAATGCCTTTCTCTTGTCGTCAGTATGCCCTATAAAGCTCTTTTCTAATGGTGTAAGCAAACATGTTAAGTTATTCGTGTGCGCGTATGCGGTCCCAAACGTTAATGTCGGTTCAAAGAAGCCTCTAACTAATACTATATCATGTTCTTTAGCTACTTTACTCAAATATCTAATAATACGAACGAATGAAAATATTACGTCGTAATTAGAGTAAAAGTATTGTATATACTCTTGGTTATAGAATCTTGTTAGTAGCAAACTACAGCTTATGCCATATGTTAAAGGCAAACTATGGTACATAACTCCTTCCTCTACTGAGGAAGGAATTTGCATACACACAAGACAATTTCTCGCATCCATCGTCTCAACATATTCACTCGACAAGCGATAGAACACATTTGAGGAAAGCTCTCCTTGAGCATTAGTATAATCATGCAAGTCTTTCTCATCTAGCTTAAACCTTTCTAAAGCTGTTAGTGTAGTAGTTTCAGGAACAGAAGCAATAGTAGTCTTTTTCATATCATGAATAGACATTCCTACAATCATTATTACAAACATTATTCCACATATAACTGCCACTCCAACACTCAAATATCTACAATACCTAACATTTCTAACTTGATTATTTAACTCAACCATGATCTATAAAGAATCAGAAAGCAGAAGTAACTCTAAGATAAGTACAGCACAAAAATAAAAAAATGAAGGAAAAAATTATTTCTCACAGTTCAGTTTCACGTCCATGAGCCCTTTTCCTTTGTCAAAAATCGATTAGCAGCTTGTCACATCCGGGTTTTCAGTGTCGCATCAGGTTATCAATGTCTCTTTTGGTTTTATTTCAACAGTTACTTTCTTAGATTTCTTAGATCAGCTCAACAATTCAGTTCTTCGATCGTCTTCAGGTTACATCAAAATACTGACTCGGAACTTCTCTATCAAAACAAAAGGACATAAACATGTGTTGCCATTCGTTGGTAGCTGCATATTCCCACTCAGGATCTGCGTATCTTCGACTTGCTATTCTTTTTCTTTTTAACCTTCGTTCACCACCTAATTCTCCTTCACTCAGTTCTTCCTTTCCCATAGTATCCACTTCTTCGTCTATTGTTTCATTTATGACCAATTCCTTCTTCTTCCCAATCTGTGATTCAGGCCAATTATCTCCTTTTCTCATTCCTCCTGTCAGTATTTTCCTCAAGATGGGACTCTTTTCCTTTTCTGTCTCTATGGTGTTTTCTCTCGATGGACTTGCAACGGGTTCAGGAGGAGTCGAATTACCTTGACTTTGATCCGTCTCAACTCTTCCATCCTCTTGGTATGGCACTTGCTCTATCTGTTTTTCAGCGCCGTCTGCTTCTGGGAGAACATTCGCTGAGCTAGGCTCTCCTGCTGTATCTGTTCATATAGGCTCTTGCACACCCTCCTGTAATTCTTCACTCTTGTCTCTTAGAGGGTTGATAGACCCATCTTCCACAAGTTCAGGTTCTACTTCAGGTTCTGTTGGCTCTTGTTCTGGTTCAAGTGTAGTTACATGTTTCGCTGTTGTTGGTGCTCTCAACAACACTTCTTCATGCTCTTGTGGAGTCACCACTCTCTTTTTATGACTTGCATGTATCCAGTTTGGGGGTTCTGCACACTTCGCAGCTGTCGTTGTTGATATCACCACCTGATAAGGACCCTTACAACGCAGTTCCAAACAAGTCTTGTGGATGTGCTTTTTGATGACGACCCAGTCTCCGGCTCTCAGATTGTGACCTGGGTCATGGATGGGTGGCATGGTGGGGGCCTGCACCTGCTGAGAGAAAGAGCGAACCAGATCAGCCAGACCCCTGTATTAGTCCAACACCATATCATCTGTAATATTGACAAGAGCATTTGCTGGAACTGCTGGCAATCTCATTGCTCTGCCCATGTGGATTTCATGGGGTGACAGCACTGTCTTCCTTTCAGGTGTGTTTCGCATTGACATCAACACCAAAGGTAATGCGTCTGGCCATTTCAGATCGGTAGCGGCACACATCTTGGCAATTCTTGATTTCAAAGTACCATTAATTTGTTCCACTAGTCCTGATGCTTTAGGGCGATAGCTACAATGCAACTTCTGCTCAATGTTTAGTGCTGCACATAAGAGTTTAATCACTTCGTTATTGAAGTGAGTTCCCCTATCTGATTCTAAAGAGATCGGAAATCCGAAACGTGGTTTTAACTCTCAAAGCAACAACTTCGCTACTGTGAGACTGTCATTTCTTCCTGTGGGATATGCTTCAATCCAGTGACTAAAGACACACACAATCACTAACATGTATTTCAGACCTCCACACGCAGGTATTTCAATGAAATCCAATTGCATTCTGCTGAGTGGACCTCCTGCTCTTTCAATGTGTCTTTAATTCACCACTGTCCCTTTTCCCACGTTCAGTTGCTGACAAACTATGCATCGATGACATACTGCCTTTGCTGCTTGCCTGAATTTAGAATTAAACCAATAAATCTTGAATAATCCAACCATGGCATCCCTTCCAATATGTGTCTGTCCATGATATGAACGGGCCATCTGAGACAATAAACTATTAGGCAAGACCATCTGACCCTCTTCAGAAACCAAAATTTCATCATGTCTTTGAACACATTTTAATTTAACCCAAAGTCGTTTTTCCTCTTTGTCTGCATTGTCCTCCAATGTTTTCAATTCTTCCAATGTATCAATCACTTTTAATGCACAACTTGTGCAAGTATTATCTTCTTCAAGCATCAGTTCCCACTTGTCTTTAAACGATATACAGTTCAATGCACAAAACCTTGCGACTTGATCCGCATATCCATTTCCCAATGAAATGTAATCCTGTGTCTTTTGATTTGCACTGCATTTTACCACTGCAATCTCTTCAGGTAACTGTATTGCGTACAACAACTCTTTTATCTTGTTGCCATTTCTCACTGGTGTACTAATAGAGGTGAGGAAACCTCTTTGCGACCACAATTGACCAAAATCATGAACAATTCCAAATCCATATTGGCTGTCTGTATAGATTCTGACTCTTAGTCTTGCAGAAACATGGCATGCTCTAGTAAGAGCTACCAATTCTGCCACTTGTGCAGAATATGCACCTCAAAGCCAAGACGCTTCTAATGTGCCTATGATTGTGCATACTGCGTATCCTGCTCTCAATGTCCTTGTTCCATCTCTAAGACAGGAACCATCAACAAAAACAATTTGGTCATTTTCCTCTAATCGCGTATCTCTAATTTCAGGCCTTGGTTTTGTACACAGTTCAGTTACCTCGAGACAATCATGCTCGATGTATTCCTCTTTTTCAATTTCAACAGTATTACTTGGAAGCAATGTCGCTGGATTCAACACTGTACATCTTTTCAATGTTACATTCGGAGCACCCAATATGCTCATCTCATACCTTGTCAGTCTTGCACCAGTCAAATATTGCATTTTCGTCCTTGTCAGTAGGATTTCAACAGAATTTGGTACCATTACCGTCAAAAGGTATCCCATGACTACCCCCTCACATTGAGAAAGACTTTGACCAACTGCGGCTACTGCATGCTGACAACCTGTTAAAGCTGCTGTGACTGGGTACAAGGTAGCTGAAAAATAGGCTACAGGGTGATAAGCACCACCATGGACCTGTGTTAAAACAGACAAAGAACAAGCATCACGTTGATGGCAAAACAATATGAATGTTTTTGTGTAATCAGGCATTCCCAATGCTGGAGCTCTGCACAAACTCTCTCTCAGTTCAGTGAATGCCTTCATCTGAGTCTCATTTAGGGCAATGGGATCTGTAACTTCCTTATGAGTCAACTGCTGCAATGGTTTGGCAATCTCAGCAAAATGTGGAATCCACTGTTGACAATACCCTACCATTCCCAGAAACATTCTAACATCTCTTTGTGAAGTCGGGGGACTTCTCTGCAGAATCATGGTCATTCTTTCCCTGGAGATTCTCCTTGACCCTTTCTCAATCTGGTGTCCCAGGTATTTCACTGATTTCTGACACTACTGCAGTTTTATAGGTGACACCTTATGTCCAAATGTTCCCAAATGATTTAACAGGGTAATGGAGTCGTACTTACACTTGGCCCTTGTCCTGGATGCAATCAGCAAATCAACAATATATTGCATTACAGTCGATTGGTATGGTAATTCCAACGACTCCAGATTCTTTTTCAGGATCTGATTAAACAGTGACAGGGACTCCGTATACCCTTGTGGAAGCCTGCACCAGCTGTAGACTTTGTCTTGAAATTTGAAACTAAAAAGAAACTGACTATCCTCATGGAGAGGCACAGAAAAGAAAGCTGGTGACAAGTCAACCACTGTTAACCACTCTGCATCGCAAGGAATCTGAAACAGTATCACTGCTGGATTTGGCACCATGGACAACAATTGACAACCAAATCGTTCACTTTTCGCAAATCCTGTACAATGCGCACCTTTCCACACAGCTTCTTTAAGCCCATTATTTGTGAATTACATGGACTGCTCAACACTTCTTTCAAAACCCCCTGTGTCAGAAAATCTCCAATTATTTGCGCCACTTTCATTAGGACATCCTGTGCCATGTTATACTATGGAAGTTGCGGGAATACTACGTTTGTCTTCAAAGTGATCTTAATCGGTTCTACTCCTTTAATCAAACCACCTCTTTTCCTGCATTGTACCTTGTAGACCTGCATGCAATTCTTTCACAGTAAACATTTGGAAAAACTCAATCAAGGGATATTCCTCATTAATGTTGTTGACCATTTTCTCAGACACCGGTTCTTCTTCATCATCACTATTAGTTTGTACCTCAATCCCAGTGTTTCAACAACTAATGGAGCATTTTGTCTTGCACAGTAAGTCCTTTCCAAGTAGGGATACTGGACTCGAGTCACAGACTACAAACCTGTGTAGTCACTGAAATTTATCAATATCAACCTGCACTGGATCTGTGATCGGATTTGTTAACTGTCTGTTTTCTACTCCCACAACCTAAACTGTCCTGCCTGAAAGAGGTAAATTTGGGACTTCTGCACTTCTTGCTGTAGAGCGTGTAGCTCCTGTGTCCACTAAAAATGAGACCTTGTAGCCCATCACCTTCCTTTTCACAAAAGGTCCTCTCTGATCTACTTCTTGGGACCCTGCAAGCATACAGACCTTCATCCGAACTGTCACTCATCCATTCTTTGTATAATTCATCCGCACTATGGAATGGGAATTGGTGTACTGTGTCATTACTTCAGTCTTGTCTCTGACCTGTGACCTGCTGAGTAAGCATCATCTGTTGCTGTTCCATCGGGGCTTGAGGTATCTGCATTTGCTATCTAGTTACTATGGGAACCTGTGCTGTATTGGTTGCAACTGTGTTAGTTGTGCACACAGCACTTGCACCTGCTGCATGGGTTGAAAGTTTTACACTCGGTTCTGAAAATTTTGAATAAATCCTCTCATTTTTGGGACTTTTTGAAATGTACTGACATCACCACCTTGCTGAACAATACCATCCTGCACCATCAGCGGACACTCCCGCTTCCAGTGTCCCACGTTCCCACATAAATGACACAGTAACATCTTTTTAATTTCCTGCATGTCATTCTGAACTACCACAGTACCTAAATCCAGACCACGTGTCATGTCAATTTGTTGTATCATCCAAATAAATCTCTTGCACACGGAACAGGAAATGTTATGTTTTGTTTATTTTAAGTCAATCCCGGGAAACCACCGCTCCGTCGTCCGTCTGACGCGTTCTCCAACCGTCACCTCTCAAACGCTCAGGCTTGACGACAGCAGCAGAATCCCCAACACACAACAATAGAACATAACATATTATCTCCTTTTTTTTTTTTTTTTTTTTACAAAAATTACCTATTACCCCGATAATCACAACAATTGCCCCCTAATACAAAACTCCAAAGTTAAAGACAAATAAGTACAACATTAATTCTCGGTATCACCAAAGGTGTAACCAAAACTGAAGGAACATGTACCGTAACAAAAATCATATTTCGTGAGTTGTAACAGTAACCCCCCTACAAGAATAAACTTACAGAACATATGCCCATAAACAAATATTTTAAGATAAGCAGGCTACTATCATTGACCAAAAAAAAATGGACATGCATCTAAACACAAACCCATTACATAACAAGTTTAACATTTAACTTTCACAACTTGACCAGCATTCCACCAATGACCACCCTCCACCAGAACAGCATTTCCACACACTTTTTTCACAATAACAGGTTGTCCATAACTACCATTCCCCTTTCTAACAAATGTTTGACACTTGATGTGTACCAAATCACCAGGTCGCAAAGATTGTGCTTTTGTAGAATTCTTCCAGTCATATCTATCTTTCATTTTCTCTTATACATTTTCTACTTCACCCAACATCTTCCCATTATCCACCTTATCAATGATTTTGTTTCCTACAGTTTTAGCCAACCAGGCCGGAAAGAGTTTAGATGTTGAACGCCTTCCCCTGAGAAGTTCAAAAGGTGTAATCTGTGTAAGCGAATGTGGAGTAGTGCGATAAAACCACAACATGGAGTACACCACCTCTTTAACATCCTGCCTGTTTGCCTTAGCCCACTTAATGCATTCCACCACAACACTGTTCATCCTTTCCACCAATCCATTCATTTGTTGATGACATAATGAGCTTTTTAAGTGTTTTATGCCTGACTATAACAGGAACATTTCCATTTCATGACTGACAAACTGAACTCCATTGTCAGAGACTATATACTCTGGAAACCCTTCCATCTAAAAAATGTCCCTGAGGAACTGTATTGCACTGCCAGCCGTAGGCTTGGATACAAAATGTACTTCAGGCCTCTTGCTATTGTTATCCATCAGGACAAATGCATAGCGCAACTGAACTGGGAGAAAATGAAACGGCCCTTCCATGTCTATTCCCAATTTGACCCAAGCTTTGTCAGGCATTGGTATAGGCTGCAAAGGAGGTTTTACAACCTTTAACCCCTTTTCAGCAGAATTACACACTACACACCTACTCACAACCATCTCCACATCTCTGTCCATGGAGGGCCATCAATAATTAGCTCTAAGACGTCTCTTTGTCATCATTGAACATAAGTGTCCTTGAGGTGCATGATCCACCAACATTGTACGAATAGCAGCTGGAGGAACACATTTGTCATTCCTTAACACCATGTCATCTTCAATTGACAATTCTTCACAGATTTTGGAATAGGGCTGTAACTCAGGACTTACGTTCTTTTCCTTTGGCCACCCATTGACAATGTGCTGCTTAACACTAGCCAACACAGCATCATTGCTCTCAGCAGTTACCCATCCAGACTCAGAACAAACCTTAGATTCATCAACATCAACATGTGCTTTAAAGCAATCTTCCTTATCGTCCTCCCAAATCGGTAGTCACCCGTTCATCAATAGGTAGCCGAGCCAAAAAATCGGCTGTAAAATTTAATTTTCCAGGAATGTATCTAACATGAAAATTGTACTGCAACAATTTTGTGGTGAGTCGTGCAATGCTTGGGGTGGTGTAATTGATTTTGTCCCCATTCAAAATGAACACCAAAGGCTTGTTGTAAGTTTGAATTACATATTTCCTGCCACACACATAACTCCTGAATTGTTCACTTGCCCAGCAACCAGCAAGTAACTCTTTCTCAATTACAGAGTAGTTAAGCTCCAGTTCACGTAGAACTCTTGAGGCTTAATTTATAACCTTTTCACCTTCACCAGAATCCTGGGATAAAATTGTGCCCATACCATACTTGCTGGCATCCACTGTGATGATGCACATTTGGCTAGGATCATATGGACTCAACCTCCTAGCATTAACCAATTCCTGTTTAACTTTATCAAAAGTATTTTGGCACTCACCATCCCACAGAAAGGGAACTTTGGGGGTCATTCTAACTTCGGCGGGCGGCGGAGGCCGCCCGCCAAAGTTCCCCCGCCAGAACACCGCAGCGCGGTCAAATGACCGCTGCGGTGATTCTGACTTTCCCGCTGGGCGGGCGGCCGACCGCCAAAAGGCCGCCCGCCCGCCCAGCGAGAAAGCACCAGCAACGAGGAAGCCGGCTCCGAATGGAGCCGGCGGAGTTGCTGGTGTGCGACGGGTGCAGTTGCACCCGTCGCGATTTTCAGTGTCTGCCACGCAGACACTGAATATCAATGTGGGGCCCTGTTAGGGGGCCCCTGCAGTGCCCATGCCAGCGGCATGGGCACTGCAGGGGCCCCCAGGGGCCCCACGACACCCGTTCCAGCCAGCCAGGTTCTGGCGGTGAAAACCGCCAGAACCAGGCTGGCGGGAAGGGGGTCGGAATCCCCATGGCGGCGCTGCTTGCAGTGCCACCGTGGAGGATTCCCTGGGGCAGCGGGAAGCCGGCGGTTCCCTTTTCTGACCGCGGCTTTACCGCCGCGGTCAGAATGCCCCCGGAAGCACCGCCAGCCTGTTGGCGGTGCTTCCTCCGTCACCTACCCTGGCGGTCTATGACCGCCAGGGTAGGAATTACCCCCTTTGTTTTTTAGCATATTCGACAACACCTTCAATTTACTGGCATAAGCTGGAATGAACCTTGCGTAGTATTCACACATGACAATGAAGGAACATAACTCATCTTCCTTCTTGGGGTTGGGAGATTCCAGAACAGCTTTAACTAAACCTGGTCTAGGTGCTATCCTCAATAGATACACAGTGCCCCAGGAACTCAATTTCTCGCTTCCAAAACTCACACTTTTCTTTCTTCACAACAATATCATTAGTCTGCAATATCTTAAACACAGTTCTAATGATGTTGTCATGTTCTTCTAAACACTTAGCATAAATTAACACATCGTCCTGGAAAGTCAGAACACCCTTGACATTTCCTAACAAATTGTGCATTATGCATTGGAAAACTGATGCTGCGGATGGTAACCCAAACTGCATCCTGCAAAACTGGAAGGTACCAAACAGGGAATTGAAAGCCGTGTAGTGACAAAAATCTTCATCCAGGACCACCTGATGATAAGCTGAAGCTAAATCAATTTTGGAAAACCACTCAGAACCTCTGAGATCTTCTAGAAGATCGCTAATCTTGGGTAGAGGGTAAGAAAACCACCCAAATTTCTTTATTGAGGTTCTTCAAATCTACACACAAACGGATGTCCCCATTTTGTTTCCTAGCAACCACCAATGGTGAAAGCTATAGGCTAGATTCAATAGGTTCTATCACGCCATTGTCTTGAAGCTTATCTAACTCAGACTTGAGATCATTCCTCAGACTAAAAGGACGTACCTGATTTTATGTTTTACTGGAATGGCATTCTCCTTTATTTTAATCGCCACACACATATGAAATTCGACGACTTCCCTACTCTCATGCTGCAGAGTACGCACACTCCTACTAACTTCAACTGGAGTACGTAAACTCCCTACTTACCTCACATACATCACAATTCACCTGCGATTTGCTTAAGCTTCTGCAAGTGAAACCTACCACTTTCATACTATCACAAAACACGCCGAGAACATACCCATCTTTATTAGCGGGATCCAGGACCGGGGAAAGTAATTTCTGGATTTAAGGGGATACCATCTTTGCTACAATTGCCATTTCAGATAAACACAATTCAAACCTCATAAAAATACGTACAACTAACCCTAACTCAAACTACCACCATAACCAGTAATCACCACATAACTAGTTTTCCAAGGAAACTAACCATCAAGCTGCTACCAAAAACTGCTAGCGCACCTCATCCTTAGTAAGTAAACTTACAAGGGGACGCATATAGGCTGATGAACCTTTTGGATCGCATGGAATATCCTAGTCAAGTAGTAACTACTAAAATCAATGACAGAATCTCGAACAGCGTCTCCTGGCGTCATCAATTCTCCACTCACATCTCAAATCTTAGCCCCCTGTCATGACTTTTTATTAGGGTCTCCCAGTCCAACCCCCTAATTCCCAATTGGTCAGTCAGTCAACAGATATGACTTTAACCTATAATATTTGTTTACCAAATTTACAAATTTTAATATCAGTCCTTTCACAAGCCGCAGATTGGTCCACTATACGATGTCCTCATCATCCAGCTCTTCAGGTATCGAAATAGTTGCATGTTCCTCTTCAGTCAGTGCCTCCATTGTTCAAGTCCTGGGAAAGTACATGTAGCCTACTCTACACATGATTGTATCAAATTGTCTTCGTCATCTCCTGTCCGCTGGTACATTGCAGAAAATTCTAGCTAAGCAACTTTAACACTGGGTGGATCAAGGACGGGTCATACATCCAGCTTCTTGCAACGTGGTTACTATTTCAGCTCTGTGTGTGCGAGGCCTAGGAAGACTAGGTCTTAAACTCAGTTAAGTTAGAACTACAAGTTAATACAAAACATAGGTTATACATTTTGATATGTCATACTACTACATTATTCTTATACATTTTCATTATTTCACCCAGTTTTAGTTATTTTAATACAATATCGTATAAATGGCTGCATTTTCAAACGTGCACATTATTTTCTCTACAATTAATTTCTCTATAACTTTTTCATTATTCAATACACGTAAACATCATTAATAATATTCTAATTGGTATATCTGCTTCAACAGCGGTCAGTCTGCCAAAAGGCTGGCGGAGAAGACTGCCAAATTATGACTATGGCGGTTTTCCCTACGCAATACAGCCAAAGCACCGCAGGCACAGCCAATGTGGCCAGACCGCCAGGAATGACTGAAGGCACCTGCAGGCTATCAGAGACCATGTTTCCGCTGGACAGATTGAGAGGCTGCACACTGCCAAGATTTCCGCCCCACTCGCACCACCACAGAAACCCTGGGGGAAACAAACTCTATAAAAGGAGACACTCTCCTTCAGGAAGCCATACACGTCCAGAGCCATCATGGAACCAGAACTAGATGTCATCCCACTGCTTCTGCTCACCAAAAGACTTTGGAGTCTTCGCCACCGCTGACAGCAACCGTAAGTACACACACTTACCTGTTACTATTGCATTGTTCATTTTTGTACACTTAAACAACATACCATTGGGAAGGGAGTGCAAGGGTGACACTTACCCGTATCTGTACACTGATACACAAACTCCACATACAGCCACACAGACAACCGCACATACACAGTACACACACTACAGCCAGCACACACACACACATTGAAAAAGTCACACTTACGCACGGACGCACAGCACAGGCCCAGTCTCACACAGTAACGCACAACACCACAACATGTCACACCAACACCAAAACTGCATCATCATCAACACATTAGCAAGCACTCACAATAGACACTACCCCGGGACACATCGCACATAAAACACAACCTACAACCAACCCGGAATGAACACACACAATTACACAAATAGACAACTTACCAATCCACACATATATCACACACACATCACATCGTACTTGTCATCACATGCAAGGAACACACACACAGTCAAAGCACACAAAGCCACACACCACAACAACAAACACATTTCAACACATTCACTGCTCAATACCATGACAACAACATATTTCCTACATACAAATGCTCATCACATAACACACACCCTATCCCTGGGGGACAAAAGCACACACCCTCAGACACTACCCAAAAATACAGGAAGCACAATCAGCGCACACACACACAGATAGTGACACCTAGCCAATGTCAGCCAGGAACAACTCTAACCTAGGAAAAGAAATGCAGGACAAAGATATAACCAGGAAACCAACAACTGGTTGGTTTCAATATGTATTTAAAAAAATAAATTAAAAGTCAAAGGCCAAAGGCCAGTCCATACAGTGTGGTTTGAACACCAAAGGCACATTTTGTTGCCCCGAACTTGACACTTGACTGCCATGTAACCTCCACAGGTAGGGGCATCAAGGAGGTAGGCAGGCAACTCAGGGATTATTTGGGGAGGTGGTGGTGGAGTAGGGGTCTGGGCTTAGGCTTGGGAGGGGGTTCTTTGGCATTATGCGTGGGGGGAGTTTAGGTTTAGGCTTGGGCACAGGGCAGGGTGGGTCTTCATGGGAAGGGTAGACTTCTTGGCGGGGTGAGTGCCAGGGGTACTTGCAGGGGGGTAAGAGAGGCCTTGGAGGTGGAAGGGATGGATTTGGGGAGGCCAACAGCACATTTTGGAGTTTCACGGGGCAGAGAGGAGTAGGCAAAAGGGCAAACTCAGAAAGGAAGGATTTCTTACACACACGGGGATGGTCAGAGCAAGTGGGTTTGCGTGTGGAGGGAGAGGGAGTGGTTGCATGAGGTGTTGGTGTGGATGTCTTGGGTGCATGTTTGTGGGAGGTATGCTTGTGGGTGTCTGTTGGGTGGGTGAGTGAGGGCGTTTATGTGTTTTGGGCTGAGGGGCGGTAGAGGTGCTGGGAGATGCCATGGTGGGTCTGTGGCTGTCCGTTGGGGTAATGATTGCAGGGATGGTGGATATGATGAATGTAGGAGTGTCAGTGGTTGTGGTGTCTGTGAGTGTGGTGACTGAGGTGGATGTCTGATGTTCTGCTGTGGGTAGGATAGGTGTAGTGGCTGAAACTGTGAATGTTGGTGTGGTGTCTGCAGATGTGTCAGGTGTGCTGTCTGTGATGCTGGGAGTATTGGGGTGTCAGGGCAGGTTGTGACTGTTGCTGTGTGTGCATCTGAATGTTGCTTGTGTGTATGTCAATAGAGTGTCCTGTGGTGCTTTGGTTCATCTGAGCTACCCTTGGATGTTGAGGTCGATACATGCCTGTCTGTTTGGTGTGCTTTGACTGGGTCGGGGAAGAGGGGTTTGGAATTGGGAAGAGGAAGGTGAAGAGGGACAGTAGACAAAGGGTTACTGCCTGCCATCAGTGTGGAGGCCAGAGCCTGACAGGATATCTGGTGGCCAGCCAATGCACCATGATTGCCCTCCAGGAGAGCATTACTCCGTTGGATTTGAACTGCCAGTCACTGGATGGCATTCATGATGGTCGACTGACCCACAGGGATCGACCTCAGAAGGTCAACAGCCTCCTCACTGAGAGCAGCAGGGCTAACTTGGGCTGGAGCAGAGGTGCCTGCTGCAGAGGAGACGCCCATCCTTATGGGTGACCGGGACCGGCCAACTGGGAAGGCGGTGTTAGAAAGGGGGGTGGCGGACAGAGGGGGTGCTGGGGTGGTCCCAGGTGGGTTCGCCACTGCCAGGGAGTGTCCACTGGAGGAAGATTCTGAAGATGATGAGGTGGAACCGATTTCCCCCGTGGCACTCCCCTTGCCATCCATGCCACTGGGTCCCTCTGTGTTGGTGGTATCAAGATTTGAGGTCCCATGTCCAATAGCTTCCCCACTCGGCTGTGCAGCGTCTCCTTTGCCTGCTGATGCTGGAAAACAGGAAGAGAGGTATAGTCATCACATTTCTTTTCATACTGTAACATTACACTGTACACATCATTCACATTATATCCAATTGCACTACACCCCCAGGTAGTAACAGGCTAGTGCCAACATCGTGTCACAACAAGCTAATATCTATACCCTACATGACAACAATGTCACACACCAGCTAAGCCACCTATCACACACCTACTATACCATCATATTACTAGAGCTATCACGCTAACCATTTAATGACAATCTGACTTGGCAACATGGTTCAGGGTCCCTATCCACAGCAAAATAGTCAACCATCAACCAAAGAATGGGAAATAGTGGTAACATTCATTTCCACATAATACATACACAAAATCCACACATACCTACATTATTACCCAATGTCATATACCAGGAAAGTAACGTTATCATATGACAAACACAAGATAGCATGTTGCATACAAGCCAAAACATTTCATGTCACAGAGTCCACAATCCTTCACAATTGAAAATTGCAAACATGCAACCACTATATTTGGCATTTTCTAATTTTGAGTATGATAGAGTCTAAACACGTCACCAACACATGTACCAATAGTGATGTAGGAAAAGATGATACATACTTTTTGTAAAAACAAAGTCTTGAACACTCATATGGGCCTAATTAGCCTATATCATTTCCCACAGACAACCACAGCTAGCATAACCACTCATTAAATATAATGGACACCTGTCAAGTGCATGCAGGCCAAATACAGTAGAACCTATCATGATGAGTGGGAATAACAATAGCCCAATATTTGAGTGGCAACATCAAGATCCACACTTCAGACATGAGTAGTCTTACATCTGTATCAGAATTTGTTAATGACATAAAACCACATCTGAGGGTAACATGACAGTGACACACTCCTTGAGGCTAGCGAAATGACTGACTACACATACAATTCCATCCACATGTGAATGTGAACTACAACACATGCACCAGAATGCAGTCAATGCAAACAATAGGTTTACATACAAAAAGCAAACCAAACATATCTAAAACAGCAAAAGCAAGAATGTCTATGATACATTACAATGTTTATTGATGCCAGAACCTTAAAATGTACACATGATGTTGTCAATGACCGGTGAATAATGTAACTATCAAGAAAATATTTTGGCCTATTTAGCATGCCCACAACACAATGAATAATAGCTGTGTAGCCACTTACCATTCAAACAACATTTACACAGTACTAACTTTCTGAGCTCTGATAACAATGTATGTACAAAGTAGTCTAGCAATACCGCCATTGTTTCTAACATATAGGATGTCTGCTCAGATGAGACATTACAGGGGCCAATGTACAGCCCTCACTTACCAAATGGCTTCACCTCTTAACAGCTCTGAGTAAGTTTAGCATGTATGGCATGTGAAGTGTCAGATGGACATCAAAGCCTCACTCACATGAAGTTGTCACTCATCAAAAGCCTCATGAAAGTAGGATATGACTAAAGCTTGTCAGACTGTATGTTGCACATAGACATGCATCAAGGTGCATTGGAATGGACAGAGGGCAAAGACCTGAACAACTTACCATCATGATATTGGGAGTGTGAATCTGTAGGTGGCAAGGATCAACAAGCAGAGTAGATATATATGTATGTAGCAGTTTAGTTGTACACATATGACACAGTCACTTGTGCATCATCATATGCTTTTGTCCAGAAGGGATAACATAGGAGAGCAATATGTCCCTATACATATTTGTATGTGCACACCTGTGTACTAATGTCCAGGACTTTACATCTATGTGTTCCTTGGAGACCATTGACCCTTTGCACTTACCACATTGTTATAGCTTAGATTCTATCACTTCATACACTGACCTAACATAGGGATGAAAATGTCTAAGGTGGTATGTACCTCAATATGGCTGCTGTGCTGCCCTCAAATGTCCATCCAACTCCGGGTAGGTCACCGCCAATAAGGGGGCCATTAGGGAGGGCCAGGTTTCACGGGCACCCTTTTCTCCTTGGGAGGACATCCCCAAATGGGACTCTGCGGTCTTCCAGGCCCAGTGTCTCAGGTCCTCCCACCACTTCCTACAGTGGGTGCTCTGCCAGCTGTGGAGCCCTAGGATCAGCACTTTCTTGCCGATGGCATGCCAGATCCCTTTTTTCTAGTGGGCGGTGACCTGCATTGATGACACAGACAAAAGGAGAAACTCATCCACATGCACATTCCAAAACAAGAAGGGTGAGACAAAACTTTCTGCAAGTAGCCATACATACACTTCCTCCAACATCCCCTTCTATGTGGATTGACCATCTGCAGACACGCCCTGTGTGAAGTGGAGTCAGGCATACAACATGCATATCCAGTATAAGGTCTTGAATAGAAACAAACTAACAGACCACAAGCAGTCTTCAACCATGGTATAAGTATACAACTATTTCAAACATCACCTTCATTTGTCATGGTATACAGTTTTTCAGTGGGTCACGGTACATACACCACACACTACCTACTATGTATCAGGGATCAAAATCATCTATTCAAATGTGTACATGTCCATCTACCGACACATATCATCCCAATCCTTCATTCCACCACATTTCATCAACAGCATCATACACTCAACAATTCATACATTGGTATTGTAGTGCACTTACCTGCTCCTCTGGTGCACCATAGAGCTGTCCATACAGGGGTTGGACCTCCTCCGCAAGCTTGCCCTGCTCTTCAGCCAAGAAGGCAGAGGCCTATCACCTGCAGGATGTGGATGATTGCTCCCAGAGGCACTACACAGCAGCTCAGGTCGTGGAGGTCTTGATGGCAGCAGTGTCAGGAGTCAAGTGAGGCATAAAGCATGAGTTGGTGGTCATGTCCCCCACGTACAGGACCGTCACTGCCGGTGGAGTTCACCATTTGCCCAAGTCTGCCAGAGGCAGCAAGGTGTTCCAAAGGCAATGCCCACGGTAATTTTGACCTCCTACCTCCATGACAACATCCGCTGGGGGAGTTAGGTCACTTCCTAATGTCAACTACGGTAGGATAGGCAGCTGCCACTTTGAGGTTCTTATATGTATGTTAATGTTTTGAAAATTACATCATTGACCCAGATTCATAATTGTGATAATGTGTTACCTGCTGGGTTAAACATGTAGCAATGTGCATGTAATATGTTTAGGATGTGAAAATGAAGTCTCCTGAGTTATGTACATGAAACAGTGTTGTCAGCAAAGTAATGACGATCTGAACATAGTATATGTCACACATGTTAAGTAAGTTGATGTCACTTTTACAGTCAGTGACATGTTTCTCCATTCAAAGAACATGATAGGGGTAAGGGACATATTTAGGGAAATGTTGCCTAGGTATCTGCTGAGTACAATTTTTCACTGTTTCATGTGAGATAATGTTGTGTTATCAGTGATGTTGGTGTGATCATACTTATGACACATAAATTGAGTCATACACAAACATTCTGGTGGTGTACCACTTAGTTACCCTGGCATGAGAAGATCAAGACAACCCTCTGTGTACCATCTACTAGCAGACCTGCACACAAGGAGGAGTGACGTGATCCAAATATACCACCTGGATAGGCAGACAATCATTGATCTCAGTCATCAGTTGGAGCATGATCTGATGCCAGCCATTCGCAGTCCCAATTGCATACCTCCCATTGTCCAAGTCTTGTCAGTGCTATACTTCCTGGCCACTGAGTCCTTTCAAAATACAGTGGCCCTAACCGCAGGGATGTCTCAGCCCATGTTCAGTCTGGTTTTGAAGGCTGTACTCTCTCAACTGTTGAAACACCTGGACAGCTACATCATATTTCCACAACATGATGATTTAGCCCAAGTAAAGGCTACTTTTTATGCTTTGGGACACATTCCACATGTGGTTGGTGCCATAGTTGGCATCCATGTTGCCTTGGTTCCCCCAAGTGCCCATGAACAGGTATAAATGAACAGGAAAAACATCCACGCTATCAACGTCCAAGTGGTTTGTTTGTCTGACCTCTACATTCCACACGGTTGTGCAAAGTATCCTGGGTCAGTCCATGATTCCTTCATCGTGCAGAACAGCAATATCACACTGCTAATGACACAACTATACACAGAGAGGGCCTGGCTGGTTTGTAAGCCATATTTGTAATGTGTGTCTGTACCTTTTATCTGTTGGCGTATATGTGGATGTCCAAGATTAATGTTTGGACTGTTGTAACCACACCTTACAGGAGTATCTGGCAACCCAAACCGTCCTTGGTTGTAGATACCAGTGAGGAACCCAACCCTGCCAGGTGAAGGCTGCTTCAATGATGCCCACAAAAGGACAAGGTGTGTTGTGGAGTAGACTTTTAGGCTCCTGAAGGCAAGATTTCACAACATTAACAAGTCTGGAAAAGCCCTCCTCTATTTACCCAGCAAGGTTTGTAAAATTGTTATTGTCTGCTGCATGCTGCACAACCTCACCCTGAGACATCAGATACCACTCATACCAGATAAGGGGGAGCCAGCAGGTCCTGAAGATGGAAATGCAGATTTGCCAAGTGAGGATGAGCATGATGGGGATGAAGCGGGAGATGTCAGAGCTGATTCATCAATCAGTACTTCAATTGAATCAAGGTATGTGATGTGATGTATTAAAAGCGATTCAGTGGGGTATTGGTGAGGTTAGAAATGACAGATAAGGTTCTTAATTATACCCTCAGATACGCCATAAGTGGCTCCCAAGCCTATGACTTAGATATGCATGCAGATTGTTACTTGGAGCTGTGTACAGGACTGTTATGTACGTAGTCTAATATTTTCACAATGCACAATCAAAGTTACATATGTACATATGATTTGGCAGTGTAATGTATCAATGAGACCTTTACCTTATGTTTCTTACTCCCAGATTGCAGATTGACTGTTTGGCTCATCCTCATTTAGCAATATCAGGCAGTGTCACAGGCAGATGAGATTTGCAGACTGACAATGAAGTGAACATACATTAAACCAGGTACTCTCTGGCATGAGATTTATGGTGTGTGAGTTCAATGCCCAGAGTGTCAGGACAGTGGGATGGTAGTGTCCTTTTCCACAATGAAGACCTGCTTGGTATTTGAGGTGGGACCAATGGTGCCTTGTCTGTGTTCATTTGTCTCTGACACGTCCTAATGTGGTATCCATACCCTCTAATATTATAATCTTTTTTATTGTATGTAAGCTAACTTGTACATGGCTGTCACTGTGTTTTCACTTTGCAGACCAATGTGTCTGGAGACTAGCATAGATGAGTGGCAAGTCTGCAGATACCTGACCAGGGTAAGTGGGAGGTTCCATAACTGGGGACAATAGTACTGACCGCTGTCTGTTTCATGGGATATGATCATTTGGGAACTGTGATATGGGTATGTGATAAGGATTTAGCTGATGATAATCTGTGGGTTGGTAGTGTTTGACATCTATGCTGCAACACTGAAGTTAGCAGCAGTACTTCACTATGTGGTAATTGTCATGTATATTATACATTGAAAATGCAATATTTATTCTGGTTATACAGAACATTGTAATGACCATGACAAATGTTTTACGTTAGAGAGGAACAATTTGATACAAGTCTTTAAATCATGTCTGTTGTATATGGTTGATAAATCACACTAACACATGATCAGTGGTTAAGTATGCATTGGGGAGTGCACAGCAAAATGAGTGATATGAAACAAAATGACAGCAACATATCAGTAAAGGGTTCAGTCATGGTGGATGAATTCATCAGGGTAGCTGCTACACTATTTGGAAACACAAGTCCAGTGTTCTTGTACCATGAGAAACGTAGATAGATTTCAGAACAGTCAACAGGGTGTATCTGTGTCACACAAGCAGAACCAATCAGTAGAGGTTCACTTCCATGCAGTGGGTATGGTCTTGGCATCTGCTCCTTCTAGATGCCTGGGTGGACGTCACGTTTGTAGGGGGTTCCTCTGCTACAGAGGATGAGGTGTCTGAGGTATTCCCTTCCTCTGGCAGAGCCTCCATTCTACTAGCAGCCACAGACATAGAAGGGCCTGTTGTTTCATTGCTAGTGGAAGAGGCCTGATGTTGGCTTAAAACCTACTCTGGGTGGTATTTATGTCCCTCGGCACCCCAGCAAGGGAAACCAGGATGGCACTTGGGGTCTACCACTGCTGAAAGGCTTCCAGGCAGTTGTCCCTCTGCAGCTGTCAGATCTCCCCCATCATAGTCAGTACCTGGCCCATAAGCGTTGGGAATGTTGGTAGGCTCCCAAGACTTGGGAGATAATGTCCTGTTCGGTTGTGTCCCCTGGAGACCCCATCCTGTGGGGTAGACCATCCCTCCTATGCACCCTACTTCCACATACCTGGGCCCACACCCACTGGTGGTAGAACCATCATTGTCCGGGGTGTGGACAAGAGACTTAGGTACCTGTACTGGGTGGCACACGATGGAAGACGCTGTCCTTGGGACACAGGTTTTGGGCCGAATGAGGGGTTGCATTGATTGCTAGTTTCACAAGCAAGAGATTTTAAATTGTAGTACACTGTTCTGGTTTTCTTACAGGTGGAACAGTGCCTGCTGGGAGTTGTAGTGCTGCCAGTCCCTGTACTCCACATGCCATACACAAACACTGTGGTCCCAGGTGAGTTTAGTTGACATGTGACATGCCAGAGAGGGGTATTTAGACATTTGTACACAGAGGTGGTGGATGGTTTAGGCATTGAGGTGAGGAAAGGTGATCAGTGAGCATGCAAGACAAAACTTTTTGGTGACATGATTGGTGTTGTGCCTAACCAGATTCCACCCCCCTCAGCTATTCCTGTCAGGCCCTAAGGATGCATGATGTCCAAGACTTCTCCTCCCATGATGTGAACTGTCAGGGAGGAGGTGGGGGTCCACCGCCAGTCTCGCAGACCACCAGCCTGTGTCTGGCGACTATGGAATGTGCCTTCACCCTGAGTTCGTTCTACCTCTTCCTGAGGTCCTCCCTTGTGCGTGGGTAACTGCCTACAGAATTCACCCTGCTGAATTTCCTTCTCCACAACTCCATTTTCCTGGCTATTGATGTTTGCTGGACTTCCAAAATGGGATGGCTCTACTCTGACGATTCTGTTCACCATGACTCTTAACTCATCATCAGTGAAGCGTGGATGTTTTTGTGGGGACATTGTAGTGGTGGAAGAGGCAGTGAGGAAGTGAGAAATGTCTTCATTAATTTTTTGTGATGAGGTGTGGGTGCTGTGATGTGAGCAGGTGACGGTTGTTGTGTATTGTGTGGGTTACAAAATTGTGTGTTGTGTATGTTGTTCAAGTGTGGGATGAGTGCTGAGTGAAATGTGTAGGGGTGCCTATTTGTTTTGCTGATTCTTTTTATCTTTTTGTATTCTCTGGCTTTGAGTGGCATTCGAGCTGCAAAGGACTGTGGGTTGTGCAGGGATGTGTTTAATAGTGCAGTGTGTAGGTGTGTTGTGTGCGTGGATGTTTGAAAGGTGTGGGGTTCAAACTATCCAATGTGGTGTTGTGTTCTGACTGATATGAGTTCAGATTACCGCTGTTCACACTGCCAATGGTTTTCTGCCACGGAAGAACTGCTCTGGTGATTTGTGGATTGTAATTTGATGGGAGGCTTTTTGGAGGGCTGCCGGTGCTGGCGGTCGGACTGCCTTTTTCTGTTCTCGAGTGTCCTGGCAGTTTCAGAAATGTGGTTGTTTTTTGGCTGGCTGGGCTGTGTAACTCTTAATACAGTGGTCGGATGACCACCAACACGGCGGTCTTTTGGCAGCCACCACTGCGGCAGTGTTACTGTTAGACTGCCAAACTTGTAATGAGCAACAAAGAGTTTTTTTCATTAAACCACAGTGATTTAACAAATATATTGAAGATGATTATCTCTTAACTGCCACCAATATGGATTTCAAGCCTCAAAAAAGCTGACGGTCCCAGTTTTTGAATTTACATTCCCTGATGTTCAAGGTGGGTTATAAAGCAATGGAATATCTTCTTGGTTTTCAAAGCAATGCAAAGTTCTTTACACTCTTTAAACTTAAGAATCAGGATGTAGAAGGGGCTGCTAAACCAGTTAATGCTGTTGTATGATGATATTAGAGAATTCGACTGAATTCAAAATAATGTTTTAAAGTTTTAATGCAGGCCATGGGCATGCCCAAGGCTGTGTTTAACCCCCCTATGTACTTTTCAAAGTCATTCAGGTTGTTTGGAGAAAGAGATGGACGTACTAAAAGCTGATGCTACTATTTGTAGAGGATGCAATGTGATGGTAAAGATAGGCTATGTTCTGCAATAGTTGCTAGACATTTTTGAAGAATATACCATAATAAAAGCTGAGTATATAATGATAAGATTTGCGTATATATGTCTCGGATTAAGAACCATAATAGGAAGGTAGCATTGACCTTGTCCCATACAACTGGGGCTAGCCTTAAATTTGCATACCAATTGAAAGTATGTTCTGTTACAGTCCAAGTGATGGTGCACATAGCAAACTTAGTTTGAAAGCCTGTGTATGGGGCCAATGTCAGGTGTGTAACGCATGCCCCTACTGCTCCTGTGGTGTCAAGGGGCCCCCAGCCCTACAAAGGGTCTCCCCGAACCATCAGGGGCCCCATGCAGCCCAAGGACTATCTATATATAGGAGATATGATCGAGACAGAGGCCTCTCATCACATTCTGCAGGAGAGCACTTCGTTTCATGTTAAGCCACTGGCAAAAGCATGCTGTCACATCACGTCTAACTCATTCAGTTTATGGAAAATAGAATCATTAAGATAATCTTTGAGACTTTTCACAGACCTAGAAAATGTCTTGCACATGTAATGAGAAAATTGCCCCTTTTTCCACAACCATAAAATATTTCATGAATTAGCCTCTATATTTTATTTATCTCACCCTCAGACACAGAAAGCATTTATTTATCTAACACTTTTAGTAATACACTTCAGAATAAGCACTGAAGCAGTTTTTCAGATCTACAGTTTTATGCCCACAATCTACCAGCAAAAATAAACAAACACCTGCCAGAGATTTTGTTATTTCAGGAGCACTAATGCCATATGATATTATTATCACAAATGTAAAATGCAAATAACGTAATACAAACGTTAACTGTGTGTCCATGCTTTTCTAAGGCTTATTGTCGGATGTCAGGACAACATCAACTGATGTGGGTCTAGGGAGGGGGGGGAGCGCAGGGCTAGGCAATCCATGTAATCTACAGCAACATCTACTCGCCACTCACTAGGTCACTACCCCACAGCATACCCTTCCTCAATGTCAACTGTTCCCACATCCTCAGGGGACTCCCATTCATCAACCACTTCCCTCCAGAGAACAATAGGTCTGTCACGTACGCCTCTAGCTTCTTCCCTCTGAAGTGCTCTTTCTTCAGCCTGTGCCCAGCATTGTTATTCAATCATGAAATAAAAATGCACAAGCAAAACGAATAAGAACTTAAATACCCGAGTCATAAAGTAAAATATCTGATGCAAATGAAAACATTCCAAGAAAGACTTGAATGAAAAAATATGAAAAAATCTCTACAGGGACCAGGAAAATTAACAAAAACAGACGACAACTTAGTTTCACTTCGAGACTCACATCTGCAGTTTTTCAGCCAGCAACCTCAGTAAAGTCGTTCTTTCTGTGTGCTAAACTAAATCATTGCATTTCAGGTAAAATAAAAAAGGACATTATCTGGTCAGGGCCTTCCCGTTTGTCTAACGTTAGACGTGCTTAGCATTCACAGCACGATGCATTCCATTAAGTGTAAATGGCCATAAACCTCGATCGATGGGAAAGCAGGACATTTCACGAACTAGGGGCAAGGCACTAATTAGTGACTCTTGTAATAAATACTGTACACACCCTACACTACCACTTCCTGTTACTTATCGATAGAACGGTCTATTTTTCAATGGTGTTTTCGAATCCCCCAGTGACAAAGACAAAGAAGAGAAAGGTAAACTTGAGAGCACCTGAAATGGTGTGGAGTGCACTGAGGCTGAGAGCTGATTGGCCCGCACACTGACGTGCTGCATTGAGAATGCCACTGTGAGCCTGCAAGCACATGGCCTATTGCCACACATTCAATTCTCTCCATAGATTGAAGTGAAGTGTGAAGTTAATATGGAGGACACACTCCGATGTGTAATCTGTTGTGAAATCGCAGACAGTATTATATAACACACCAAACCAGCTGCTTGAACCACGCAATTGCAATCAATGTAGTGCTGCCAAAAAAGTGAAGGTTGAATCGATGTGAGAAGTTGCCAGCTCTATGTAATGTGTGATTTGATGCAACACGAGATATCCCAGAAGAACTACAGAAACACGGGGTAGGCAACAAACACACAACAATGATGAATAATACTCAAAGTAGGCTGCTGTGGTTGGGATATAAGGGGGCATACTTACAAGACCCTAGCGCCTCTTTGCGCCAATATAGTGTCATTTTTTTACATGAAGGTAGTGTTGAAGCCTTTCCCCTGCGCCAGATTAACAAAGTGGTGCAATGCAAGCATTGCGCCACTTTGTAACTCCTTGCGCCACATTAGGCCTGCACCAGGCATAATGTAGGCAATGGGGGCATTTCCCCTTAAGGAGGCCAAGAAAAATGGCACAGTGAAATTTACGAGATTTCACTGCACCATTGTTCCCATCGTTTTTTTAACACCTGCCAAAGGCAGGCATTAAAATGATGCTCCCATTGTTTCCAATGGCCCTCCCCACACATTGCTGAACTAGTGACATCCTTTTTGGTGCTAGTCGACCAATGAGCCAAAATAGCATAAAAAATGTTGACACTATTGTGATAATGTGCGCCATTGTGTGCTGTATTGTAAATACGGCGCTACCATGGTGATGTTAGGGAGTAAGGATGTGCAAGAAAAGTGGTGCATCATAGCTGATGCACCACTTTCTTGTAAAGAAGCCCAATAGTGGGTTTAGCCTAATGTATGTACCCATTACTGTGAATGCCTATCAGTAGACAGGTCGTAAAGTCTTTCTCAAATCAGGAGTGGTGTTCTTTCATTTGAATAGGCATGGCAGTGATTCTTTCAGTCTTTTAAAAAGCATTCTGGAATCCTGCACATCTGGTAAAAAACAAAGGCGGCTGCCGCAAATCTCAAGGGGAGGGGGCGGGGGTGGGGGAAGGACAGGAGGGGGCAGGGTGATAAAGAAAAAAAAAATCTAATAAGAAAAAAAAAACGTACATTTTTCCTGTTTTCGTCACCACCTCCTGCTGCGTTGCTCCTCTGGCCTTCTTGTGGTGCCCCAGCATTCACTGGGACACCAGCGCAGGCTCCCCAGCAATCCTGGTGCTGCTCACATGCTAAACATAGCATGTAAGCAGTGTCAGGATTGGTCTGAGTGGCTCGGAGTGCTGCTCAGACACAAGCCTGGGGTCTGTGCTGTTTCTCCAGCCCGGCTATGCATACAGCCACGCTGGAGAAACCTAAGTGCGCATGTATGTTTGGCGGGCCTGAGACAACCGGTCAAACAAACATGCGCACTTAGGGCCAGATTTACTAAAAAGTGGCGCAGCGCCAAAATTGGCAGCACTGCGCTGCATCACTTTTAGAAATGCAGGGATGCACCATATTTATTAGAATACGGGGCATCACTGTGTTTCCCCCTGCGTTGGTGCTAAATTAAGTTGCCTAGCACCAATGCAGGCATCTTTGCCCCATAGTGCAAGGATGTCTGCGTTGAGGGGTTTGATTGTTCTTGTGCGGGAAGGTGTCCCTTCCTGCATATAAACAATCACTAATGGCGATTTGGTACTTCTGTGTGTGCTGCAAAATGCAGCACATATAGAAGTGCCAGAGCCTAATTTTGAAAGAAAGTGCCAAAGCATAATTTTGAAAGATTGTTTATGTGCAGGAAGGGACACTTCCAGCACATAAACAATATTTCTGGCATTTTGCTCTTTCTATGAGTGTTGCAGAATGCAGCACACATAGAGAATTCAAAGGAGGAGGAATAAAAGTATTTCTCTTCGTTGAGCCTTGCTAACGCCACCCCTGGGTGACGCTAGATTTTTTGCGCTGCCTCAGGTTTACAAAAAACAAGTAAATCTGGGGCAGTGTCAAAATTATATGGGTGCTGCTGTGGCACGCCCACAGCAACACCCATTGCACGCCCCTTCCATGCAAAGGGCTGCGTGTGAAGGGGCCGTATTTACAAGGTGGTGTTAAGCGACAAAAAGTGGCTAAAGCCAGCTTGTAAACACGGCACAGGGCATAGAGCCACCGGAGCATCACGTAAAGTGACGCTCCAGTGGCGCTAGGGGTTATAAATATGCCCCTCAATGCACTCTCCCCTCCTCCCTCCTTTGACCTCCCACAGCCCCGCCCCGCCCCACCCTGAAGTCTCTGCTGGCTGAGCCAGGCGATTAAAGATAATACGCTAATTAGATATAGTTTTAAATTTAATCTCCTGGCTTAGCCAGGGGGATGACACGCCTTCGCCATTGCGAAGGAGCTACCCCTGGCAAAAAATAAAATGTTCTCCTACTCTTCACTAGAAATTTAGCGAGGATGCAATTGTAAAACCAGCTTCAAACTGTCAGCTGGATTTTAGCGACTGAAGCAAAATTTGTCTGTTCCTTTTCTTTCTTGAATGACAACTGTTTTTTAGTGGATGGTGTTAACGCAAATATATTAATTATAAATTATTAATGAATGTTTATGTGTTCTGAATAACGAAAAATGTGGAAACTGATTAATGTAGAAAAATAATGTGCACGTTTGAAATTGGGACCTCGGGGAGTGTCAATCAAGATTCATGAATTATATCAAAAGAGCAACTAACATATGTTAAATATTGTAGACGTATTAATATAATGTAGTAGTATGTCATATTGAGAGATATAACTTATGTTTTGCATTATATTGTAGAGCTTAACTTAGCCAAAGTCGTGGCCTAGTTTTGCCAGGCCTCGTGCAGAAGCTGAATATTAACGTTCAATGAAAGATGCTGACAAATCAAACTAACCGTGAACTGCTCATTGTTTTAATAAAATTTGCTTAGCTAAAACCTTTGTGTGAATCAACGGACAGGAGATGATGGAATTGGAAATGTAGCAAAAAGTGTGTAAAGTGCACTGAGTGTACTTTCCAAGGACTCGAACAATAGAGACACTGACTGGAGAAGAAGATGCACCATTTTGGATACCTAGGGGCATATTTATACTCCGTTTGCGCCGAATGTGCGTCAAAAATGTTGACGCACTTTCAGCGCAAACGTTGCCCCATATTTAAACCCTGACGCCCGATCCGGCCGCTATGTGCGCCAGTTTTTGGAAGCGGCACCCCGCCCTGTGTTAATGACATGCAGGGTAGGCGTTCCCGTCCAAAAACAGACGCACATAGCGGTGCGTGGTATTTATGCTTCAGGGCAAAAATCACTCCCGCGCGGCAGGCGGCGCAAAAAAATGGCGCAAAGCACGAATATCGTGAAATTTTAACGCCTGGGTCAGGGCAGGCATTAAAATGGGGCAAACACACCTGTACTTAATCAGAACACACAGAACAAACAACAGAGCAGCAGAGCAGCAGAGCAGCAACAGGGAGACATGGAGGTGATTTTTCTTCAGCGTGCACGTAGACGCAGAGCCCTGCAGCAACAACAGCACCACAACAACAACAGCAGGGACCCCAAAGACAGCGCAGAAGGCAGGAGAGGATATTCCGCCCAAGAACAACCCTGCATGGCCTCAGGGAACGAGACATCATCCAGAGGTACCGGTTGAACTGGCAGGCAATTCAGCAGCTGCTGACAAATATTGAACAGCAATTGGCCCCCACTTTAGTGACTCCACGCACTATCCCAACAGAAACAAAGCTGCTTGCCGTACTTCACCTGCTGGCAAGTGGCTCCTTTCAGACAACTGGTGCCCTGGTTGGTGGAATCTTACAACCATCTTTCTCCGCATTCCTGCCTAAAGTACTGGATGCCATCATTGGACTGACACCCTGCCACATCTGCTTCCCTAACACAGTGCAGAAGCAGCAGGAAACTAAACAGGGGTTCTACGCCATCAGTGGCTTTCCGCACGTCCTTGGTGCAATCGACTGCACACACGTACGCCTTGTGCCACCTGCTGCGAGTGAACACCTCTACCGCAACAGGAAGCACACACATTCCATCAACGTGCAGGCCATAGTCGATCACCAAGGACTGATCAGCAACATTGTGGCTAAATATCCTGGGAGTGTACATGACGCATTCATCTTCCGTCACAGCACCATCAACCAACACTTCCAGGATGGACGGTATGGCAATGGACTACTTGTTGGTAAGGACAAAAATCTACTTATATACTCACTGCACAGAAACCCTCTAGGATAAACAACCCATACACCACAATAGCAACACCTAGACAGGAACACACTGAGGTACTCACATCACTAGCCATGTTTCACAAGTCACCATTGAACCTCTCACACATTGGAATTTACTCTACAGCTTAGTGTGAAGACATTCATGACTGTGGTTGCCTAAATGTCACCTTGCAAATTGGAAGTCTCACAATAACCTGTACACTAATACAATGCATAAGTTTTAAGGGTTGGGATGGCCTGGGTATGTTCAATTGAACGTTTCAAATACACTTTCATGTTTCAACTCTGCATGGAACTATCATTACACCCCCAGTGAGGACACACGGACACCTGTGTCACAAGTCACAATGCAAGGGAGGGCACACTGTACTTGAGAAACCGATACATCCTGCTGACAAACAGTTAGCCAACAAACACTTGCTCAGCCAAGGAAAAAAAACAATGCCAAACTTTCCACCAACAACCATAGGTTGTCACATTAGTACACAAAATAGTCACAGACAACACAACACAACTACTTCCATCAAAGATACGTACAACAGTGCCTCCTACATCTAATTGATACCATTCTGTGTTTCTCTTTCAGCTGATCAGGGGTATGGCATCCAGCCTTGGATAATGACACCATATGGGAACCCAAATACTGCTGCTGAGCGGGCATACAATGACGCCCACAAGAGGACACGCAGCATTGTGGAGCGGACCTTTGGGATCCTAAATTCAAGGTTCCGCTGCCTTGACATCACTGGCGGAAGCCTACTATACTCCCCAGAGATGGTCTGTAAGATCATACTCACGTGTGCCATATTACACAATATTTGTGTAAAAAGGAACATTCCCCTCCTTGAACCGGACCCAGACATGCCTGAGGATGATGATGAGGAGGATGCTGGCCTGCAACAGGAGGGGGAACAACCTAACACGGCAGCAGGAGTGCGTAGGCGCCAACAGCTTGTGAACAATTTTTTTACTTAAGTTATTATAATCACTTGTATTCCACACTTGTAAATAAACACAGATAACAAACACCACATCATGCTTTGGCCTATTCATTTCTGACCACCTTTAGTTTGAAATAGCTGAAGATGAATGTCGTCTCATTGATCAAGAATGCCATTAAAATTCATCACACCAAAAATAAACATCACAACTGTATGCACAGAGGGTAGGATGTGACATGATACATTACCATACACAGAGCCCAACAAGAGTACAAATGTGACAATTACACATGCCGGATCCAAACAACTGAAACAGTCTCTCATCCAGCCCAAAATTGGAGATCATTTGAAAGTCACATTACACGTGTTCAGAGACTGGGTGGGACCATCCATGTGTACGTGACCATGTCATCAATGGCTTCTCTCAAGTGTGTGATATGAGCAATACACAATAGCTACAACATCAGCTGCCACTAACTCCGGAGGAGACCTTGAAGTTACAGTGACAACATACACCCAGACAGGTGATAGTGGATCCACATTCCCACACACATGTACACATATGTCATACAATCAATCTAATATTTGAAAGTAGACCATCACAGTTGTGTCCCAGTCTGAACCTAGCAGGAAGATTGTAACATGACACTAAACCAGTTTATGCAGAAAGGGACACAGACAACCAAAATATTCTTCTCATTATCACATCGGGAACGCTGAGAGTCTTGCAAACATAGTCATAGGAAAATGGTATGCAAGTTTGCTCCAATTCATCATTACTGCAAACGTCAAATGGGCTAATGAGATCAATGAATGGTCAACAGTCATTCATACCATATGGCCTTACATTAGCCCGCTGCTGCAGGTTTGCCATGATATAATAAATATACTCCATGGATACAGTAGCTATTCTGGATGGTCAAATCCTAGGGTGCTGGGGGCCTAAGTCCACCTCTACCGCCCCCAAAACATACAAGAATCATGTACTTGTGAACTAAACACATGCATAAGTCACATGTGTGGCCTCCATGTCACAAGTCCAACACAAATCTGAAACACAAAATCATAATGGGACATGCTCAGCCCCATAAAAACTGAAAGTGACTCTCCCACTCCCTGTTAGGACTACAGATAAAAGCATCTCCATCATAAATGTGGACACATTTTGGAGACGGAATACACAATGGTATCCCATCCATCATTTCAAAATAGCCATCAGCAATTACACCAAATATGTCGTCAAATATGGTCAATACATTAGTTAACGTATCCCAAACATTACAGTGTGAATGTCTTCTATACATAAAACAACGGACATGTGTCATATACAAACACATATGTGTATCACATCGCACCGTTTGACCATGACAAATCCCCTTTCCAAAGCTAAAAACATGAAGACATAAGGATAAATTTGCTCCATATTCTACGCGTACAGCATGGCCGTCATAATTTGTTCACGTACATGTGTGCACACAATGCAGAGTCAAATACAAATGTATCCAAAAGTGTCTTAATATTTCGCCTTCAAAGTATAATTTACATCCACAATATTTTTGACTCTGCATCATGTGCACTACTGTACGTGTAAAAAAAATGACGCCCATGCTGTATGCGTTGTAAAATTGACGCTACATGGACAATATGTTGGTCATCTCATGTACATTATAAAATATTAATATTCATATCATATTTTTTCACTCCGCATCATGTGCACTACTGTACGTGTAAAAAAAATGACGCCCATGCTGTATGCATGGTAAAATTGACGCTACATGGACAATATGTTGGTCATCTCATGTACATTATAAAATATTAATATTCATATCATATTTTTTCACTCCGCATCATGTGCACTACTGTACGTGTAAAAAAAAATGACGCCCATGCTGTATGCGTGGTAAAGTTGACGCTACATGGACAATATGTTGGTCATCTCATGTACATTATAAAATATTAATATTCATATCATATTTTTTCACTCCGCATCATGTGCACTACTGTACGTGTAAAAAAAAATTACGCCCATGCTGTATGCGTGGTAAAATTGACGCTACATGGACAATATGTTGGTCATCTTATGTACATTATAAAATATTAATATTCATATCATATTTTTTCACTCCGCATCATGTGCACTACTGTACGTGTAAAAAAAATGACGCCCATGCAGTATGCGTGGTAAAATTGACGCTACATGGACAATTTGTTGGTCATCTCATGTACATTATAAAATATTAATATTCATATCATATTTTTTCACTCCACATCATGTGCACTACTGTACGTGTAAAAAAAATGACGCCCATGCTGTATGCGTGGTAAAATTGACGCTACATGGACAATATGTTGGTCATCTCATGTACATTATAAAATATTAATATTCATATCATATTTTTTCACTCCGCATCATGTGCACTGTAATGCGTCAAAAAAAAATGACGCACAACTGTGTATGCGTGAAAATATGACGCAAAACGGGAAAATAAAAACGGCGGCCATTTTCTGCAGGAAGTGATGTAATAGGATATCCTGTTTACAAAATCTGTACTGGGAGTTAACTTTCACTTTCACTTTGCAGTCTCAGATTTATCTAGACTGTGTGGTTGTGTGAAAGGTGTTGTCCTGTGTTTTACTGCTTTTGTGTCCTGTGTGCCTTGTATTTTGTCTTAGTGTCAATCTATTATTGTTGTATAACATTGTCTCAGTCTGTTTAGTGTTATTTTGTCTATACCTGTGATAGTTTGTATTGTCAGTGGGAGTCTGTTGTGGGTAGCATAGTTTGGGGGGTTAGTTGGGCTATTTTTCTCCTTCTTCTTTTTCTTTCACACCTCTACCTTTCCCCATTTCCCACTTTTACTTTCATATTTATTTTGTCCAGCATTAGTCCTCTCAATATGTCAGGTAGGCCTCGCCTGTCCAGGATGGGTGAAGACGAATTGGGGGGGTTCCTATGGCTAGTAAGCCATTTCCTCCCACTAATGCTGGAAGCTGGGGGCCGTGTGATACAGGGGTATCACACGGAGGCGAGGAAAATCCGGTGGGAGAAGGTGCGCCATCACCTGGTCCGGGTCTACGGGAGTCTGAGAAATGTACACCAACTCAAGCACCGCTGGGCAGATCTGATCACCAGGGAACAGGACCTGCTGGACCACCTGGGACTCCTGATTGGTGGCCATGTTGGTGAGTAAAAATCTATTAAATGGGAATGATAGAAATCTGTGTGTGAACATGTGATGATTGTTAGCCAATCTGCAAAATAAGTAGCTGACTGTGTGTAATGCTAGGGAAACCTAGGCCCATGGTTATACACATAAATCCCCATATTTTGCAACACATGTACACGCAATAACAGCATTAAAATCCAACATCTATTTGTATTTTGCTAAGTCGCCCCCTCTCTGCGTCACAAAATGTTGCAAATGCTGCGCTACCAAGGTATACATATGTGTCCTAATGTGTATTTGTTGCAGAATGTGTATGAAGACCTATGCTACCAGTCCGATGGCTCATTTTTGCAACACATACCAGATGCCTGTAGCTGCATGTAATGTAGTGTTGCATTTGTGTCAGAAAAGCAACACGTGAACTGCTCTATTTGTACTCCACTGGTCATAATGGCCAGTGAGTACGTCATGTAGAAACAACATACCTACATATGCAGACGCCATAGCTAGACAGAAAATTGGAAACACATGATGATGCTATACATGTGTGTTGCCTTCACGTCACATGAAGTTAGTCATGTTGTTCACACATATGTCACATGTGTGTCTGGTTGCTGTGTGTTGAACCTGTCCACATAGCCTGTTTGATTGTGAGTGGTCATGCAGTCCTCATGGAACCAGTTTTGGAATGTCTCTCTGGGATGCACATGCTGAGATGTATGGTTAACATTATTGTTGGGGCATACTAATGGAGGATTAACTTGGACGACACATGACTGTCCTGGCCACTGCATGAGTGTAGTAGGGTGTGACACTGGAGCAGGAGACTCATCCAATGATAATGTTGAATACAAAGTCATCCATGCAGGATGAGCATGTGTGAAAGTCTATCATTACCATGTCATATTCACACAGTGTCATTGTAACAGAAATGATTTGTCCGTTCACCCAGTCTGAGTATAATCTTTGTTTCATGCTTTACAGGTGGACCAGCCCCGTACACCGTGGGAGAGGTGGCCCATTTTGACGACCACGATACCTACAGTGAGTGTCGCCTGAGTGCTATTTACATTGTTTGGTAATGAAGCATGATGGATTACTGTGTGTTCAAGAGAATTCATGATTTGATGTGCTGGCCGTTCATTGGCTTTGTTGTTTTAGTGTGATATCAAGGCCTGTATTTATACTTTGAATGGCGTTAGCCGGCGCTAGCAGACCGGCGCTGCCTGGTGTGCGTGGAAAAAAACCACGTACACCAGGCAGCGCCGGCGTTGGGGAAAATGGCGTTAGGGCGTCTTAAAATGGTGCAAGTCAGGTTGACGCCAAAAAATCGCCTCCACCCGATTTGCGCCATTTTTAACGACGCCCAGACGCCATTTACATGACTCCTGTCTTAGTAAAGACAGGAGTCATGCCCCCTTGCCCAATGGCCATGCCCAGGGGACTTATGTCCCCGGGCATGGTCATTGGGCATTGAGGCATGTAGGGGGGCACAAATCAGGCCCCCCTATGCCAAAAAAATACAGTATATAAAAAAAATACAAAATTATACTTACCTGAACTTACCTGAATGTCCCTGGGATGGGTCCCTCCATCCTTGGGGGTCCTCCTGGGGTGGGCAAGGGTGGCAGGGGGGTCCCTGGGGGCATGGGAGGGCAGCTGTGGGCTCATTTTGAGCCCACAGGTCCCTTAACGCCTGCCCTGACCCAGGCGCTAAAATCCGGCGCAAATGCGGGGTTTTTTGCCCCGCCCACTCCCGGGCGTGATTTTTGCCCGGGAGTATAAATACGACGCATTTGCGTTGCAGTCATTTTTTTAGACGGGAACGCCTACCTTGCATCTCATTAACGCAAGGAAGGCGTTCACGCAAAAAAATGATGCTCTTTCCTCATACTTTGGCGCTAGACGCGTCTAACGCCAAAGTATAAATATGGCGTTAGTTTTGCGCCAAATTTGCGTCGAAAAAACCGACGCAAATTCGGCTCAAACGGAGTATAAATATGCCCCCAGATTTGAATAATGTTTCTGTAAAGCAATACCTAGTCATCTCTCAGATTGAGGGGTTGTAGCCCATTCAATTAGGGCGGCAATTGGGAATGGTATGACTCATTTGGAATACACTGGTCAATGTTAGACTTGGTCAGGGACTTGCCATCAACTGAGTCTGCATATCAGACTGACAGTCTCCCAGATAGCTTAGGCACATGGCTTTGATGACAAGTGTTTCTTCCTAGTTGAGGATGGACTGTGTACACTGTAGGTCGGATCTTCCAGGGCCATGTACTTCCACAAGGTGAACTCGAAGTGTATGTGACTTGAGTGCAATGGCCTAGGTGTTCAGTTGAATCATGTGAATGGGTGTTCTACCTCCTCTGTGTGTGTTGTTAAACATGCCTCACTAATAGTATGTTATGTTGGGCTAAGTCATATCATTTTGACATGTGTGGACCTGGGATGTGACAAGGTTGGGCTGACTACAACGTGTTGCTAGCCCTTCATAGTTGTTGTGTGTGAAGGCACATACTTGTTGAACTTTCTGTACACTCCTGGGTGTGCATTGAACATGGGATTGTTGGTTGTTCTTCCCACACCACCCACAAAGACTGGGATGTTACTGTGAAACAGGGTACCTAGGACTGTAGCAACCAGTATGTTACACGTACTTAGCACCTTTTGTGACTTGAGTTAGTACCTAGGGCCAGAGTGTGAAAAATGTCTACACGTTGCAAATGGCATAAATATATGTTTGTGATTTGCAAACGTTTGTTTCCTATTCCAAAATGCATTTGGTGGTCATGTACATATTAGGAAAATGCTTTTCAAAATGGAAATGATAAAGGGGTTTACCAGACCTACTTGCAAATCACAGTGGTAGGCAATCCCATTTGCAACCGAGTACGTGGTTGCAAAGTGAGTAGCTGTTATCATCCACTTGAAGTGGATGGTAACCAACTTGCTGACTGGAAGGGGTCCTCATTGTAAACCTTCACCTTTGTGAGTGGACCAAAATAATCCTGCACAAAACAGCCAGTGGTCTAAGGGACCAATAATTACCGTGAAAAATTCCTAGTTGAATTGTTGTGTTTTTAAACTAATTGCAGCTCATTTTCCTTTCAGGTAAACGGCCTACACTTGGGGAAAAATGACTTGCTTCATTTAAAAGCAGTCACGTGTATGGATTTCTGCTGGTCCCAGCAGGCCTCCATCCCCGTGAGTGCCCATAGTCGCTACGGTGGGGCAACTTCAAACCCACATAATTGATGTTCATGAGGTGGGTTTTCGGGACCCAATAGCGACTCGCAGACGGTGTCAGAGACACCGTTCTGCTTTTGCATAATTGCTAGTTGTTATTTCAAGATTCCTACATCTGACCCCTAGTGTGGACATATGATTCTGGGCCAGGGGTTCAATCTTAGCACACAACTAATTCCAAATGCCATTGAGTGAGGAGTGTGATTGTTATCACATAGAATGACATATGTAGTGAAGTCAGTATGCGGAAGAGCTGGTGCCATAATGTCTCATGCCTTAGGTATGATTTGGTTGAGTAGTTTAGGGTGATGTCATCCATCATGTAGAGACATGTATATGCTAGGTGTGATATGCCCTTAGGTATGCAGGATTCACATGTACTTCCTCTGAGCCTTTCCGTGAACTATGTTGTAACAATTGCTGCAAAAAATACATTTCTAGTAATGGACAAATTACCCATGGTGGTATTCAACCCACTGTAAATTCAATGCTCAATATTTCCCTTTTCTCTTCACAGCTGCAAACCTGAGTGCCGCAGAGCGCAACCATTTCGAGCGCCGTGCAATGAGGTACAGCCACATCCTGCAGGTGCAGTGTGGGTATCGGAGGATGGCCCGCAGATATAATTCGGATCGGGCCTCTGGGGCGTGGTATGCCACACCACAGGCTCCCCCAACGGTGCCACCAACAACCACCGCCACTACATCCACCAGGTCTGCCCAAGGGGACACAGCAACGGACCAGGCATCTTCATCCAGACCTGGACCCAGCCGTGTGTTGGGAGCAGGGCTGTCCCGTGGACACTCCACTCCACAACAACCTCCACCTCCACCGGCACCCAGACCAGCACTGACCCTCCTATTGACCCTGCAGCCTTCCAGGCATTGTCCAGAAAATTGGACAGGTTGATCCGCAAGGTTGACAACCTTGCGGAGGACATGAATGAGGTGAAGAAGAAGGTGCGCTCCATCCGGCGCACACTACGGAGGGCAAATCTGTAGTCATTTTGCCCTCCTGAACTTTTACCCCTCCCCTCTCACCTCTTTCCTTTTTCATACTGTTAGTTGAGTTTGGGGGGTTAGTTATAGGATAAGTATAGGAAATTAGCTTAGTTAGTGTTAGGTAAGAGGGTGGGGGGTCCTTATTCTTTCTATCTAATATTTTTGTGTGGGTGGGTGGGTGGGGGGCAATGTTGGGATTCCTGTTTAATTTAAAAAAAAAAAAAAAAAGGAAAAAAATTCAAAAAAAAAAAAATTACAAAAAAATATATGTTTGTTTAGGATAGTATAGTATGTGTGTAGGTTAGTAAGTGTTGTCCTGCATGTGTCTTGTCTCTTAATGGTGGGTGGGGGGTTGATGTTTAGATCGTTTCGTTACATGTGTAGAGTAAGTTTAGCTTAGGTTAGTTAGGGGCAGTTGTGGGTTAGTAGTAGTCAGGTTAGATCAGTGTAGGTTTACCTTTCCCTTAGTTGCCTCTTTTATTACTACTTTGAAATAAAAAAATTGTTAACCCTTTACCTGATGCGTTAGTTGCTACCTTTTCATAGCCTTGACATCAGTGTAGCAGAAAGTTTTAGTATGACATTTGTGTTCCATGCTCGCTATCCCCAGGCTAATGAGGTTTAACATGCCAGCTACCCGTGTGCTAACTTGGTAAGTATCCACCATGTGGGAGAGCCAACATTGGTAGTGTGCATTGATCATCAAGGTTTGGGGTTGGTATGTATCCTACTTCACAAAGAGTGCTTCCCGACTTGTTATTGTAGGTAAATAGATAGCATTGTGAAGTTCTGGGAGAGCTTTGTAGATGAGGATTTGTTCACACTCTTGTCTTGTTGCTGTCATTGCTGACCTACATCATGTGTGTACTGATTCAGCATGACTTTCCTTCATGGAAGTATACGCCGTAAGGGTGATTGATGCAGTGTAATTTGCTTATCATTCCTTTCATTTTACAGCATAATTTCCAATTTTAGTATCGCATGGTGCCTACATTTCTCAGCCACCATTAGTTGTCTAGAATAGCTGTAGATGGTGCATCATTCTGTCCAACACAGCATGATTGTGTGTGCTTAGTCCCTTCATCAGTTATTTTCCTCAGTATAGTGAAGCTATGATGCAATCCTGGCCACTGCACAGATGTTTCAGTATACATGAAATCAGGACAGTAGTATAGAGAATCTACATGGTTGCCACACAGCCACTTTGGAGTTATCTACTGCACAGTTGAAGTGTGAAATGACACAGAGACACAATAGGTGTGCAAGTGATATTTATTTGTAGGTGGTGTAATGCAAAATGTCCATTCACAATGTTAGCTGAGTCCGTTCTGGTGCATTCTTACATGGTGATCCTACAGACGGGGTGTGGATGATGCTCCTGACATGCTGGGGTGAGGTCACAGACGGTGCAGAGGAACATGAATTGCCAAATGGTAGGAGAGAGACATTCACTGGCAATGGGGACAAGTCATACAGTGGATTGCCGAACAGTCATTGAGGGTAGTTGTAGTGAGACTGGCATGTGTCAAAACGTAGGACCTTGGTCAGAGTAGGCCATGGTGCAGGGACTAGGGCTTCCGGGTACTCTTGCGTGTGAATGTTATCTGTTCCATGTCTTCTTCTTCTGATGTGTGTGTTGCCTGGTGTATCCTTGTTGTTGTTGGTTGTGAAGGGGCAACACACACCTCAGTGTTAGAAGACATGGAGGCAGACATCCCGGGGGCTGATCCCTGTCGAGTAATGAAGGGCAGTACTGCAGCAAGGAGGGCCTGCTGGTTTTTCAGAATGGCAGCCACATCCCGATGGTAGGCAGCCAGGTCGGCCCTGAGGGGTTCTATGTTGCATTCGTGCACACGTTGACTGGCTTGCAGTTGGAGTTGTTGTGTCAACTGGATGACAGCTGTGCAGATTTCCTTCTGTGTTTTTAGAAGTTCCTCCAAGAGCGATGTTCTGGCTTGCATTGCAGCTGCCTGATCAGCAGTTGACAACATGCACGAACGCACCCCCTCAAGGCTGGCTGCCATAGTTTGCATCCCCACCTGCACCTCCTTGGCCAGCTCCCGCTGGACCCCAACGACAGTTCTTTCGAAGCTGGTGCCAGTGTCGTCAGAGTCCTCAGCTGTGTTGGAGCTGGCAGGTCTTACAATTGGGGTGGCGGGTGGTTCTACTGTGGTGGCTGCTTCTTCTGTGCTCCTCCTTGTGACTGAAGGTGGGGTTTGGAGGCTTGCAAGGACCATGTCAAGGGTCTCTTGTGGGAGGTTGATGGTCTCGTCATCCATGTCATCAGGGAACTCATGGACAGGCATATCGGCAGGAGATCCGTGTTCCTCTGCAATGAAACAGGGTACAATTAGTGTGTCTGTGTTGTGACAATTTTGCTTTAAGATACAAGCCTTTGGATACCTTAACTTTGTACTCTGTGTTTGTCTTGGTATCTGCTGTCCGTCATAGGGCATTGTTGTAGGCCTATGGCCCACCTGTGTGTCACATGTATGATATGGATCTTTCAGACATGTCTGCCAGGTCGCCTCTAGGTGTTGCTTTGTAATTATTTAGAAATAGGCGTTTTTTTGTCCTACTCCTCCCTCAGTGTTTCACTATTGTTATGGAGGGACATTTTGTTGGGTGGGCTCTCATTATCCTACATGTGATTCTTGGCTTTCTAGGCAGCAGGATAGCTAATGGTGTGGGGGACTAAGTTTGACCCACTTGTATATAACTCTGTCACCCAGATATTCAATTTAGCTCAGACTAACTAGCAGTGCCTCTGGTCTCCCACATCAAAGGAATGTTTAGACATTCAAGCGCATGACATCTTTGGAACTTCTCAGGGAAGTGGTGGTCACTCAGGTCCTACACATTTCTATCTTTTCCGGTATGTTCCCATACACAAATGACAAAGACAGTATTTGTTTGATATGAAGTTTCATTGTACAACTGACTTGTAGGAATTTAGGTGTGAGCCCCAATAACCCAAACAATACACACTGTTAGAATTGAAATAGTCCGCAGGAGACTAATACATTAGTACACAACTATCATGGTGCCTAACAGTTTCTACTCTCCCTCTGCTTGTTCTATGTATAGCACAGCATGTTAAGTTTGGAGATTGCCTGTCTGAATCACAGGGGAGACATCATCCCTCATATCAGAGGAATGGGCTGGGATCTGGTTGTGCATCAGCAGCAAGGCAGGCAGCATCTAATTGTGAATTTATGTTTGGAAACTCCCCCATGCGTGTCTTGGGACGAGGAAGTGAATTTAAAAGACATATGTCATGGTGATGACAAGGTTTCCCTACGCAGGAATGCCAGACCTTCAACCCTACCACATCTATCAGCAACGTACCAGACGGTATCCTTGACTGGGGCACAGAGTGAATATGTTCTGGCAAACTCCAGTGCAGAAGTAGGCAAAACAGGGTGATTTGACTAATTAACAACACCCTAGGACTGACTATTTGCTACATTAACTGATAGGAAGGGCAATGAGAATCATTTAGTGCAAAGTGCTCTGAGGCTTTTAGATGTGAGCAAATGAGTATTAGTACATTCAGGGTAAGATGCACAAAGGCCTCCAGCCTGAGACTAATGCGCAAAGTATACGTTTCACTTGCCACACTACACTTTGACTGACTGTGGGTGTTGTGACTGCCCTGCCAGCACACTTGCCTCTCAGGCCCTGCCCCATACACTTTTTATTCACATTGCATGAACTGTACATGTTACGTGGCATTACCTATGCATGTCAATGTTAGGATGTGGTATGGATGTAAACATTGTTGATGTTTGTATATGATGGGGTATAATGTGTGTCTTACTGGATTGGCCTGTTTATCCTATGAATGTCCTATTTTTTTGTAAGACTGTGCAGATGTGTTTCAGTGACCAGTTGCCTGTGTCCCCTCCTCAATGTTGTTGTCTGAGCAGTATGACATTAGTGATGTAGCCTTGTTAGCCAGGCACGTGAGGGACCCTGACGTATGCAGCATGTGTGTGTCGCTAGTGCTGTGTGACTCCTATTGCTGTTTACTTAGGGTTATGTATGTGTCAGTTATGGACATTCGGCATTTGAGTGTACTGGTACCTTTGTCTTATTTCTAGGAGTAAATGCAGATGTCATCCTCACCCCCTATTTTAGGTATGTATGTTCCAGGGTGGGGTTCCTGCCATTTGGTGCTATAGCTGCACAGAGATGAGAGGTGTTATTGTCAACTGTGGTGGCAGTTAAGTTGCAGTTGTTGTATTTGCTACAGCATTACAGGTAGGGACCTAGTTGATGGGGAATAGATTTTGCAAGACAAGTGCCTGGATGTGGATTTGAGGTAGTGTCCTTCCCACCTGTCACTGCTTTCCCTTGGCTCTCTTGTTGTAATTACAGGATGTCCCCGTGGGACTGTTGTGGTTGCTGTATTTTGTTGTGCCCCAGCTTCGGTCAGTACTGGGCATGCCCCCCTGCCGTGCCCCTTTCCCCATGCCACTTCATATATGTGCTGACTTATATGCATTGTGTAGTAGGTATCCCCCCCTGCTTACAATCCTCATTATTGCATTTGAATTCCCCATGCGACTTACCCTGCATGTGCGTTGTGTCGTGGTAGTCTGCGCTGTCCAGTCCTTGAATCCCTGTGACGATCTCCTCCGGGATGACGGCTGCGACCATCTCCTCCATGTGGTCCAGGGCCTCCTGTTGTGCTGGACTCCCCCCTCCAGTCTGCATTGCTGCCTTCCTGTTCCTGGCCATTTTCTCTTTGGTCCTACGTTTGCAGTCATGCCAGCGTTTCTTACACTCGGTGACTGTCCGGCGTTCTTCAGCCACACTGTTAATCTTGTCCACAATTTGTTTCCAGATGGCCTCTCTCCTACTGAGTGGCAATTTTGAGGAGATGAAAAGTTGGTGCTGGTGTTCCGTCACCTCTTTCACCAGGATTTCCTGCTCCTCTGCACTGAAGCGACACTTGTTTTTTTTTTTTAAATGTCCTGGTTCCTGTATGCTTCCTCCTGGCTGGTTCCTGGTCTGCTCTCATCCTCCTGGGGTCTGTTGGGGCATCTAGGATCCATTTTGGGTCTCCTCTCCTGAAAGGGCAGTTTTCGCGCAAAAATGTAACGCAATAGCGTGAAAAAAAATGGCGTTTTCACGATTGCGCTGTCGTAAATCGACCCACAGTGATGTGCGTCGCATTTACGTTGGTTTCCTTTACGACAGACCGACGCTGTGTGCGTCACGAAATAATGACTCCCACCTGTTGGTTGCGCCGCCGTACGTCAAAGTATAAATTTGACGCCCGCATGGCGCTTCCAAATGGCGTTAGACGGCGCAATTTTTTTTGACGCAAAACTGCGTTGGCGCAGTTTTGCGTCAAAAAGTATAAATATGGCCCCTAATGAGCCGGATGATGAGGACATCGTACAGTGAATCAATCAATAATCTGAGAACTGTCAAATATTAGAAATTCAGAGATTTGAATTATGAAAACTATTGGATAAAGTAAAATCGTGTGATTAATTGACCAATCAGGAATTGGGGGATAGTGTGGGTGACTGTAATTTAATAACGTGACAGAGGGAAAAGCTCTCAGACCTTATTGCGATATTGGAGCGAAGAGAGACAAGATTCTGTCACTGGGCTCATACTCTTGAGAGCCGATGTGATGCTGATCGATTGATGACCTGAAGATGAAGACTGACTTTGTTGCTGATCCATACTGAGTATAGGTAGATCTGACAATGTGACTGAATTACCTTTTGTGCCTTTTCTTTCTAGGTACCAACTGCACTGTCTAATAGTTTTCCTCTTAGCTAGACATTTTCCAAATTCATGTTCTAAACTGTTTTTGCATGAAGTCCCACATGCTAATGCTAATCTAGGTTAGATGAGGTTCCTACCCTATGACAATCAACTTATGTTCACTTACTCACTTTTGATGCAAATGTTGACTTATGCTAATGTTTTAGAATGTATTCTGATACACATTTTGATTAGGTTATGTTTTTGGCGCCTTATAATGAGTTAATATTGATTTGATTTGAATAAAATTGAACTAATGATTAGTATTGTAACTAATAGGGAATAAAAACTACTAAACGTATCTTGAGTTGCGGTTATTCATGGTCAAGGGTCATGGTGTGATGTTTATTAACTGCTTATTAAAGACTAGTGTGATGGTCATTGATTTTGTGTATTGATTATTGAGAAGCATTGGTCACACCATAGTTAGGATACTCTATGCGAATCAAAAGGTTCATCGACCTATGCGCGTCCCCATGTAAGTTTACTTATTAAGGACCAGGCGCGCTAACAGTTTTTGGTAGCAGCTTGATGGTTAGTTTCCTTAGAGAGCTAGTTATGTGGTGACCAATGGTTATGATGGTAGTTGAGTGAAGTTAGTTGTTCATTATTATTGTGATTTGAATTTTGTTTTTCGAAATGGCAATTGTAGCAAGAATGATGTCCCCTTAAGCCCAGAAATGACTTTTACAGATCCTGAATCCTGGTAATAGATTTGGGTATGTTCTCGGCGTTCTAGTGATAGTGTGAGAGAGGCAGGTTGCGCTTGCAAAAGCTTATGCAAATCGCAGGTGAATTGTGATGTATGCAAGGGAAGTAAGGAGTCTGCGTACTCCAAATGAGGTTTTAGTAGGAGTGTTCGTTCTCCGCTGTATGAGAGTAGGGGATTCGTCGAACTTCACATGTGTGGGGCGCTTTGTGCTCAAACATTGTCCACGTGGCTGTTGTTGTTGCATGGACCCTGTGAGGTCTAAGACTCTGCTGTATATTGACAAGTGTAGGAGACACTTAGTTATATGTTGAAATCTGTCTGGTTTAGTAGGTTGATCGGGCGTGGTCAACAAGTCGGTGTGTAAGTTAAATGAATAAGAGCAATTTTTCGACTGAGATCTGGCGAGTCCTATGTGCACCAACACAGACCCATTGATCAGTTGAGATTAAAACTTGCGGGTAAAATTTTGCTTGTGAATGTGGGAGACTGAGAAAGAGGAATAGCTGCATGAGCAAAAGGTCCATCAGTGAAAATCTGTAAGGTCTCTGAAGCGACTGTGTTACCTTCCTGTAGTAAACCAGCAGATTTGTTTTTGGTTTGGTTTTTGGTTAGTGCTCACAATAAATTGTATTAGTTTTGTGTGAATTGAATTCAGGAGGACGAGCCGCAAGACTTTGTTAGCCGCAGTGTGTGTGTGAGTGTGACGTAATTAGAGCCGCGCTGGGATAGGTTGGTTAGTGAGAAGAGTCGCGAGCGGATTGATAGCAATCAATGAGAGGCAATTGGTTGAGAAAATGGGTGAAGGGAATCTTGGGAGTAAAAGGCATTACCTGATTTGTTTCGAATACACAAAAGATAGAAAAGATGAAGTTTTTCAAAGCATTTAAGAGTGCCATGAAGGGAGATACATACATTAAGGTGACAGTGGGGGAGCCTACCCCACTGGAAAATTCTCCGGCTTATATTGTGATGGAAGAACAAGGTGTCGTGCCATCTCTTTGGTTAAATCAATGGTGCAAATTGACAGAGAAACAGGGAGCTTTAGCATTTCCAGAGCATGGAACATTTAATTGGAGAATTTTGGATCAGTTACGGATGACGTAGTATGAAACAAAGCCTCTTCCGAGACCAGCACAGTTTGAGGCATTAGCGATTTTGGGGCTAATAGTGAGACAGCAGCATGCGATAAAGTTTCAAAGAAGAATAAGAAAGGTGGAGAATTCTTTAACAGAAGCGAGATGGGATTGGGAACAGAAGAAGTGGAGAACAGTGACATTGCAGGACGTTAAGTTGTTTCCTGCTATCACAGAGGAAGATGAGACAGAAGGGAAAGGGAAGACTAGGAAGAGTGACAAGAGTTCATCAGGGAGTAAAAAGAAGAAAAAGACCTACATAGAAGAAGAAGACTCAGATGTTGAGGATCTTATTACTCAGGTGCTGAGGGACCAACCTCCACCATATGCGATGCATGAGGGGGGGTCTGAGTACTAGTTCTGCTCTAACTGCCCCAGAACAAGTGTTGGGGACAGTGGGACCAGCGCAAACAGATATGGACAGGTGCAAGGGGTGGTGCAGAGTACTCCTAATGCGTTAACTACTTCAGTAGTCCAAGTGCAGATGCACTCACCACCGGTACAGAGAATTTATCTAGAGATACAAATTCTTGAAACAACTTCGAACTTATTGGTTCCTACGGAGCAAGTGGTTACGAGACCACTGTTAGCCCAGACTGAGGCGACTCCGATGTTGATGCCTCAGGCACAGCCACAGGGTTTGCTGAAGTTTACACTAAGGACAGGGACACAGTCAGATGTGAATCCAGCAATGAACCAGAGCATGGGAGTAGCTCTTCCACAGAATGCGGGTATCAGAGCAGCTACAGATGCAATATCACTGCCAATTACTGTTGGTCCAGCGGTGCCATTATTTGCACAAAAGAAGCTGATCACAAGAGAACAGGGTGAAATGTCACAGAGCCTCGTGAGGAGGGGGGTGAGAGAACATGTGCAGGTAGTTTCATCTATGGGTCAGAACTTTGATCGATCTAGGTCAGTAATGGATCTTAGTACACTTGTTGCACTTCCGGGTGCCGCAAATGGCTCGAATGTAAGTCAGAGCTTGAAGCTTTTGACACCGCAAACTCCAGGTACAGTGGTACAACAGGTGCCATTGTCGAACACAAGTAATATTTCATTACAGGGATTGACAGCGCAGAAGTCAAATGAGTGGTTAGACAGTATGAATACTCCACAGAATGCATCCAAAGGTGAAGAGCAGATTGATCGCGTGAGGCTGGATACAGAAATAACTGAACAAGTCAACAGATCAATGGGGTGAATAGGTTAGAATCCTATACTGAAGAAGACCTGAGATACTTATGTCCAAGAATCACAAGAGAAGTGGGAAAGATACATCAGAGTTTGGCAGACTTGGCAGAAAAACATGATATAGAAATTGGGAAAACAAAGCATCTGAAAAGGAGCTGTAGGTTAGATTTTGAAGAAAAGGATTCTGAACGCATGAGATCAGCTAGGATGAAAGCGCATCTCAAGGAACTATTGCAGAGTGCTCAGATTTGGGGAGCATTAGAAAAGTAGGAAAGCAGATGGGTGAAGAAGAAGGATAAACGGAAACGAGATTCACAAGAAGGGTCTGAAAGTGTTCAGAAAGAAAAGGATTGGGTGAAAATTTTGCCAATGAGGGAAATTCCAGGAGGGCAGTTTGTTCATGTTCCGTGGCACAGGAGTTATATTCTGTCTTTCACAAATGATTATACGAAGTTGAGGGAGAAACCGGTTGAATGGTATCAGCAGACAGACAGATTTGTGAAACTTGTCTGTGGGAAGACTTGAATACTCTGTTGGAAATAGTGGCTCCAGCTGATTTGTGGGTAGAATGCAAGAGGGCAGGTGATTGGCCAACAAGTGAACCAGAAAAGGATAAAGTTACGGGTGCACCATCACCTGAAGTAATGGAACATTATTATAAGGTGATTGAGTTCCTGAGGACGAGAACTTCGCCTAAAAATATTGACTGGTAGAGAATTGACAGGACAGTGCAAGAGGTAAAGGAGTCGATACATGCGTACTATGAGAGATTTAAGGAGAAGCAATTGAGCCGACAGACATGTTGCACTTTGTGTTCAGGTTTGTGGAAGGATTGAGACCTGAAATAGGTCAGATGATCAACAGACATTTGATTTGTTGGCAAGCGAAACCGATTGATGAGGTGTTGAAGTATACAAAATACTGTAGTGAGGAGATTGAGTTGAAGCAGAAGAAGTTGAAGGAGAAAGCGATGGTGATACACATTAAGGCAGCTCAAACAGGAGTGCAGGGAGCTTTTGTGCAGCAGATACTGCAGCAGCAGGGAACTGTTATGTTCCAGCCTCAGGTGAGAGGCAAAGGACATGAAATCAATATGAATCGCAGACCGGATTTGAGCACTGTAGTGGTTCAGGATGATGTGCAAGGGATGAAGATGTTACTGTGTCACATTTGTGGAGTTGTGAGACATTGGAAGCGGGAGTGTCCGACGATGGTGCTGGAATGTGTTGTTCAGCAAAGTGGTGACGTCAATACATTTCAAAATGTGCAATTCTCAAGAATGAGAGGTCTTAATCCTAATTTTCAGAATAACATGAATCAGGAGCAGAATTTCCAACCCATGCAGCAGGTGCAAATGCCTCGTGCACAAATGACGCAGTTGAAACTAATGCAGCAGCAGGTTCCTATGGTACCTGGACAGCAAATGCAGATACCTCAAGCCCCGATGGAACAGCAGCAGATGATGCTTACTCAGCAGGTCACAGGTCAGAGACAAGACAGAAGTAGTGACACAGTGCACCAATTCCCATTACATAGCGAGAATGAAATAAATGGTGAATGGATGGGTGATAGTTCAGATGAGGAGCCATCTATGCTTGCAGCCTCATGGGAGGTAGATCAGCGAGGACCTTTTGTGAGGGAGAATGTGATGGGTCATAAGGTCTCATTTTTAGTGGACACAGAGCTACACGCTCTACAGTGAGGAGTGCAGAAGTTCCGGACTTACCTCTTTCTGGAAGAACAGTTCAGGTTGTGGGGGTAGCCAATAAGCATTTAACAAATCCGATCACAGATCCAGTACAAGTTGAGATTGGCAACTTCCAGGGACTGAATAAGTTTGTAGTCTGTGATTCAAGTCCTGTATCCTTACTGGGAAGGGATTTATTGTGCAAGACCAAATGTTTGATTACTTGTTCAACTACTGGAGTAGAGATCCAGATGAATAGTGATGATGAGGAAGAACAAACTTCAGAAATTGAGAAAGAAACTACCAGTGAGGAGTACCAGTTGATTGAGTTGTTCCCGATGTTTATGGTAAAAGAGTTGCATGCAGACTTGCAGGGAACAGTGCAGGAAAGTGTGTGGGGCCTGACAGGTAAAGAAGTGGGTCTGATCAAGGGAGTGGAGCCAATTCAGGTCACTTTGAGGCTGAGTGTGGTGTTTCTGCAGCTTCCACAGTACAACATGGCACAAGATGTTCTAATGAAAGTAGAACGGATAATTAGAGATTTCTTGAAACAAGTGGTTTTGAAAGAAGTGTTGAGTAGTCCATGTAATTCACCGATAATGGGTTTGAAGAAACCTTGTGGGAAAGTAAGAATTGTACAGGATTTGCGAAAAGTGAATGACATGGAGGTCAAGTGTTGTCCCGTGGTGCCAAACCCAGCAGTAATAATGTTCCAAATTCCATGAGATGCAGAATGGTTCACGGTGGTTGATTTGACACAAGCTTTCTTTTCTGTGCCTCTTCATGAGGACAGTCAGTTTCTCTCAAGTTTCAAATTCCCAGACAGAGAAATAATTTTGAGTCATTGGAATTACCGTACCAATTGACCCTGGTGCAATATTTTGATGACTTATTGATTCATCCAAAACAAGGGACGAGTGTAAGTACAAATCAATTGCCCTGTTAATTCACTTGGGAGAATTTGGACATAAGGTGTCACCTTTAAAGTTGCAGTATTGTCAGAAGTCAGTGAAATATCTGGGACACCAAATTGAGGAAGGGTCAAGGAGGATTTCCAGAGAAAGGATTACAATGATATTGCAAAGAAGTCCCCAGCCTTCTCAGAAAGATGTCAGAATGTTTCTGGGAATGGTAGTTTATTGTCATCAGTGGATTCCAAGTTTTGCTGAAATTGCCAAACCATTGCAGCAGCTGACACATAAGGATGGTACACATCCCATTACATTAGACCAGGACCAGATGAAAGCGTTTACTGAGTTGGGAGAGAGTTTGTGCAGAGCTCCAGCGTTGGGAATGCCTGATTACACGAAGCCATTCACACTGTTTTGTCATGAATGTGATGCTTGTTCTTTGTCTGTCTTGACACAGGTCCACGGAGGTGCTTATCGCCCAGTAGCCTATTTTTCAGCTACCATGGACGCAGTTGCAGCAGCCTTACCGGGTTGTTTGCGTGCAGTTGCCGCAGTTGGTCAAATCCTTTCACAATGTGAGGGAGTAGTGATGGGATACTCTTTGACGGCAAAGGTATCTCACTCTGTTGAGATTTTACTGACAAGGATGAAAACACTATATTTGACTGGTGCCAGACTGACAAGGTATGAGAAGATCATTTTATGTGCTCCAAATGTAACATTGAAACGATGTACAGTGCTGAACCTGGCAGCATTACTTCCAAGTGATACTGTTGAAATTGAAAAGGAAGAAGACATTGAGCTTGATTGTCTGAGGTTAACAGAGTTGTGCACAAAACCCAGACCTGATATCAGAGATACATGATTGGAAGAAAACAACAGAATTGTCTTTGTTGATGGTTCATATCTCAGAGACGTTACAGGAACACTGATAGCAGGCTATGCTGTGTGCACAATTACAGGTACATTTGAAGCTTCTTGGCTTTGAGGCTTCGAGGTGTATATTCTGCACAAGTAGCAGAATTGGTAGCTCTTGCTTGAGCATGCCATGTATCTGCTAGATTAAGAGTCACTGTTGTATCGCAGTTTTAATTAAATAAGCTATATATATATTGTTCTATATAAATAAGTTTATCCTAATAGGAGTTTAATATTTACACCGATAGAAGTAGTATGTTCCACCTCCCCTTCCCCTTAGAATGGTAGAGTCCGACAGTTATTGGGCTGTAGTTGATAGTAGAACGTTGAGGAGCTAGAAGAGCAGCTGTGTGGAGAACTGTTGCTGAGGCAGTAGAGATGAAAGAATAAAGACTAAAGTAAAAAGGAATTTGATTGAAGTGTCTTTATATCACTGGCGACGAGTTACGTGCGGAAGGGGGCACTCTCATCTCTACCCCTTTTGGATGACCCTTCAGCAAATTTAATTATCTTAAGGTACTGTTATTACTTTAAAGAATACTCTACGCTGAACATAAGCGTGCCATTTCTATACTTAGCGCTTCCTGTGCATTACTTTAACTTTCGGAACCAGGACACTACTTACTCCAATTCAATCCATTTTTTCAAATTTCTCAGGTCAGCACACAGACTTAAACTGCTGTTCTATTTATATCTTCGATCGGAACACTTAACCTTTCTAACAGATACTGGAATTTCACTTTGCGCTGACAAAGAACACTGAAATAACAAAGTGAAAACGTTTTTAGGAAAGAAAACGGAAGCATTGAAATTCAATCCAGCTTTTAACCAGTATTTCATCTAAGCGCTGACACAAAACAAGAAAAGTATTCCAGGCTGTAATTTTTCAAGTGGCATTTCACAGAGGAAAGAAAATATAAAAATATGTTTTTTGTCCTGGCAGCACAACTATATAATTAAATTAAAGGCTGTTTTCCTGTTGCCTTAAAGATTTTAGAACTGGCATTTAAGACAGAATTAATTACATTACAAGCTGAATTTCGGACCAGAAAGGAAGACGAATACAGATCAATATGGTAACGTGGAAGGCGAGGTAAACTGCGGAACGAGTATCCTCACATTTCTGTTGCTGGCAGTGCACCAAAACATTTTGAATAAATCTCGGTTACCTGAAACCCAGAAATCTGAAGTGCATTCAAAGAAAATCTGACTGGAACTTCGTTTTCAAGCGCTCACAATCACTTTCTGGGTACATTCTGGAAACCTGTAATGAAACGCTGACAGGCACAGCTCTCTTCATTTTTGAGGTGCATGGTGGGAAGTGTGTTGCTTGAGCTCTTTCCTCTAATTTTGCTACAAAACCTACTCTTTACATTTTGGTTGTTCTCTACTGTTATTTCAATAGTTTCTATGTGTATTTAATTATTGATAAGGGGATTTACCTTGGAATTACCCTATTTATCTGTGAATCTGTACTGATGATAACTGCATAATTGTTACTTCAATAATATTTTATAGTGTATTTAGTTAGTGTTAAGGTGAATTGCATTTGACTGACCCTATTTACCTGGGAATCTGTACTCATGATGGCTGCTGCAGGTATGTCCCAACCGGTTCCGTTTTTAAATGAGGTTGGAGAACCTAGTTCTCCATGGAAAGAATGGTTCAAAATATTTGAATCATATTTAATTGCCATTGGGGGTGACAGATTTAATCCAGTTAGAAAACAGCATATTTTATTACACAATTTAGGAACACATGGTAGGAAAATGTACGAATCCTTGCCTGAACCCAATATTCCAGAAGATCAGGTGTGGGATGAATATGTCACCACATACATGAAATTAGAAAAACAATTTGGAGACAAAATAAATGTTGTTTTAGAACGTCATAAAAATTTTTCTCGCAATCAAAGTAAGCAAGAAAGTATAACCAACTATATTGCTGCTTTGAGAGGATTAAGGCCCGCATTTATACTCCGTTTGCGCCGAATTAGCGTCGTTTTTTTCGACGCAAATTCGGCGCAAAACTAACGCCATATTTATACTTTGGCGTTAGACGCGTCTAGCGCCAAAGTATGGGCAAATAGCGTCATATTTTTGCGTGAACGCCTTCCTTGCGTTAATGAGATGCAAGGAAGGCGTTCCCGTCTAAAAAAATGACGGTGACGCAAATGCGTCGTATTTATACTCCCGGACAAAAATCACGCCCGGGAGGTGGCGGGTCAAAAAACCCCGCATTTGCGCCACTATTTAACGCCTGGGTCAGGGTAGGCGTTAAGGGGCCTGTGGGCTCAAAATGAGCCCACAGATGCCCTCCCATGCCCCCAGGGACCCCCCCTGCCACCCTTGCCCACCCCAGGAGGACACCCAAGGATGGAGGGACCCACCCCAGGGACATTCAGGTAAGTTCAGGTAAGTATAATTTTTTATTTTTTTACTTTTTTTTTGGTGGCATAGGGGGGCCTTATTTGTGCCCCCCTACATGCCACTATGCCCAATGACCATGCCCAGGGGACATAAGTCCCCTGGGCATGGCCATTGGGCAAGGGGGCATGACTCCTGTCTTTACTAAGACAGGAGTCATTTAAATGGCGTCTGGGCGTGGAAAAAAATGGCGCAAATCGGGTTGAGGCGATTTTTTTGCCTCAACCTGACTTGCCCCATTTTAAGACGCCCTAACGCCATTTTCCCCCTACGCCGGCGCTGCCTGGTCTACGTGGTTTTTTTCCACGCACACCAGGCAGCGCCAGTCTGCTAGCGCCGGCTAACGCCATTCCATAAATACGGCGCCCGCATGGCGCTTCAGAATGGCGTTAGACGGCGCTAAATTTTTTGACGCTAAACTGCGTTAGCGCAGTTTAGCGTCAAAAAGTATAAATATGGGCCTAAGTACTTTATGCAATTTTGGGGAGCTTAATGATTCACTCATTCGAGATCAATTAGTTTGCTGCACCAGTAATATAAAAATTCAAGAGAAGCTATTACAAAAGCAACCTGACTTACATGAAGCAATTGAAATTGCTAAATCCATTGAGCATACTGCTATATGCTTACAGGAAATTAGATGTCCATCTGCTCCAGATCAGGTCACAGAAATCAAAGGTAACATAGAAGAAGACAACATTCTCAAAATTAGAGGCGTAGATAAAATACCTCATAAAAACAAGATTGTAAATCCTCATCTAAAATGTTTTCGTTGCGGAAGCAGCAACCATTTAGCGAATTCAACTGGTTGCCAAGCAAGAACAGCCATTTGTAGGAAATGTAACAAAAAAGGGCATTTTGCTGGAGTGTGTAGGGATATGTCAAGACCAGAAAGACTATATGATGGCAAGAATGTAGAAGGAAATCATCAAGAAGTTAAAAAAATTATATTACAGGTGAATGATAAAGAAGTAACTCCTTTTCAGTATCCAGAATGTGAAATTTTCATTGATGGCAACCCGGTTAAGGTCTTTGCTGACTCATGTTCCCCTTTTACGATTATTAATGCTGTGAACCTTGTCAAAATTGATGATGGAATTGTGACCAGCTTAACGGAACCAGATATTAACCCCAAAGGTTACAACCAGGACCCTATTCCTCTTAAAGGAATGTTCAGAGCACTTATTTCATTCAAGGGTCGATCCACTGTGGGGAAGGTTTATGTTGTAAAGGAGGGATCGAGTCTTTTGGGCTGGCAGCATCAGAAGGAGTTGGGGATTAAGTTGGATCCAAACAATCCAGAACAAGTTTTGATCATTGACAAACCCAACTCAAAAGAACAAATTTTTCAGGAATTCCCAGAAGTTTTTAGTGGAAAATTGGGTTTACTAGCAGGATTTCAGCACAAAATCAAGTTGAAACCCCAATCAAAGCCTGCCGTACACAAAACCAGACCGATACCCCATTTACTGAAACAGGCGCTCAAGGAGGAACTTGACAGAATGCAATCTCAAGGCATAATTCAACCTATTGACAGCTCTGAATGGTTATCCCCCATTGTGATTGCTAGGAAAAGTAATTCAAAAGACATCAGGGTATGTATTGATTTAAGAGACCTGAATAGGAATATTTGGGTAGAAAGACACCCTCTTCCTATAATCCATGAGATTTTAAGTACCATGGGAGATGCAGTATGTTTCTCGGTGCTGGATCTTTCCAGTGCATATCATCAAGTAGAACTTCACCCAGATTCTAAGTGGCTTACGGCATTTACCACCCCTATGGGTTCCTTTATGTTCAATAGGATGCCGTTCGGGCTGGCGTCGGCTGCTGCAGTGTTTCAGAAAATCATGCAGCATATTTTAGGAGACACTCCTAAAACTTTGTGTTTCCAGGACGACATTTTAATTTATGGGGCGACAGTTGAGGAACACAACACAAACCTGAGGAGGGTTCTGAATATACTGAAAACAGCAGGCTTAACGTTAAAGAAGGAGAAATGCCAGATTGGTGTGAGTTCTGTAGATAATCTAGGGTATACAATATCGAGAGATGGTTTTAAACCTAAAACTTCCCTGGTAGAGGCAGTTAAAAAAGCAAAGGCGCCCAAAAATAAGGATGAACTTAAGTCATTTCTGGGTCTCACTGAATATATGGCCAAATATGTCAAAAACTTCTCAGAGACATCATATGATCTCAGAGAGTTACTTAAGAGTCACATACCTTATAAATGGAGGGAATGTCATGATTATGCATTTGAAAAGATTAAACAGCCCATTTTAACAGCACCATATCTTTGTAATTTTAATCATGAAAGGAAAACTATTCTCACCACAGATGCCAGTAAATTGGGTTTGGGGGCTACACTATCACAAGTCATTGATGGCAAAGAGAGGATTGTGGCTTTTGCATCAAGGGCTCTAAGCAAAGCTGAATCCAATTACTCAGTCATTGAAAGAGAGGCCATGGCATGTTTCTGGGCTGTTAAACATTTTAATTTTTTTCTTTGGGGTACACAATTTACCATACGTACAGACCACAAACCTTTAGTTTATGTATTCTCCACTAAGGGATTTTACAACAGCACTCCAAGGATTGCGAGGTGGACCTTGGGCCTTGAAAGCTTCTGTTTCAAGGTTGAGTACCTCCCTGGCAATAGAAATTTGGCTGCGGATTTTCTGTCTAGAGTTCTGTTGGATGTAGTAGAAGACTTTGATACTCCAGAATATCCTATATTGGTAGTTTCTACATCTTCTATCAATGAAGATGAATGGAATTCAGCATGTCAAAAAGATGAATCTCTATCCTTGCTAAAACTGAGAGCCAAGGAAGGATGGCCTGAATCCAGGAAGGATCTGGATGAAGTTATTAAAAGCTACTGGGAGGTGAGATACAAAATAAATGAAATAGGAAATTGTGTATTTAGAAATGATAAAATAATACCTCCTGCAAGTTTAAGACACAAAATCATTAGGCTGGCTCATGAGGGCCATCTGGGCAGAAGCCTAACAAAATCACGTATTAGGGAACGGTACTGGTTCCCTAATATGGACTCCATGACTGAAACAGAAGTCAAAGATTGCACCATATGTGCACGCAGTGATAAAACTAAATTGATTCGTGAAACCCCAATTTCTCCTGTGTCCATACCTGACAAGCCTTGGTCCAAACTGGCATTAGATATCATTGGGCCAATCAACATGACAGGAGTAGTCAAACGCTTTGCCTTAGTATTAATTGACTACCACTCTCATTGGATAAATGCAAAATTAGTTAACCAAATCACAACTGAATCGGTGATAAATTTCCTCAAGGATGTGTTTGCTGTTGAGGGCATACCAGCTACCCTTATTACTGATAATGGGGTTCAGTTGACTTCTTTAGCAATGAAAGACTTCCTTGCATCTCTCAGTATAAATCACCTCACTACAGCTTTGTATTGCCCAAGGGGAAATGTTCTGATTGAGAGAACCAATCGTATGATCAAGGAATGCATACAGTTAGCTAGTGTTAATCATTTGAGTGTGGAAAATGCTATCAGAGACATGTTATGGGCATACCATACAACTCCAAATTTAATCACTAAAGTTTCCCCGTTTTCTGCGCTAAAAGGCAGAAAACCAAGCACAAAATTCTTTCCCTCATGGTTAGGTGGAGGAGAGAAGAGTGAACCTGCAAACCCTCATATCAAACTTAAATTATCTCTGCACCAAGATAAATACAGAAGAATGTATGATAAGAAACATGGTACGAAACAACAACAGTGGGTGGTAGGGGACAGAGTGTATGTTAAAAATCCATTGAAGGGAATGAGGTCAATTGTGAGAGACACCAAGTTTATGGGCCCATTCAATATTGCCAAAGTAAAAAGAAATGTAGTTGTATTGGAGAATGGACAGTGTTGGAGCATGGATAGGATCGTCAAACAGCCACCGGGTGTAGAAAAGACTGGAAGCAATCCTGAGGAAGCGGGAGGAAGTCAGGAAGTTCCACAGAATCGCAATGAAGGAGGTTATGAGAAAAGAACATATAGCCGACAAATTAAACCTCCTGTTTGGCATAAAGATTACGAGATTACTACTTGAGTATAATGAACTGTAATTAATGATAGCAGATGACTGTACTATTTCTAGTTTTGTTAGAAGGGAAGATGTGTTGTATCGCAGTTTTAATTAAATAAGCTATATATATATTGTTCTATATAAATAAGTTTATTTTTAATAGGAGTTTAATATTTACACCGATAGAAGTAGTATGTTCCACCTCCCCTTCCCCTTAGAATGGTAGAGTCCGACAGTTATTGGGCTGTAGTTGACAGTAGAACGTTGAGGAGCTAGAAGAGCAGCTGTGTGGAGAACTGTTGCTGAGGCAGTAGAGATGAAAGAATAAAGACTGAAGTAAAAAGGAATTTGATTGAAGTGTCTTTATATCAGTCACTATCTACACAGATACCCAATATGGATTTGGAATTGTTCATGATTTTGTCAATTGTGGTCGCAAAGAGGTTTCCTGACCTCTACTGGTTCACCAGTAAGAAATGGTGACAGAATAAAGGAGTTGCTGTATGCAATACAGTTGCCTGAAGATATTGCCGTGGTGAAATGCAGTGCACATCTAAAATCACAGGACTATGTGTCACTGGGAAAATGGATATGCGGATCAAGTTGCAAGGTTTTGCGCATTGAACTGTATATCGTTTAAGGACAAGTGGGAGCTGATGTCTGAAGAAGACACTACATGTACAGGTTTTGCATTAAGGGTTTTGGACACAATGGAAGAACTGAAAACCTTGTAATGTCGACAGGGAGGAAAATAAATTGTGGTTGAAGATGAAGTGCGTCCAGAGGCAGGATGAGTTATGGGTATCAGAAGAGGGTCAAATGGTTTTTCCAAATAGTTTGCTGTCACAAATGGCAAGATATTATCATGGTCAGGCACACATTGGGAGGGATGCCATGGTTCATTTGTTCAAAATTGATTGGTTTAATCCTAAATTTAGGCAGGCAGCAGAAGCACTATGTCATTGCTGCATTATCTATCAACAATTGAATGCAGGGAAAGGGACTGTGGTAAATTTTATCCACATTGGAAGAACAGGAAGTCCATTCAGCAGAATGCAACTGGATTTCATTGAGATGCCTGCATGTGGAGGTTTGGAGTATGTGTAGGTGATTGTGTGCATTTTTAGTCATTGGATTGAAGCGTTCCCCACAAGAAGAAATGATAGCCTCACAGTAGCGAAGTTGTTACTTAGAGAGTTGATACCATGTTTTGGATTTCTGATCTCTTTAGAATCAGATAGGTGAACTCACTTCAATAACGAAGTGAAGAAGCTTTTGTGTGCAGTACTAAACATTGAGCAGAAGTTGCATTATAGCTACCACCCTGAAGCATCAGGACTAGCGGAACAGATGAATGGTACCTTGAAATCCAGAATTGCTAAGATGTGTGCAGCTACGAATCTGAAATGGCCAGATGCATTGCCCTTGGCATTGATGTCAATGAGAAATACACCTGACAAGAAGACAGGACTGTCGCCCCATGTGATTCTTATGGGCAGAGCAATGAGAATACCTGCAGTTCCAGCCAATGCACTTGTAAATATTACATATGATATGGTGTTGGACTACTGCAAGGGTCTGGATGATGTGGTTCGCTTTCTCTCGGCAGGTGGAGGCCACTACCCTGCCACCAATTCACGATCCAGGGCACAATCTGAGAGCCGGCGACTGGGTCGTTGTCCGAAAACATGTTTGCAAGACGTGTTTGGAGCTACATTGCAGAGGGCCTTACCAGGTGATTCTAACAACTACGACAGCAGCGAAGTGTGCAGGACTCCCAAACTGGATTCATGCGAGTCACACAAAGAAAGTGGCATGTCCACTGGATCATAAAGAAGCTTTGTTGAGAGCACCAACAACGGTGAAACAGGTTGCAGCACCTGAACCAGAAAAAGAACAAAGAGAGCCTGAAATCTAACAAGAGCTTGTGGAAAATTATTCTATCACCCCTGTAAGAGACGAAAGTGAAGAATTACAGTAGGGTGCGGAAGAATCAATCTCAAAGGATACAGCAGGAAAGCCTAGCTCAGCAGGGGTTCTCCCAGAAGTAGACGGTGTCGAGAAGCAAACAGAGCAAGTGCCAGACCAAGCAGTAAGGCTATACTTAGCTTTGAAGAAATTTCAAGAACAAGGGCCTGATTACGATCTTGGTGGGTGAAATACTCTGTCACAAACATGATGGATATTCCATCCACCTTATTATGATCTCCATTAGATATCATGGAATCGTAATACCTCAGACGGAATATCCGTCATGTTTGTGATGGTGTAACTACACCCACTAAGATCGTATTTAGACCCCAAGACATAGTATACTTGTCACATCACACATGTGTTTGCTTCCTGGAAAGGCACAAACAAATGTTAATATGCTTTGTGCAGTGGCGGTTTTTCATGTAGGATGAAACGTTCTGTGAAAATAACTATTCGTCTGCCATCAGAGACCCTGTATTCAAGCAACGAATATCTTATAGGTGTGTCTAAAGTTGCTCAGTAATCTGCTTTCCAAGTGATGGTAACTGGACTAGCGCAAGAAGGTTAACACATGGTGATTTAACCAGTACAGATACTACTCACCTCAGATCAGACTCCTTAGCACAAGACTATTGGTCTTCATCTGCCTAATAAAATAGATTTAAAAAACTTGATATCTTTGTTAAAGATTCAGGTGGACGAAGACATGAAAATTGCCATCTACCACCAAAGTCAACCCTATTCAAGGAGATACTACTGCACCAGGAAGAGCTATGAGATATCTCCTGTTAAAATACACTGTCATATTTTTACACATTTAGAAAAGTCACATTTCCTTCTACTAGTGGCAAATGTCAAGATATATTTAGTGATAGTATCAATTAACACCATTTCATAAGCATCATTTGTATGTAAACAAAATATGAAATAAATCCCATACCACCATGTCACTGATCAATAAGGAATCATGAATATGTTGGTTAATAATTATGATGGTACGAATTGTTTGAATTTTCTTATGGAACACAGAGATGGAAAACATTCTGAAAGGATAAAATTATGTCTTTGATAAATACCATTGATATTAAACATCCATTAATGTTATATATGAAGAGGCACCTCTGACCTGAATTGCTCTCAGTCTCTCCTTTCCTCCTCATGCTTTCCAACCTTCCACTCCCCATCACTCCTCTCCCATTAGTTAAAAACATCACCCTCATTTCCTGCAGCTAATTGGTTGCCTTATCAGTGCTTGATATGTGGACAAACAGCACCTGAACATTTACAAACTGATCTAGAATATATCTCCAAATATCTTCCTCATCGCAGAAACCTATCATGTTAAGGCCACCACACTGACCCACTATGAGGCCAAACCACCTGGATACTGATTCCAGGTCCAAAACTGCCTTAAGAAGACAAGAGGTGGAGTTGCTGTCAGACAGAAACTATTGTGATCTTGAAGAATTTACCATGAGTGATTGCGAGGCTGGGCTCATCTTCCCCTACAAATTTGGGTTCATTCTTACTGATATATAGCCTGCTACTGGACAAAAGTGCTTTTACTGATGTCTTAAAAGAAGCTGTCTCAGAGACCATAGTAAACAACAGTAAACTCTGCATTCTGAATCTAGTTTTACAAATGCATTCTCACCTAAATAAGCTCACCCATGGCTCATCGCGAGGTGCTTCACCTGTCACAACTGGTAATGTATCTAAAACATGCAGCTAGAAACACCTAGGCCATAATTTCTATGGATCACATCTCATCATAGCAACTGAAAACTCCTCAACAATCGGGTATAACCACCATCTAATTTTGTTCCATTTTAACATCTCAACTAAAATGTTTACAACAACAATGAAAAGAAAATACCAATGCATTTGACACCGAGCTCATAAAGACCTTTCCAAACAATTATTCAGCAGAACTGGATTAATTCTATAACTGTCTTACAACAGGGTTTGGCAGCCTGAATCCTGAAAAAATAACATAGATTAATGTGAAGCATTGAAAGAGAACACTGAGGGCCATATTTATACTTTTCGACGCACAACTGCGCCAACGCAGTTGTGCGTCAAAACATCTAACGCCGGCTAACGCCATTCTGAAGCGCCATGCGGGTGCCGTATTTATTCAATGACGTTAGCCGTCGTTAGCCGTCGGCGCTGCCTGGTGTGCGTAAAAAAAAATGACGTACACCAGGCAGCGCCGGCGTAGGGGAATATGGAGCTTGGGAGCCAAAAAATGGGGCAAGTCAGGCTGAGGCAAAATTATCGTCTCAACCCGATTTGCGCCATTTTTTTCGACTCCCAACCCCCATTGAAATGACTCCTGTCTTAGCAAAGACAGGAGTCATGCCCCCTTGCCCAATGGCCATGCCCAGGGGACTTATGTCCCCTGGGCATGGTCATTGGGCATAGTGGCATGTAGGGGGGCACAAATCAAGCCCCCCTATGCCACAAAAAAAAAAATTAATACTTACCTGAACTTACCTTATGTTCCCTGGGATGGGTCCCTCCATCCTTAGGCGTCCTCCTGGGGTGGGCAAGGGTGACAGGGGGGTCCCTGGGGGCATGGGAGGGCACCTCTGGGCTCCTTCCGAGCCCACAGGTCCCTTAACGCCTGCCCTGACCAGGTGCTAAAAAACGACGCAAAAGCGGCTGGATGTCATTTTTTTTGACCCGCCCACTCCCGGGCGACATTTTTGCCCGGGAGTGTAAATACGGCGCACATGCCTCGGAGTCACTTTTTTAGACGGGAACGCCTACCTTGCATATCATTAATGCAAAGTAGGTGTCCACGCTAAAAAATGATGCAAATTCCATGGACTTTGGCGCTAGAAGCGTCTAACGCCAAAGTATAAATATGGAGTTAGTTTTGCGTCAGAATTGCGTCAAAAAAACTACGCAATTCCGACGCAAACAGAGTATAAATATGCCCCTGAGGGTGCACGGAAATATTAAGACTCTAACAATGAACTGGGAGTCATTTCAAGTTTGGTAGAGCTAGACTTTGGCAGAGTAGGAGCCCTGTGGTAAATGAGCAGGGTACTCACCCCATCAAACTTGCTGTTTGCCTGCCTGTTGCATAGGTATTCAAATTGCAGGTTTTCTACTTTTGTCTGCCACTGGCCCAACTGGTCATAGTGACCATCGCTAGATTTTCCTGCAATCAAAGCATGGAAAACTCAAGCGGAGACATCTATCAAGGATCTGCTGAGAAAAAACTTAATTCAACCAGAGTAATTTATTTTACACAAGCTCCAGCATTGGGAGTTTGTTTGTGTAAAGCAAATAGAAATGTTGGGGGGGGAACAATATGGTGTCTGTTTGTCTTTTCACTGAACATATATTATAGGTGTGGGTGTTGTGGTTCCATTGTGTGTTTAAAGATCCTTGCCAGACATAGGGTGGGAAATCCCATGTCAGGAGAGTGATGGTCATAGTTTCTGTTGACCTGATGACCAAGTGGATCACTAAAAAATGTAATCAAACAGCTTAAGTTGTAAAATATAACTCCAATATCACAACAGGATATGCATACCTTGTATTGGGAATGGAAAAAGATTCTCTGCCTGATTTTGAGTTCTGGGGTTTGGGATGACCCGTCTGCCGAACTTCAGATGGGGAGGTTGCTGCCATGCTGGCTACCTCCCCACCGGGCCCATTACGACTTTCCTGCAGGGCTGATGGGCAGAAACCATCCCAGTAGGAAAGTGGCAGCAGCATTGTTGCTGGCTTGTAATCGAGCCAGCGGCAATGCTGCTGCCTGCAGGGTGCACCAGCACCTTTGAAATGCTCAACGTCTGCACAGCAGGCAGCATTGCAAGGGTGCTGGGCAGCAGGACCCCTGCACTGCCCATGCCATGTGCCTGGGGAGTGTAGGGGCGCCCCTGTGGCCCCCTGCACCTGTTCTCCACCGCCTCCATGAAAAGGGTGACGGAGAACCAGGTTGTAATCAGCAGGGTGGCGCTGACTTCAACGTCGCCCTGGCTGATTCCGAACTCCACCACTGTCAGCCCATTGGGACTGAAGATCCCAGCGGAGATGGTGGTTGGTTGATGGGGCTGCCTGCCAATCTCAAAATGTGTGGTCGGACTGCCACAGCCACACTCGTAATCAAGCCCTCTATTACTCTGTAGGCCTCTCCAATGCACCCTTCAAAACAGGTACATAAGATTTTTTGAGAATTGTACAATTCTAAGTGCCTCTTAGCCAAACCACTTCAATCACAAACCTTCTGTAATGCAATCTCTAACAAGAATGTGATGCAATGATATATGCTGAAGAATTACCTTTGTAACAAAATCACCCTAGTAAGCTAACAATCAACATGACAGAGCAAACTAAAGTCAAACACAGAAAAGAGACTGTAGCTTCTTTCAAACTGCTCTCAGAAGTCACTTTCAAAGAACTGGTCAAGGTAAATGGGCCATTTGGATCTCCACTAGAATACTGCCTAGCACATATCTTCAAAGCTATCCTACTTAATACCTTAGCAGCCGCCGTGGCAAAAAAGCAGATCACTGATATAATATTGATGCAACAAATATCAAAATACACAAACACTGGAAATTAAATATCAGGAACAAAAATATTGACTCTGTAGACTTAACTATAAAAATCAAAAATATCGGGAACACAAATATCGTCACCTATAAATATACATATAACATGTCAAAAATATTTATTACCACAATATCGACTACAAAATTATCGTCATCATAACTGATAAATCTGTAAAAGATACACCAAAAAAATTAACATTAAACAATTACTTCAAATAAACCTCTAACTTATAGTAAACATCTGTAATTAGATACAAATGTTACATCAACTAAAAATTCAACATTCACTCCAAAGCAATAGTACACCTTAAATGCATACAAGAAAAACACAAGAAACATTAATAATAACTATGAGCATTTCATCACAAACACAAATGTAAATTAATATATTTAAACAAATAAATGCATAAACACGTAAAACAAACTGTTTTTTGTAATCAAAAAAGAAAACATAGGTTAGCGTTTGCCAAACAAGGGCTCAACTGCTAAAAAAAAATCAATTGATACTGAATCAACCAATTAAATAACACTACAAACTATTTTAAACTATTTTAACCCATAAAATCACACAAACAATATAAAATACACACTAACTAAAACAACTAAATGCTCCAAAAATGACCAACTCTGCAAGAGGAGGAAACTTTGCCAGATTCTCACATCAATTGATTAAAAAAGAAATAAAACATTTCTACAGCTACATATTCAAGTAAGTATTACTGATACTTAAACTAAAAATGAACTTTTACTCATATAAAAAATATAAAGTAATAGATAAATAGTAACACAGTCTGTAACTTTTATCCTTTTACATAGAGGACCTATAAGAAAATAAACTTGCAAATCAACAAACTGTCAGAAACTGTCAGAAAATATCAACTATATCAAAGCACCAAGAACATATATTAAAGTAGGTATACATAAATTATAAATTAGAAACTGACCCAAACAGCAACCAAAAATAAACCTAACTTCCTAAACCTCTACAAACTACCAACAAAATACTATTTGTAATTATTCTAGCTTTTTCCTGTTTCAACAGAAAAGTAAACACCTGTTCCACATTAAAACGAGCTCAAAGGAAAAGCTGAAAAAACATGCAAAACATCTCAACAAAACATATAAGTAAACAAAATAAAAGTAACTGCATTTTTAAACACACTAATAAGGAACATGAAAAAGTTAAACTATAATATATATTTATACTATTAAACTACTTACAGATCCAATGACAATTGATCACTTCACAGAAAGCAAAGCAATTATTATATCACATGAGCTACACCTACTTCCAAGAAAGTGCATCAACAGAAACTATAAACTGGAAATGTACTAAATATTATTGTAATGCATTTAATGGATGGACAACCACATAAAACAATGTTATGATTAATGTAAAACAGCAAAATCACCTCCAAAGGGACAGAAATAGATGTTGGAGAAATCATAAATGATATTAGAGAGGCAAGCAATAGCTCCTAGGAACTCACAAGCAAATTTCTTAAAGACATACTACCCAAGGTCCCCAAACACATATCAGGCGAAATATTACCTATCCACCCTTTAGAATGTCTAATTGCATGCACTAAAAAAGCAGTCAGCATACCCCACTTGCCCCTAGAAGATACCAAGACATACACATACCTGATCATTTAACAATTATACATAATGAGGAACCCTTCCTTTTACATGACAATCTAAATAAGTAAAAACGAATCCTAAACTTCTCTATTACAGACAACTTAATGAACCTTAACCACTGCCAAACCAGGATGATGGATAGGACCTTCAAAGTGTGTCCTAAACCATTCACTCAGACATACACATTACATGGTGAACAGCAATACACCAATATCCCTTTCATATTTGCTTTAATCCCAAATCAATAAAGCAGCATCTACTATGAACGCCTAAACTATATAAAACAATAAATGAATAACTACTATCCCCAAAAAGAATCACAGGCTTTTAACAAGTCAGGATTCAAACAATTCTAAAAATGTACTTCACACAGCCATATAAGAGTGTGACTATAACTTCAATCAAAGTATTTGGTGACATATCCAACAATTCTACACTTAGGGCCTCATTACAAGGTTGGCAGCCCATGCACCACCATGGTGGCAGTCCAATTGCCATTGGTTTGACGGTCAGACCACTGTATTATGAGCCATGCGGGCCTATAGAGCAAAGACCTCCGTGTTCCCGCTGGCACAGCCAGGCAGCTCAGACAGCCGCGGTGACAAGGCAGCACAAACAGACCAGCAGAGACAATGTTTCAACTGTACACATAATGGCGTTGCACACCACCAATGTGACTGTGGCAGTTATACCACCACATCCCAGGAGACAGAAACAGAGAATATAAAGGGAGCAACTCACCTGCAGGCAGCTTTACACGTCCTGTGCCACCATGGAGCCCATCACACACGTCCTGCCCCTGCTGCTGCTCATCGAAGGTGCTCAAAATCCAAGCCGCTGTGGATGCAACCGACCATAAATACACACCTACCTGTGTCATAAATCTCAACAACATTTTGTTGCACCATCATCCACATGATATGGGGGTCATGCTACGGGCACCAAGTACACTTTTCATTGTGTACACAGAGTCATTCACAAAGAAGGATTCATTCACAGCCCCACAAAAAAACATTTGGGCAGGTCACTCACACTGCACTGCAGCACTACACAAAAGCACATTTCTGCACATCTTAGGCACAGGGACAGTGAAGTATACTCAACATTGTGTCACAAAACACCAATAACACAGCAACATCACATCTACCAATACAACGGACACCCTCACATTGCACACATGCCATGGACAGTCATCAGATTCAACACATATATGGATGAATGTGTTATGGAACACAAACACCACTCCCATGAACAGCCCTGGTATGGACCCACGTATCACCCACATTGCAGCACATTAGGACAATGCGATACACAATAGTCAGAGAGACAAATATCCAAAGCTCACTATGCAAATAATACCTTCACAATAAGGATGGAAGTGACAGGAGCACTCGGGTAAGGATGTTGTACTTGGACACATATCACTTTGCAAACGCCCCTAAAACAACAGTTGCACAGGAACTGGCCCTACATTTATCTCTGGGGCAAACAATACTAGAGCCAATGCAGAATGTGGAAGTCAAGAAAGCACATACAAAAGAAGATGCATGAGACACACATTTAGATGAGTGCATACAGCAAAATAGACACATATTGAGTCAAATGCAAACAAAGGTAGCACAACTGAACACCCACCATGTCTGCATGAACAAATCTCAAGCTGCCATACATGAGATGAATATACAATCCATATCATGGGGACAAGTCTAACACCAGACATGCTGGCATTGAACCACACAAGATGAAATACTTACCATACCAAACAGAACACAATGTAATGACACTCCATTTGAAGTAACAACCCCATATCCATACACTCAACATCTTAGCTCCTATTACTGACAGCGAACCTCCACATGAAGAGGCATCCAGTGGGCAGGCAGGCACTTTGGGGATTATCCTGGGGTCAGATTTATGATAGGTGGGTGTGGGTTTGGGAGGTGTGGACTGTTTCATAGAAGGGGTGGGATTTTTCTGTAGGAAGTGGGGTATGGGTGCTTGCAGGGGGGTCGGTGTGACAGGGGAGGACTTGGATATGGTATGGGATGGGTTGGGATGTGGGTTGGGGCCTCTTGGGTTTGGAGGGAGGGATGAGAGGAAAGGGCAAGTTCAAAAAGGTAACTTTCCTTTGGATGTTGAGGCAGTGGTTGTCTCATATGTGGGTGTTGATGTCTTGGGTGTGTGTGTGGGTGAGGTATGCTTATGTTTGAGTGGTGTCTGTTGCATATGTGAGTGTTTGTGTATCTTGGGCGAATTAAAGGTAGAGGTACTGGTGATATGGGAGTGGTGGTTTTGTGTGCGTCTTTTGGGGTAGAGTCTGGAGGTATGATAGATGTGGTGGTTATCTGTGTGTCCGCTGGGGTGGTGGTTGTGGGTATGGTAGGTGCGGTGGATATCTGTGTATCTTTTGGGGTGGTGTTTGCAGGTATGGGGTGTGTGGTGGGTGTGTCACTGCCTGTTGTGGTGATGCTTGTGGGTATGCTTGATGTGGTGTGCGTGTTGGTGGGAGTGCCTGGGGAAGTGGTGGCTGATGTTGTGTGTGGGGGTGTATGTTGAGTGCTTGTGTGCAGGTGTCTTGTGGTATTTGTGTTTATGTGTGCTGCTTGTGTTTGTTGAGGTGGGTGGGTGTGGATGTGTCTGTGTGCTTGGGATAGGTAGGGGAATAGGAGATTTGGATTTGGAAGAGAGAGGTGGGGGATGAAAAGTAGTGGTGACTCACTGCCATCAGTGAGGAGGCCAGAGCCTGAAACAATCTCTGTAGGTCAGACATGGTACTATGAATGCCTTCCAGGAAAACATTGGTCTGCTGAAGTTGGCTGGCCAACCGCTGGATGACATTCACAATGGCAGTCTGACCCGCAGAGATACTCACCAGGAGGTCAATAGCCTCCTCACTCAGGTCAGCAGGGGGGACAGAGGATGGGGCAGAGGTGCCTGTGGCATAGGAGATACCCGCCTCTGGGGTGAGCAGGCACGGTCAACTGAGTGGACAACAGGGAGGGCAGCGACAGAACTGGGGTAGCAGACAAGGATGGTACAGGAGTATGTCCTGATGAGTCCACCACCATTAGAGAGTGGCCACTAGAGGTAGAATCAGATGATGAGGATGTAGATCCGGTCTCCTACATAGCACCCCCTCGCCCTCCGAGCCACTGGCTCCCTTTGTATTGGTGGTGCCTTGATCCGAGGTACCCTGGCCAGATGCTTCCCCACTTGACTGTGCCCAGTCTCCTGCACTTGCCTGGGCTGATGCTGAAAATACAAAGAGAAACAGGGTAACAACATGCCCCTTATCACACTTGAACTGCTCTGATTAGCAAAAATTACCATGATGTAAAGTAGGCCCCAACAACAATTTCCACCAAAGTGGCCCCTATATGTTCCATACCATATGCATGCATGCCACATGAACTGTCCACAGTTGCCCAGAGGTAAATTAGAATCTCAGACAACTAGAATTGCATGGCTGAAATTGTGCAGCCACAGTAACCATTGAACAAGTAGGAGAACACATCACCTTCAATTATTTGCCTCATGGAGCATACCTCAGTTAACTGTTGTCATACAATAGTAGCCCAATGCCAACTGCACTGCCACAGATCCCACACAAGGTCATGCAGACATGTATTTGTCAAATACCCGAAACCACAACAATAAGAAATGATGATCCCAGAACATGCCATGTTGCTGACAACAGTACAGTAGCCAGGAGAAGATGACATGGAAATACTCAGGTCACACTGGAAACACAGCCACAATGCACACTTCAAGTGAAATGTATCCCAATGGAGTCATGGAGGTAGTGCCAATATTGCTCTGATATGCCACACATTTGGCACTGAAATGTACACTGTATACATCATCTGCAAATCGTCAGGGAGATAAGTTCCCAAAATCCACAACACAATGAATCAGCAATCCCCATGGAAATCACCACTAATGTCAAGCACCCTTTACAATGACATACTCTGAAAGCATCAGTAGAAGCCATTAGTCCTTTGTATGTTGGAGAGACCCGGAGATTTGCATGTACCTGTAGAAGGCCCTCAACATGTTGCCCAATGGGAAGCTACATCACTGTCTCCATTGGTCCGGCAAGCTCAGATGTCTGTGGATGAATGGTTGTACCCAACCACATGTGATTTTAGCATGACTGCAAGTCAATCCATGATGTGTGACAGCAGTCAGTTAAAAAAACCTTACCCATTACACATGTGCAGTGCACTTTGGTGCATTATACCACATCAAATGCCTTTGAAATGCACATTGTGGCTCAAACATCCAGTTATACACACCTTGTCCCTCATTGCTACTGCAGTTGTGCATGTCAAGTGACATGCAATGACAGCTGGTGGTAGGTGTGAGCCAAGAATCAATGGTGACACATTCCGGTCTGTGGCACCACATGAGATGCACTCCCATTGCAAATGTGCTACTCCACATAGAGGTTGGCATGCACGTATATGTGAGGGAATATAGGAACCATCCCATGATTACACATAGACAATGCATAAAACAGCAGCGTACACATTATGTCAAAAGAGAAAACAACACATGCCAACATGTAGACACAAGGAATGTTGGCAACAGTGATGGCACACAAATCATGTCCATGGACATTCTTCACTTACCAAGGTAAAGTATTGATCTGAATTGATCTGTAGCTGCACCCAAAGAACAATGTATGCTCTGTCACATGTATGATGGCCATCTTCACATCACAGACAGTAGTGAGGCACCAGCACCCGTCACATGCTGAAGACAAGTAGTCTCTGGGTGGCAGATGCCAATATACTCTTCCTTTCATTTGGCCTGTAACGCTGATGGGTAGTGATCTGTTTCAGATAATTTACACCCACTACAACAACAAACAGTACTTGATTGACCAATGTACACAGCCATATATTGTCCCTGGAGAAAAAATTGTTTGTGGACTGTACACAGTTGTGTCCTATGTCCCTGGGCCAATAGGGAAGGCACATCAGTATGCGCCACATTACATATCTATACAAACAGTCACTCATCTACTGTGTCAAACATGCCACATCCCTAATCGTTAGGGGGAGATGCCAGAACAATAACATGGCAATGTGACAGGCAATGTGATGTGCCCTGTACTCACAACTTGTAGCTGCTGTGCTCCCCTCAAACGCCCATCAAGGTCTAGGTATGCTACTGCCAGAATGTGGAAAATTAGGGGGTCATGGTCCGACGTGTGCCCTACCCATGTTGGGAGGACCGCTCCAGCTGGAATTCCACGATCTTATGGGCCCAGCATCTCAGGTCCTCCCACCTCTCTGCCATTTGTGGATCCCCAGGGTCCACACCTTCCAGGTGATTGCTGTGCATAACTCCTTCTTCTTATGGGTGCTTACCTGCATGGATATAAAAGGAAAATCAAGAGATTACAATCCCAATTTTTGGCACAAATGGTTGAGTCACACACATGTCAGAAACACCAAGCTAGAAATGTTCAGTTGGTTAACACACAACAAGTGTAAAGCACACAAGCCCATAAGTACAGGGACATGACTACAGACATATATATGCATCTGAAGGCTAACCCACCACCCTGCTCAGTGCCTATAATGGCTAAGCAGGCCTACTGACATCAGGCAGCCCATGCTCCAACAATATGCAATGTGATGTGAGCCACAATGAAACACTGCTCAGGGTGGTGTGGATGTCCCTCACCACCTCCTTTTAGAAAGGCCATGTTGTTATTGTGGGCCTCCATCTGTTCCTGCATGCCTCTGTGCATGTTTCTCTGTAGCTGCTTGATTTCCCAGAGTTCAGTGAACACCTGGCCCATCACTCCTTAGGACTCATGATAGACCCACCCAAGACGTGGCTGATGGTGTCCTGGCCGACAGCAGATCCAGTGGCCTCACTCCGCTTGCTCACAGCATCCCTCCCATGTATTCAACCCCCCCATAGGCTTGTTCCCTTGCCACAGGGTTCCCACATTGTCTGCAGTGTTGTGCTGCAACCCGGTATTCAGGGCTGGGGAGCACAAGATAGTAGGTACTGTGCTCGGGACACAGGTTGAGGGGCAAACGGTTGCCTGTGATGTTGAGGCAACTGGACTGGGAGATGTTGATGTGGGCACAGTGAGACTCACTGTTGCCATCTGACCAGGTTGCCCACATGGGCCAGAAGTGTTCTCCATAGCCAGATGTCCAGGAATTCTACTTCACTGAGGGGGGTAGTGGCATGCTCTTCTGTGGCCTCTCTGTACCCAGTGGCAGTTCAACATGTTGATGCAAAATGTACAATGCTACTGGTTATATTGTGACATCTAACTCCAACAGTTTAGTGTTACAGTAAGCAGAGATCTTGTACAAAGTAAAGTTGCAATGAATCTAGTTGTGGCAAGTAACTATGGTATTGGGTGTATTGACATGACATGTGTTAGGCATGCCAATACATTTAGACTCAAGCAGCTGCTGCAATGTGCAGATCACTAGCACTTGGGAGTATGGCCTGAAAATGACATCTTGGCACTAGAACATGCAAAACAGTGGCTAGGAAAGATATGGCTTTGCCCATTAAGAGGCCTAGTTGAATGTGATGCAGTCAAACTAAGGCCTTTGTTGTATATATGACTGGAGTCATCATGTGCCTAGTGCAGTGTGTTTGTGAATGCTGCCAATACCAATCTGGTGATGCATCATGCGGCCTTTTAAATACTTGTTCTACACGCTGGGTAAGGTGTCATCCCTGTCCTTCAATATTTTATCTTGGGTTAACAAGCCAAGCTGGAGCTATGATGACAGATATGTCTGTGATTTGGGCATGATCTGTGCTTGATCAGTCCCAGGTGAGGATACTTCATTTGAGAGTTGACAAACAAGGGTATTTGGACAAGTGGCCAATACAAGGGTATTTGGACAAGTGGCCTCTATGCTGGTGGTTGGAGTATGAGTTACAGGGCCCATTGGGCTCTGCAGTGATGTCACTACCTCTACTTCCCAACACTTAGCAAATGGTATCCTCCCAGGTGAGTACACTTCAATTGAGAGTTGCCAAACAGGTGTCTTTAAACACGTGGACACTGGTCTGGTGTTTGGAGTCAGAGAACCAGTGCTTCCTGGGATTTGCAATTAGGTTATTCCCTCTACTTCACATACTTGTCATATAGTATCCTCCCAGGTGATTAAACTTTAATTGCAAGTTGCCAAACAGGGGTCTTTGGACAAGTGAACACTGGTCTGGTGTTCAAAGTTAGAGACACAAGGGCTCCTGTGAGTTGCATTCAGGTCACTCCCTCTACTATACACAATATACACATGGTCTCTTCCTAGGAGTGTACACTTCAATTCGGAGTTGAGAAACAGGCGTATTTGGACAATTATCCTCTTGGCTGGTGGTTGGAATTATAGATGCAGGGCTTACTGGCCTAAGCAATCATGTCACTATCTCTACTACACACACTATACAAACGTTATGCTCCCAGGTGAGTTAATTTCATTTGTGGTTTACCAAACAATGGTATTTGGGCAAGAGACCACTGGGCTGTTGAGTGGAGTAACAGTCCTCTTGGCCTCAGCAGTCATGTAACTCTCTGTACTACATACACTGTACAAATGTGATCTCACCAGGTGAGTACACTTCATTTGTGAGTTATCAGACAAGAGTATTCGGAAAAGTGAACACTTGTCTGGTATTTTGAGTTAGAGAAACAGTTCCTCCTGGGAGTTGCAGTCAGGTCACTCTCTTTAGTAAACACACTAGAAAAATGTTATCCTCCCAGGTGAGTACAATTTAATTGAGAGTTAACAAACACAGGTATTTTAGCAATTGTGCACTGGGCTGGTGGTATTTTCCCAAGTGAGTAAACCGAAATTAAGATTTACCAGTCAGGGGTATGTGTACTGGTGAACACCGGTTTCGTGTTTGGAAGTGCCTCCTGGGAATTGCAGTCAGGTTATTCCCTCTACTCCACACACTTGACAAATAGTATCCTCCCAGGTGAGTAAACTTCATTTGTGAGTTACCAAACAGCAATCTTTGGCCAGGTAAACACTGGTCTGGTGTTTGGAGTAATAGAAACAATGCCTCCTGGGAGTAACAGTTTGGTAACTCCTTGTACTAGACAGACTATACAAATGTTGTGTATTACATATCTGTATGCAGACTGCATTTAGGTTTGGGCATTGTTAGACCTGACAGCCTTAGGGTGGTCACCCCTAACGTTTTGCCTGCCTGCCTCCCTTCACTTTTTGGACACTGTTTTTGCTGGTTTTTAGACTCTGCACACTTTACCACTGCTAACCAGTGCTAAAGTGCATATGTTCTCTCCCTTTAAAGATGGTAACATTGGATCATACCCAATTGGACTGTTTAATGTACTTGTAAGTCCCTAGTAGTGTACACTATGGGGGTTATTCCAACTTTGGAGGAGGTGGTAATCCGTCCCAAATGTGACGGATTTACCACCAGCCGTATTACGAGTTCCATAGGATATAATGGACTCGTAATACGGCTGGTGGTATATCCGTCACTTTACCGTCACTTTTGGGACGGATTACCACTTCCTCCAAAGTTGGAATAACCCCCTATATGTGCCCAGGGCCTGTAGATGAAATACTACTAGTGGGCCTGCAGCACTGATTGTGCCACCCATTTAAGTATCCCCTTAACCTTGTCTAAGGTCTGCCATTGCAAGGCCTGTGTGTGCAGTTTCACTGCCAATTTGACTTGGCATTTAAAAGTACTTGCCAAGCCTAAAACTCCCCTTTTTCTACATATAAGACACCCCTAACGTATGCCCTAGGTAACCGATAGGGCAGGGTGCTGTGTAGGCAAAAGGCAGGACATGTACCTATGTAGATTACATGTCCTGGTAGTGTAAAACTCCTAAATTTGTTTTTTCCACTGCTGTGAGGCCTGCTCCCGTCGTAGGCTAACATTGGGGCTGCCCTCATACATTGTTTGATTGGTAGCTGCTGATCTGAAAGGAGTAGGACGGTCATATTTAGTGTGGTCAGAATGGTGATATAAAATCCTACTGACTGGTGAAGTTGGATTTAATATTACCATTTTAGAAATGACACTTTTAGAAAGTGAGCATTCCTCTGCACTTAAATCTTTCTGTGCCTTACAATTCACGTCTGACTGGGTTTAGTTGACAGCTCCTTGTGCATTCACTCAGACCTACCCCAAACACAGGATACTCAACCTCACTTGCATACATCTGCATTTTGAATAGGTCTTCCTGGGCTGAGAGGGTGGAGGGCCTGCTCTCACACAAGGAATGCCACAACCCCTACTGGGACCCTGGCAGACAGGATTGAACTGAAAAGGGACCTGGTGTACTTTTGAAGTCTCCCCCCACTTCAAAGGCACATTTGGGTATATAAACAGGGCCTCTGCCTCTTCCAACTCAGACACTTCCTGGAGAAGAAACTTGTAACCAGAACCTGCATCTTGCCAAGAAGAACTGCCTGGCTGCCCAAGGGACTCATCTGACTTTCTGTGAAGAACTGCTGCCTTGCTGTTGCCCTGCTGCCTTGCTGCTCTCTGGCTGTGGTGAAGAAGTGCTGTCCAAGGGCTTGGGTAGAGCTTGCCTTCTGTTCCCTGAAGTATCAGGACCAAAAAGACTTCATCTCTTCAAGAAGGACTCCTTGTGCAGTGAAATTTGACACACAGCCTGCCAGAAACGACATACAGCCTGCACCGCTGTGAAAATTTCACAGCACACCGAAACTGAACAATGCAGCCGGACTTCGCAACGAGAAGATTGATGCAGCGCCACAGTAGCAACCAGAAATTAGGTGCACTGCCCACTGGATCGACGCATAGCCGAGCCGGAATGACGCAGGCCGTCTTACAGAGAGGAATCGACAAAGCGCCTGCAGTGCGGTAGAAAATTTGACGCAACGCCCACCAGATCAACGCAGCTCATGTGACTTCGTCCTGCCAACGTAGGAAATCCAAGCACCATCCCCGGGGCATCTGAAAACCCCGCAATCCAAAGAGGATCCATAACCGAGCACCAGAAATCGACTCACAGCCATCCCTGCTCGGAAACTAAACAGCGCTACACTGTGTGCGGGCTGAGAATTCGACGCACACCCCTTTGTTTCCACGCTTCTCCCCCTCTGCAGCCCTTTGCAGAGATTTTTCACGCGAACCAGGTACTTTGTGCTTGAAAAAGACTTTGTTTGCTTTAAAAAGACTTAAGACCCTTTATATCACTTTTCAGTGATATCTCTACATTTACTAATTGCATCTTTGATCGTTTTGACCTGCATTTAATCAGATAAATATTATATATTTTTCTAAACACTGTGTGGTGTATTGTTGTGGTGCTATATGGTGGTATTGTATGATTTATTGCACAAATACTTTACACATTGCCTTCTAAGTTAAGCCTGACTGCTCAGTGCCAAGCAACCAGAGGTTGGGCACAGGATAATTTGGATTGTGTGTGACTTACCCTGACTGGAGTGAGGGTCCTTGCTTGGACAGGGGGTAACCTGAGTGCCAACCAAAGACCCCATTTCTAGCAGGCATATTTTTACCTTTTGAGACATATCATGAGTCCTGTAATTATTATTCTATATTGAAAGACATGCAGGTCCCATCTGGGCATATGGATTGTGCTGGGCCTTGGTAGCTGTGATATTGGGTCCAACAATATGGATTGAAATTGTTAACACTCAGATACTCTGTGTATTAAATGTTGCTTGGGTACATGAATAATATAGTGGCAAAAGGTGAGCTGTGAGCATGCATGACATGGCATTTTGGTGACATTTTTTGTGTTGTGTCTTACAGACTCCTCTGCTGGTATTCCTGTGAAGCCTTCAGGATGCAGGAAGGTCAAGACCTTCTTTTCTCAGGGTAGGGGATGTAATGGGGAATTGGGAGTGCCTCCACCAGTCTTCTTGGCCTGCACCTGGTATCTGGAGACCAGGGAACAGCCATTACCCCCAGACGTCCTTCCACCTCTTCCTGATGTCCTCCTCTGTGCGCAGGGTTGTGTCAACAGCAATCACTCTGTCGACTATCCTGTACCACATTTCGAGTTTCCTACTGAGAGGAGGGTGCTGGACTTGTGCTCCAAACAATTATGGTTCTACTCTTATGATTTCATTCAACATGACTCTTAACTCATTTCCTGAAAAACAGTTATTTTTCAAACATCACTTGGTGGAAATAATGTTGGTGACAGTGACGTACTAAACAGGGGAAGTGCAAAGGGGTGTGAAATGGTCAAAAGTGTGTGCAGGGTGTTCTATGGGATGGTAAAAAAAAGATGTGCCTAATCTATGAAGTGTATGGGAAATAAGGTGCTCTGGCTTCTGTGTTTTGCTTTGGAAATGCAAAGGATTGTAGTCTGTAAAGGAGCGCGTTTTATAGTGTCTTTTGCAGGTGTGTCCACTGTGACAATTTGTGTCAGCTGTGTTTTTTTTAAATGTTTCCAAAGCGCAGTTGTCTATTACTTTGCGGACCGCAAACAGCAGTGGTTCTGACTGCCATTGGCTGACCACATTAAAGGGTCCCCCACAGCGACTATGTGCTTGTAATATGCTATGTGCTGTCTGCACTGGAGGTTGGACCACCTATTTCCACTGGCGCACCACTGTTGGTCTGCCATTTTTGCTTGGCGGTTCGTGATTCTGCCTGTGTAACTTGTAATAGGGTAGTCTGAAAGACCGCCAGCATGGTGGACTTTTCAGGACCGCCAACATGGTGGTCTGGTGGTCCGACCGCCAAACTCGTAATGAGACCCTAAGTGTAGAATACTCCACTAACAGCCAATTTGCTTTTGAAATTAAAATAAAATTATGGCACTAGCCTACGTACTAGAGGTAGCCTATCACTATTACCTACTAATAGAAAGCCCATCCTACCAACAAAATGAAGACAAACTTAGTCCCCTAATGGACTATTTTGAAGACACTTGTGTTGGCAGATTGTATCTGTCCCAACAGAGATGCCAAGCCAAATTCCAGATACCATGGTGTAATGTCTATGACTGCGCCCTGCCACAGGAAGCCAAAACAAACGATGTGGTGGAAGGATAGCACATTGCCTTCCAATCCATACTACTCAGAACGGAACCTACATGCATTTTAACAAAGCATTAAAAAAAGGAGCAAAGCTATCACAAACTAAGAATAGAACAATCTGTTGCTCAAATTGGCCCTAAACTTAGCAAATAAACTAAAAGATTGTTCAACATGCTACAATTTTAAGTCAAACGCTTCATAAAATACATAGGAGTAGACTACCTAGAAATGATTGCCAAACTCTAAAATACATGTTACCCTATCAAGAACCTCAAAAACTAAAACAAACTCTAAACCAACAAAACCAAATATTTTTTTTACATAATTATATGAATATTGTATTACAACAGTGAAACAATTACATAAAATCACAAAATTAAAAACACTGACATAATAAAAATATACATATAATTTTATTTAAAACTTTTAAAAATAACCAACCAGCTTTTTAAAAACAAATCAGTCCATTACATCAAATACATATAATCCAAACAAGTCCACATAACAATACCATAAACATAACGTAGCATAACCAATAAAATATCACAATTCCCTACAACAACAAAAGTAAAAAAAACAGACTCCTATGTAGCTGCAGATCCTTCTCCCTCTAGATGGAGCAAAAATATAAACAATACTATCAAATCACCTCAAACCAAAATCTGTAGGTTCCATCAAAAAATGGAAAGAAAACGCTCCAACAAACCAGAGAAAGGAAATATACACCTACATAACATTAAATCATCAATCAATCAAACATTTACATGTACAGCAAAACACCCGTGAGGGTCCAGAGGCACTGGAGCTGTATGCTGCTGCATGAAGTAATGATCATTTGAGCATCCAGATCTATATTTCTCTTCTGAATCACTGAAGTAACAGTGCGGTACTGAAGTGCAGGGGGAGGCTATACAAGACCTTGGCTGCCAGGCGCGAGAAGGAACATCCTCCGCTATTGGCTGGATGGATCCATGTGGTGTCTGCGAGGAAGAAGGAAGCTGATAGTAGGTGTCTGGTTAGTTGGTGGAAGGTCCCACGTTTGTTGATGTATGCTGGTCCTTCGTTGTGCTGACCCTTGTATGGGCTGGTCAGCATTTTGAAATGGCATCTCTTTTGAATCAGGAGCCAGTGTTGTTTTTTGAGACGGGGTGTGATGTAGGTCCTTCTGTGGAGGTTGAGTATGAGTCTTGCCACTGAGTTAAGTATTGTCTGGATTATCTTCTGGAGGTGTGCTGTGTTTCCTACATAGAACATGTTTAAATAGTCCAGTCTGCTCATGATGGAGATCTGCTTGACGGCCATTCGGATGTCAGCTGGGAGCCACCTGAAGATCTTGCAAGGCATGCAAAGGGTGTGGAAGCAGGCAGATGAGACTGCATCAACTTGTTTATTCATGGATAGCTTGCTATTCAGGATCATACAGAGGTTGCAGGTGTGGTCTGTTGGGGTATGGGGTGTGCTGAGCTCTATGGGTCACCATGAGTTATTCCAAATCGGGGTGTTGTTCCCAAATATGAGGACTTCCATTTTTTCGGTGTTGAGTTTGAGACAGTTGTGCTTCATCCAGTCTGCTATGTTCTTCATGCATCTGTGTAAGTTAACTTTTGTAGTGGAAGGATCTTCATACAGTGAGAGGATGACCTCTGTGTCATTGGCGGAGGAGATGATGTTGAGTCTGTGTGTTCTGACAGTGACAACCAGGGGGTCATGTAGATGTTGAAGAGGGTCAGGCTGAGGAATGATTCTTGATGGACTCCACAGATGATCTTCTTGGCCTTTGAGGTGAACAGTGGGAGACTGATCCTTTGGGTTCTACCGGTGAGGTACGAGGCAATCTATTCAAGGTGTTTCCTTGAATACCGATGTGGTGGAGTCTGCTGATCAGGATGTGGTGGGAGACTGTGTCAAACATGGCAGACAGGTCCAAGAGGAGTGCTTCTGTTTCCTCACAGTCCAAAAGGGCTGATGTCTTCTGAGGCTGCAATCACAGTTGTCTCAGTGCTGTGGTTAGCTCGAAACATAGATTGGGAGGGGTCCAGGAGGTTGTGGTCTTCTGGGTGTTGGGTGAGTTGCTGGTTGATCGCTTTCTTGAGGACTTTTGCTGGATAAGGGAGCAGAGTGATGGACTGGTAGTTCTTCAATTCGGCTTGGTTGGCAGATGTATTTTTAGGAGGGACCTCACTTCAGCATGCTTCCAGGCCTCTGGGAAGGAGGCCATGGTGATAAAGGTATTCAGGATCTTCCTGAGCTCATCACTGATGGTCTTGCTTCTGAGGTTGAAAACGTGGTTGGGACAAGGGTTTGTGGGTGCTCCTGAGTGGATGGAGTTCATGATGGAAATGGTGTCTTGTGTGGTGAGGAGTTACCAGTGGCTGAGAACATGTTTGAGGTTCGTGTTTGTGCATGTGAGCTGATTGAAGCTGTCTGTGACAGAGAGTTGACGTTGAAAGTTTTTGTAGATAGTCGAGATCTTGTCATGGAAAAAGTCCACAAGGTTGTTGGACGGTTCATGGGCGAGAATAATGTTGTTCTCAGTGGCTGCGAGATTGGTGAACTCCTTCATGATGTTGAAGAGTTCTTTGCTGTGATTTGTACTGGCTTTGACGCGTACTTGTGCACTCTTCTTGGTTTCTCTCAGGAAGTGGTGGTACTGGGAAAAGGCGGCCCTGAAGGCTGTGCGGTCTTCTGTTTTTTTGGCTGATGTGCCACTTCCTTTCAAGTTGTTGGTAGTTGCATTTGAAGGGTTGCAGTTCCTCTGTGAACCAGCTTGCTCTTTTGCTTTGTTCTTTGCCCTTTGTGCATTCTGTGATCCACTGAGAGAAGCTCTTTGCTGCTTGTTCAGGATCATGTGTGAAGTCTGGAATGTGGGAGTGGAGAATGTTGTTCCATCAGTCTTCTAATAGCTTCTGATACCTTTTTCCAGTTTATTCATGTGGATCTGGGGGGCACAGTGACAGGGTATGTGGGTCCAGAGATGGTGAAATGTACTCTGTGGTGGTCAGACCAGGTGAGTGGTGTGGTGGGGATGTACCTGACTCTCTGAGGGTGAAGATGAGGGTTGAGTATGTGTCCTGTGATGTGGGTAGGGTCAGTGATGAGCAGCTTGAGGCCAGTGTTGCTCAAGGTTTCCAGGAGGTCAATGGAGTTGGAGTCACTGGGGCTGTCGCAGTGGAATTTGAGGTCGCCTAGGAATATGTAGTGCTCAGGGTCGATTGCTTGCAGGGTGCTGAGTTTTGCAATGGCGTTGCCCAGGCTGAGACATGATCCTAGTGGTCTATAGGCAAGGGTGTCTCATATGGTGCTTTTTCCGTCTGTGTGGAGTTGGAAGTTGAGGTGTTCCATTGCCTGTGTCGGGTCATCAGGAAAATGTTTGCAGATCATGGTGTCCCTGCAGATGATGGTGATTCCACTTCCATGCTTCTTGGTTCTGTCCCAGTGTGATCTTGTAACCTTTGGGGATGGTGGAGGCAATGTTTGGTGTGGAGGCAAGGCTGCTTTTGTCACTCTAAGTCATAAGGGTATGCCCAGACTTAGGTCCCATGCTGAATGAACCACTCGATTCAAGCTAGCCTGGCTGATAAATGCCGATACCCTGAAATCATGGATGCTTGTTCCAAGTCCAGGGAGGACTTCGCTTGGCAGTTTGGGCTGGACTGTTCCCATGGGGTACAGGGTCAAGACTGATTTGCATATGTCTGGGTCCAAATTGGGGTGGCCTGGTGGGCAAAAAAACCAATGGCTTAATGGATCTTTGTGACTGGAGGTGAATGTTTAAATTTTTCAGCATTCCGTCCATCATCTGTTCTTGTAGAATGCATTGGAGTAGTGTTGATGTGGTCTCAGTTGATGTGTCAGGTGTGTTGGTTGCTTCAGTGCTGAAAGTGAGGTGGCAGTGTCATCAGGAGAATGGTCATCTGATGGTATGCAGTGATGAGTGGCAGCAGTGGTGTTTGTGCATCTGGGGTCCAGGACTCAGAGTTCAGCTGTCGTGTATCTTTGTGGAGAGGAGGAGCCAGCAGTCCTAGCGCTGGGCGTGGTCCATGCTTGGATGGGTACAGAGAGGCCTGCCTTTGGCACAGCCGACTGTTGCCTCCACTGACTAGTATCCTGGAGGAGCGAGGAGTGCTGGGAGGTGGTGGGTGGGGCTAGGTTGGAGGTGGGAAAACAGGTGGCAAGCAGGAGTGGGAATGAGGCAAAAAAAAGAATTATGAGGCATAGGCATAATGCAGGAGAAAGTACACAGCAAAACAGGGGAAAATAAGAGAAAAAGAGGCCGAAGACAGGAGACAGCACTTAAAAACACAGCAGACAACAGTACAGAATAGGTAGAAGGCAAGAAAAAAACACTCAGAAAAGTGGAGGGAAAAGGGGGAGAAAGCAGCGAAAACTAGCAAGAAGGCAAGAGAAAGCACTCAGAAAAATAGAGAGAAAGGAGGGAGAAATTAGTGAAAATGAGGCAGAAAACTGGAGAAAGTACTCAGAAAAATGGAGGGAAAGGAAGGAGAAGGCAGTGAAAATGAGGCAGGAAAAGGCACTCAGAAAAACGGATAGACAGGAGGGAGAAAGCAGTGAAAAGAAGGCAGAAAGCAGGAGTAAACACTCAGGCCCATATTTATACTTTTTGACGCAAAACTGCGCTAACGCAGTTTTGCGCCAAAAAAATTAGCGCCGGCTAACGCCATTCTGAAGCACCATGCGGGCGCCGTATTTATTGAATGGCGTTAGCCGGCGTTAGCCGACCGGCGCTGCCTGGTGTGCGTGAAAAAAAAACACGTACACCAGGCAGCGCCGGCGTAGGGAAAAATGGCGTTTGGGCGTCTAAAAATGGGGCAAGTCAGGCTGAGGCAAAAAAATCGTCTTAACCCGATTTGCGCCATTTTTTTACGACGCCCATCCCCCATTGAAATGACTGCTGTCTTAGCAAAGACAGGAGTCATGCCCCCTTGCCCAATGGCCATGCCCAGGGGACTTCTGTCCCCTGGGCATGGTCATTGGGCATAGTGGCATGTAGGGGGGCACAAATCAGGCCCCCCTATGGCAAAAAAAAATATAAAAAAATACTTACCTGGACTTACCTTAATGTCCCTGGGATGGGTCCCTCCATCCTTGGGTGTCCTCCTGGGGTGGGCAAGGGTGGCAGGGGGTGTCCCTGGGGGCAGGGGAGGGCACCTCTGGGCTCATTCTGAGCCCACAGGTCCCTTAACGCCTGTCCTGACCCAGGCGCTAAAATCCGGCGCAAATGCGGGTTTTTTAGACCCGCCCACTCCCGGGCGTCATTTTTGCCCGGGAGTATAAATCCAACGCAATAGCATCGGAGTCATTTTTTAAGACGGGAACGCCTACCTTGCATATCATTAACGCAAGGAAGGTGTTCACGCAAAAAAATTATGCTAATTCCAGGAACTTTGGCGCTAGACGCGTCTAACGCCAAAGTATAAATATGGAGTTAGTTTTGCGTCGAATTTGCGTCGAAAAAAACGACGCAAATTCGGCGCAAACGGAGTATAAATATGCCCCTTAGAAACATGGAGGGAAAGGAGGGAGAAAGCAGTATAAATGAGACATAACGCAGGAAAAAGCACTCAGAAAAACAGAGGGAAAGGAGAGAAAGCAGTGAAACCGAGACAGAAAGGCAGCAAACAGGAAAGAGTTGGCCTGGGACCTGCTCTCTGGGGTTGTACTGTGGCCTTGTTGAAGTAGGTCCTAGGAAGCAACCTTCTCAATAAAATCCAAAATTATATCCATCCACTCAGAAGCACTAAGGCCCTCATTAAAACATTGACGGTAAGTGCCGCCCACCGCCGCGGCGACGGCCACCAAAAGACCGTTGCCGCGTCTAACATCCGTCGGCCATATTATGACCACAGCTGGATTTCCCCCACAAGAAGGGCGGAAATCCGGCTGTGGCCATACTGGTGGACGGTGTTAAGGTGGCACTGCTACCACCAGCAGTGCCACACCAGTAAACTGCCGCCAGCAGTATTATCTCAAATAATACAGCCCGGCGGCATTCTGCTGGTGGGTGCTGCACCCCATCCCCTGCCAGAAGACCCCTTGGATTCAGGTAAGTCAGGTTTCTAACAGGGGATGGGGGTGGGGGGTATTGTGTTGTGTGTGGGGGTGTGTGACTGACTGTGTGAGTGCATTCGCATGAGTGTGTAGTGTTGCTGTGTAGTGTTGCATGCATGTTTGTGTGCATGTGTGAAAATGTGTGAATGAATGGAAAAGTGAATGCATGTCTTCATGTAAGTTTGGATGTGTGTACAGATGTGTGCGTGAATAAATGGATGCATGCATGCATGAATGCGTGTATACCTGTGTGAGTGACTGTGTAAATATGTGGTGTGTGTCTGTGTGTGTGCGTGGATGGGGGATAGATGAACACCATGGCTGTAGGCAGGGTCATAATGGCGCCGGCGGGACAGTAGCGGCCGCCAGGTCAGAGATTGTTATCTCCAGCCCGGTGGCTGCTACCGCCATGGCGGTCAGTGTGGTACATTGCCGGGTTGGCTTCAACCAACTCATCGATGTCATAATGCGGTGGTATGTACCGCCAGCCTGTTGCCGGTACTACCGACACATTTACACCAACCGCCGGGATCATAATGACCCCCTAAGTCTCTCATGATCTCCATTTGGTATTATTTAAAATTGATGGTGGATGGATTTGGAGTAGGAGCACTATTTTTGCTGAATCTATCATTTGCCTTTTACGCTGTCCAACCCCAGACCTTCACTCTCAGACTAGCAAAACTATGCTGTCAAGAAAGTATCCTAGTCGGGATCTTTTTGTAGCTCTAAATGAAGCACTGCATTGCCTCACTATCTCCATTCATGTCACACACTTTCACTAATCACCCAGAGTTCCTCAAGTGCCAGTTTTCTCTCTACTTCAGCTCAACCTCTACCTAACACCACCTCTAGAGCTGATTGGTTCCTTTATTCAAACCTGCTACAGCTATGCCATTCACATTCAAATTATACCAAAGTTGAAAGAATCTGAATCTTCCAGATGGGGCCACTGTCTCCTGGCAACTGAGGACTGGATGTTGACTAATCACCTTCAGCTATTCTAAAAAATATATTCTCATATGGGAACAATGAAGAAACTATGATTGAACAAACATCTGTGGAATTCGAATCCCCAATGTGAACATCAAAGAAGTAAGAAATCTGAGAGTGATAACAAACCCTAAACTCTCATTGATCCTTCAAAGAAATCAAATCACAAGAAGCGCCTTCTGCACAACAGGAAAACTGAAGCGTATCTTTCCTCACCAAGGATATTCCCAGAAACTAAAGTCCACTGTGGCACTTGTCATGTCATGTGTGATTTACTATAGTGGACTGCATCATGGGAGACATATTTAGATACAAAGCAAACTACAAATAGTCTATGGGAACACTTTAAGGCAGTTTTGCTCACTCTGTATAGCCAGGCATTCAGTGTACTGTGCACCATCTACTTGGCCATCGACAGCAAAGTCCCTTTGTTCATCCAAGTCCAATTTCAAAGTTACTCACAGAAAAGAGTACTCAGCTCCAGCTTAAAACCTTGCTTGGGAATTTCCTTTTTTTTTTTTAAAAGAAGAGCATTGGTGTAACCTTGTTTGCTGCACAAGCATGAAACCTATGGAATTCATGGAATGAATTCCCATCAAAGAACATAGGGTATGGTTATGAGTTTGGCAGTCAGACGAGCCGACTGCCAAACTCTCACAGATGAGACCGCTTTCAACCTGACTGCCTCACCGCCAGTTGTATTATGACGTTTCCACTGGGATGCCCAGTGGGAACATCGTATTACGACATTAACAGTGCTGGGAAGGTGGGCCCCCAACACTACCTTTCCGCCTGCCTTTTCATGGCGATTAAAGCACAAGTCCGTTTCGGTAATCATGCCTGGCAGGTGGGCAGTCCTACCACCAGGGTCGTAATGTGGCATTCGGACCGCCAGGATTGCGACAGTGCGAGTGCCACCACAAGGCTGGAGGTCTCAAAACCACCAGCCTCGTAATGAGGCCCATAAACTTTAAAGACCATTCGAAATTCAGGAGGGAATTAACACCTGACTTTCTCCAAACCAAAGAAGCTCTTCGATGGAAGATGAGGTGGTTTTCCTCAACAACTAGTGACCAGAACTTGCTATCTACACCGTGCCCTCCAGGATAGCCTACTGTGTGCTCAATATGACAACTGGCAGTGTTAGGGGGTCATTAGGAGTTTGGCGGACGGAAGCATCCGTTCACCAAACTCCCGATGAGGAGACCGCCACCTTGTTGGCAATCTCCCTACCAGCCCCATCATAACTTTCCCACTGGGCTGACAAACAGAAATCAAGGTTCCCGCCCACCATCCCAGTGGGAAAGGTGCAGCAGCATTGTTCCTGGCTCATAATTGAGCTAGTGGCTATGCTGCTGCACGCAGAGTGCACCAGCACCCTTGAAATGAGCAATGTCTGCAGAACAGACAGTACGCATTTCAAGGGTGCTGGTCAGGGGGATCCCTGCACTGCCCATGCTACAAGCAATTTTTGAGGCACCTCGGTCAGCAAACCCACAGCATCTGGTAGCGTGTACTGGCATTAGAAAGGCTAGGTGCATTATCTTTAATAAATATGGAAGCTTTTTTAAATAAATGTTGCAGCTGAACTATGGGGTCTTAAAAAGTGTAGGCAAATGAATGATCCCCTGTCCTTCCTTCTGACAGCCTGCCTACAATTTATTTTCTTTACCTTGACTCCGAGGTGCTGGAAAGGTTCTTGCATCTGAACAGCTGCACTTCAAAGTTGATTCCACATCTTATCTTTCATTTAAACCCAAGGCTCCTTCAAATTATCTAGAATACTAATTATGGCTCATTCTCAGGCAATATCTATGACAATCAGCAGCCACAAGTGCATGATCAGACATCACTACTGTCGCAACTGGCTCGTGTAAATGGATCTTATAAGTAAAATATCTTGGTGGCCTGTAACCAGAATGCACAGTCTGTCACTATCAAGTCATCACTGATTTTTTTTTAAATAGAGAAACGGTCATGGTGGCCAATAAATCAAACCATTACAATCCCTTGGCCTTCTCTTCTTGCAATCCTAGGTGGACCGCAGATTACGTATGCCAATGCACTTGAAGGGGCCTTATGGAGTATTTTCCTACGATTTGTTATGTATTAGATACCCTTGTCTTGCTCCTCCTTGGGATAATCATGAAGTATGCATTCTGATTCCTGGAAAGCAGCCATGTTGTGCATTGTCTGGCTGGTCACTTCATGGCTGACCCTTTCAACTACCTATCCTCTCTACCAAACATATGTATATGCAATGATCATGTTTTGCAAATGTATAATACATAGCACCTAGCTGTAATACGTGTAGCCAGTCTATTGAGAGGGCTGTTCCTCCGTTTTTGATGGGTAATCTTTTTTAGGGAATTTAGGTACTTTTCTGATGTGCTAGCTCGACTGTAGTAAGCAGAATTCAAAATTTGACTGACACTGTAAAATCTTCATGGCAATGCAGTGAAATATTGCTTGTCACAATGGTAATTCAGCCATTGTCTAGTATCTCGCGACTGAGTACATCTGCTTGTCATGTAAATCCGATTTGGCAGGAGTCTTTTCTTGTCACCAAGGGTCCTTTGGTAAACAGTACAAACAGTACATTACCCTCCAATATCCTGGTTATGTCCTAAAGAACAGTTACTACTTCTACTCCTCTACTGTGTACACATTAGGGGTACTCCCTTGAACATATTAACTTCTTAATAATGCTGATTGGATGCTTTTCTATAAGACTGTGTCACGGGTTGTTCTTGTGTCAACCTGAATACCCTCTATACTTTAACTAGCCTCACTTCCTGCCACAAGTGCATGCCCATGATGCTGACTGTTCTCACCCAGGAGAGTCACTATGGAAATTTACTCAGGCTGTGTGCAACTGAGGGCCTCAATATGAGTTCAGTGGTCTGACCGCCCGTACTCCAATACAGTGGTGGGGAGGGAGCCATCAAGACGGCAGCCTCACCACCACCATATTACAATGTTTTGCTGGGTTGAATGGCGGAACCAGTGCGATGGCATTCGCCTCAGCTCCCTCAGGGAGCCAAGGTCAATGCGGTCACACAGACATGCCCCCAGCACCCTACGAATGCGCACTGTCTGCCATCGCACCACATGGTCGTGGGCAGTGCAGGAGCCACCCTGTGGCACCAACTCTGCCTTTCTGCTAGCCTTTTTACTGCGGGGGACCCCACCATGGAAAGGCTGGAAGAAATGAAAGTTGTGATCAGCCCCGCTGTGCTGAACTCGGCACTGCTGTTGCAGGCCATGAGTTTCACCTACGCCATTCAGTAGGGATCTTTGATCCTGGCGGTGGCGGCAATCTCCTGGCAGTCGGACCATCAGGATAGTAATGTGATGGTTGGACATCCAGGGATGCGGCAGTCAGACCGCCACAGCAGGTACAGCAGTCTCATGGACCACGGTACTCATATTCAGGCCATAAATGCATCACTACCCTGACATTTAGGAGAAATCACTAAAGAGCACTTAGTTTGGCTGCATCTCTTCTATACTTCCCCAGATGGTCACTCCTGGTCATAGCAGAATGTATTTTTGATCATTTACCAAAATAGGCTTTATGCAGCTCATACCTGTGGATCTTTATCCTCTTATTCTATTGAACGTGCTTACACCTTATACCATGACTGTCTGCACCCAATGCTTGTCATAAACTGCCTGAAACAACCACCATAATCTACAGTATCCCTCACCTACGGTTCAGAATCCTCAGCCCGGTGGGGTTTCATAGAGTATACAGCAGGACTGCCTGAATCCAGTACACACACTGGGCAGCTCCATTCTCGCCCATGGGTGGATCCATAACACTTGCATAATCAGGAACAATCATGAAGGGTAAAATATAATTATTGTAAAATTCATGTGCCCTGTCTCTCACTCCTCCCCCTCCAATACTACGAACGAAAACCTAGGATGAGTTAAGAGCACCACTCTGATTACTCATACCCAACACAAAAATTCTTCCCACATATGCACCTCTGCAGTTATATAACTCCAGCCATTCGCTCCCAAAGGCATAATGTGCTACCTGCAATTCTAAGGCAATTTTAGCACCTCATTAAAGTTATGAAGTGCTGGATAAATACAGCTAAAATGCATTACTATACAACATGTATATAACACCAGCCTTGTCTCACATTTTCGTTTAGAATGTTTACCATCAGACATTTGCTAGAACTAATTTATCACTAGATTTTCATGGTGTAATACAGCATTAGTGTCAATGAGGTGGAAATGTTATAAATGTGTAGTAAAACCTTTGCTATATAATTTTCCCGTTATTTCACCTGAATATCACCTACAGAATTTCGTGGGCCAAAAATGTTATGGCATAAATATTGAGAACCAAATTATTGTGAAGGTAAGTTTATATAAGTAAGCATAGGTTTACTATACCCAACTCCACACATGTGTACCTTGACGATGTACATATACAGCTAAGGTACGCAGATGTGAAATTAAATCGATACTTACCTCTGTGCAGTTATCTTATCGATATTTTGGTCCGCAACATTTTTGGTACAATATTTTGCTCCTCGATATTCTTTCATACAATCTTTTAACCATTAACAACCATCTCGCCGCACCTTCAAGAGTCAATTAAAAATTGACCTGTTCAGACTGTTCCTTAACTAAGTTATTTTTTTTACCGCAAATGCACCGATTATATATGGGATGATCACCATTATATACTGTCCCATTCTGCCCCACCAGTAATCTGATTCCTTATTTCACTCCTCCTTCTTATGCAACTCCTGTTATGTTCCATGTAAAGCTCACTACTCCCATGTCAGTACAAGAGCGCTATATAAATCTGCTAAATTAAAAAAAAAAATAGCTCAGCACCTTACTTGAGGCTACAGTTTGAGCTTTCACCACTGGCATGCTTCTGCTATTAACTGAATGAACCTATGTACCGGAACTGACACAAATGTATAATTCTGTTTCTTGCATTCTGCAAAAAAAAAAAGTAACTGAGGCCTACTTTTAAACAGATACACACTCGTGTTTTGGAAAACTAGATTACAGTGTCAAGGACAGAGACGTAGACATGTGGCTCGAGGTATTCTGTACGATTCCAATAACCCATGAAATGCAAAGGTTTAGTGTATTTGGTTGATGCAGATGGCGCATGCCAAATAAAAGAAAACATTGTCTGACTTGGGATTCTCTTTCATTTAAAAAATTGGCTCATTGCTTTTATCATGAAATGAAGTGAATGTTAAAGGTTTTTCACGTCTAAACTCACCTCGAAATACAAGCATTCCGACTTTTATCTGGCCATTAAGTAAAAGAGTATGATCTAATGTTGCTTTTTGGGTGTCGGTCGGATATATCATATTCTTCCCTGTGGCGAATCAACGTCAAAACAGGCATCGCTGAGATCGACTGGCTTCGCTTGAAAATATAACAATTATTCCACGTTGAGTTTCGGGTTTGGACAACATTGTCAAAAGACATTTAAAGCCTCCTCCTCTTCTGGTTAATGAAAAGAGGACAGGCGCAGTCCTGGAATTTCTCCAATTGGCATGGGAGACATTTTAGATTATGCAAGCTCTGTTATGTTGCGATAAAAAATAGTGCAGAGGTAAACAATATGGCATTTCACTTCCTCTTCTGTGCATGCGTAAAATGCAAACCACATGGGTTCACCCTCCTAAACTGATAATACAAAACATGCTATCATTGCTTTACTTACATTCAAAGAAATTCAGTCAAAGCAGTCTCATTGTACCTCTTCTGTCCCTCAAGCCGCTGTTTATCTCTCATTTTGCTGCTTTTATGTTGTTGAATAATTAGTTTATCTCTCAATATGCATGGGTGAAAACATATCTCTATTATACACAGATACTGTGAAATAATGTGCAGGTAAAACAACTGAACATAATTCAGATCGAGAATGTGCTTGTCTTAAATTGAATTAAATGTTTTAATAAATAGGGTACCACTATCACGTGAAAAAAAGAATACCCCATGGGACTGCTATAAGTATACAGGGCGATACTATAGAGAGAGCACACGTGTTTCGTAGTCAACATACAATGTATTGGTATACATACTGGTTGTCATGCATTGGGTGTTAGATCGGTACAGTGAAAAAGGCAATATCTTATAAGGCAATGATTATTTCACTAAGGATCAATTTTCATTTACACAAGCAAGTGAGGAAATCCCTAGCTGATTATACACCGGTGTTAGAAATTAGGGGTCATATTTAGGGGCATATTTATACTCCGTTTGCGCCGAATTTGCGTCGTTTTTTTCGACGCAAATTCGGCGCAAAACTAACGCCATTTTTATACTTTGGCGTTAGACGCGTCTAGCGCCAAAGTATGAGGAAAGAGCGTCATTTTTTTGCGTGAACGCCTTCCTTGCGTTAATGAGATGCAAGGTAGGCGTTCCCGTCTAAAAAAATGACTGCGCCGCAAATGCGTCGTATTTATACTCCCCCGCATTTGCGCCGCTTTTTAACGCCTGGGTCAGGGCAGGCGTTAAGGGACCTCACAGCTGCCCTCCCATGCTCCCAGGGACCCCCCCTGCCACCCTTGCCCACCCCAGGAGGACACCCAAGGATGGAGGGACCCATCCCAGGGACATTCAGGTAAGTTCAGGTAAGTATATTTTTTTTTGGCATAGGGGGGCCTGATTTGTGCCCCCCTACATGCCACAATGCCCAATGACCATGCCCAGGGGACATAAGTCCCCTGGGCATGGCCATTGGGCAAGGGGGCATGACTCCTGTCTTTGCTAAGACAGGAGTCATGTAAATGGCGTCAGGGCGTCGTAAAAAATGGCGCAAATCGGGTGGAGGCGATTTTTTAGCGTCAACCTGACTTGCACCATTTTTAAGACGCCCTAACGCCATTTTTCCCTACGCCGGCGCTGCCTGGTGTACGTGGTTTTTTTCCACGCACACCAGGCAGCGCCGGTCTGCTTGCGCCGGCTAACGCCATTCAATAAATACGGCGCCCGCATGGTGCTTCAGAATGGCGTTAGCCGGCGCAAAATTTTTTGACGCTAAACTGCGTTAGCGCAGTTTAGCGTCAAAAAGTATAAATACGGGCCCAGGTCTCTGGTTGGCAGTCAGTTTGCACTCTGTGCAAGCAGGGACCCTCACTCTAGACAGGGTAAGGGATATATACACCTAGGATAACCCCTGCTCACCCCCTTGGTAGCTTGGCACAAGCAGTCAGGCTTATCTCAGAGGCAATATGTAAAGTATTTGTACAAACACTCACAGTGAAAACACCACAAAAGGAGTTAACACCAGTTTAGAAAAATAGCCAATATTTATCTGAGTAAAACAAGACTAAAACAACAAAAATCCAACATACAAAAGCAAAGGTAAGAATTTTCAAAGTTTAAACTTCAATATAGTGCTTAGACACCCAATAGTTCCAACATGGGCTATCACAATGTCAATGACGGAGTCATTCCCAACAATCCGACACCACTTGCAAGGAGGGCAGAGACAGTCAAGGAGTCACACGGACCCCCCACGTACAGTACCTTCGGTAAACAAGAAAACAAGCTGGTGCACGGAATAAAGGGAGGTGAGGCGTCACTGGATCCAGTGTGGCATTGGTTCCTTACTGCAGATCAGGGGAGGTGATGTGGCATCGGTGTGAGGCAGCAGTTCCTGATGATTCATCGGGGTCGATGAATCTGGTGGGTCAAGGCGCATTGGGTGACTTCACAGGGTTGCAGTCATGCCACGGGACTACAGGTGCCACGGCTGAGTTTGGTGTCACGGACGTCAGTGACACAGCACTCAGGACTCACAAAGTCATGGGATGTCGGCAGGGCTGTGACGGCGCCAGGTCTGCGGTGCGATTCGTGGTCATTACACTCCAGCGGGGACTCCGTTTCGGGCAGCATTGCGGAGTCAGACAGCGGCATGAGTCCTGGAGTCGTCCGGAGTCGTTGCACCTGGTTCATCTTGTTTTTAGGTCCTCTTTCACTACCTAGGGCCCAGAAACTGGAATAGGCACCACTGTGTAAATTAGGGTCCACAGCAAGCAAACCCAGTGACTGGTAGGTGAAGTCTTTGATGTCCCTTAGACTTCTTAACAAAAGTCAAGCTCAGTCCAAGCCCTAGGAGAAACTTCACAAGCAAGATACTCAGCAAACTCCAGTGTCCTCTTTAGAAGCAGAAACTGTAGGCCAACCCAACAAAGCACATAGGGCAAATGGGCAGTACTCCTCATATTGCTCTTCAGCTTGTCTTCTTGGCAGAGGTTCCTCTTGATCCAGAAATGTTCTAAAAATCTGGGGTTTTAGGTCCACTACTTATACTCATATCTGCCTTTGAATAAGGCAAACTTCAAAAGAAAGTCTCTGTTGTTCACTAGATCCTGCCTTGCCCAGGCCAGGACCCAGACACACTCCAGAGGGTTGGAGACTGCATTATGTGAAGGCAGGCACAGCCCTTTCAGGTACAGGTGTCAGCTTCTCCCTCCCACTCTAGCCCAGGAAGACTCATCAGGATTTGCAAGACACACCTCAGCTCCTTGTCACTGTCTACAAGGAATTCACAAACAGCCCAACTGTCAGTGTTACCCAGATGTGGATTCCACAGGAAGGCAGACAGGCAGAGGCACAGAATTGATAAGCAAAACAATGCCCACTTTCTAAAAGTGGCATTTTCAAACAGACAATCTAAAAACCGACTCTACCAAAATAAGTTTTTTTAAATTGTGAGTTCAGAGACGCCAAACTCCCAATCTCTATTTGCTCTTAAGGCGAAAACTGCACTTAAATGATATTTAAAGGCTGTTCCCATGTTAACCCTTGGAAACATAGGCCTTGCAATAGTGAATTGGTTGAATTGACAGTGCAAGATTGCACACACAGACACTGCAGTGGCAGGTCGGAGACATGTTTGCAGGGCTACTCATGTGGATGGCGCAATCAGTGCTGCAGGCCCACTAGTAACACTTGATTTACAGGCCCTGGGCACCTCTAGGGCACTTTACTAGGGACCTACTAGTAAATCAAATATGCCAATCAGGGATAACCAATCATAATCACAACTTGTACAGGGAACACTTGCACTTTAGCACTGGTCAGCAGTGATAAAGTGCCCAGAGTACCAAAAACCACCAAAAACAAAGTCTAGCACATAGTCAAAAATAAAGTAAGCAGAGGCAAAAAGAAAGGGGAAATCACACCAAGGACGGCAGGTCTAACAACCTTCTTAAGAGGCTTGCCATGCTTTGTGCAAAGCACAGAGCACTAGTTGTTCTGTGAAAGTCATATAAGCAAGGTTAACAGATGTCTGTCAAATTTACTAATGAAATAATGTTAACAAAACAATATACAGAAACAATTACGTATAGTGGTAAACACTAGTGGTGGGAAGTTCTTGAATTTCCTTTGCCTTTATGCTTTACACCATGCACTGAGATGAAAGCTAAGCGGCCAGGAGTTCTGAAATGCTGAAACACAAAGGAAGCATCTATAGCACCTAGAAAAGTGGGGACCTTTACGAAGCTGGGTGAGTCTTGATTAGGCCTGGGCAAAATTTCCATTCTGCTGGCCTAATTTGCATAATTTAGGGAATTTAGCATTACGCTTCTTATGCAAAATTCCTGAAATCAGGCATGCAATGACCATTGGGCTAAGAGGTCTTTAGCCCCCCCGTCAGGATCCCTGTTGTGGGCTGGCTGGGCTGAGGCTACTGGCTTGATCTTTAGCCACATCTACAAGTATTCTCTGCAATGACGGTTAAAGCCCAGACAAAACAGAGGATGTTTTTTTTGTTTCCAGAATCGCTGCTGCCTTCCTGTCTCATGTTAGATAATATGATTGTTTCGCTGCCATAACAAAAAGCAATGACCTACCCTATTTAATGTGGACAGGTGGACATCGGCAGCGTCAAAAAAGCTATTATTACATCCCACACTCACAAGCATGTAAATGTAATTCAGCAATACTTTCACTTCAACATGTGCCCTGCAATAAATACTCATCACATGGATTAAAAAGCATGGCCATGTCAGAAGAATTGTGCCTTCCAGAGAAATGAGTCCAGTTTACTGAATCATAACATGCATTATAATAGAGTTTTGTTTATTTTCTTTATGCTGTGAAGACAGTGTAAAATGCACAAAAGAAAAATTACGTTTTGACATAAAATAAAACAAAAGAGCTTTCCATCTAAAAACTTGCTTACTGCACATTATTGGAGCTGGGTGTGTGTAGGTAGTAATATGTGCCATTTTTGTGTCATCTACAGACATCAATGCACAACCTGAAAACATTTTAAGTTCATGCAGTGGTGTTCAACCTTTCAACTTTTCGAGGCTGATAAAATGGATATCACTGAGTTAAGGATACAACACATTATTTATAGTGATGCAACATTTGCAGCAGGACCAAGGCTGATTTATAAATGCCTGGTTCCTCTCAGAGGTGGCATGGTGGGCAAACAATGCTTGGCTGAAATGCAACCTCATGCAGGTACCAGTGACAGAGATTAATTTAAACTTTCCCCCCATCGCTTTTTTGCTTTCTTCAGTACCACGCAAAAGAGCCCAGACCTGGGTCCTGCGCTCACCATAATATAGGATGCAAGCACCCTATGGACCAGGTTGAATGAGCCAAAACCGGTTTAGGGCAGCATGTGGTCTTGTTCAGAGGGGTCTGGGCATTTCAGTCTGAGCTGAACTACTCCTACTGGAGCAGGGCCAAGGCTGATTTTCTAGTTTCTGCTTGTGAGTGGCACAGGAGGCAAAAAACATCATGCACTGGAATGTGGTCCTGAGTAATTGCCACTCATTGACATTAATTCAAAAATTCCACACAGCACTTTTCTACTGTTGGCCATATCTGCTGTAGCCATCACTATGTAGAACACAGTGGCCTTCCCAGTGCACTTGAAACTATTTGTGATATCCTGTTCCTTACATGTTTTTTCCACTCCTGACACCCAGTGAGAAATATGTGCTGATTGTATTTACCATCTGCTATGGGCTGGGTGTTTAAGCTCCTACCTTGGTGCTTTCTGTGGGCCTTGTAACCTTCACACCCTGACTGTCTTTACCACCTTGACTATCTGCCATCTGACAGCCTTCCTTTGTTTTCATGTGATGGGATTTACCACCACACCTCCCAGCTGACTGACGGTGTCCTAGGGACCAAAATAAACAAATATAATTAGCTGGGTAGTTTACAGATCACTACTGAGGGAAGACAGAGATGTTCTGGGAGATGACAGAGGTGTCAGCAGGAGTCAACTGACCCAACACACTGAGCATCTACCCCTGCTCTCCCATTCTGCATATATTGCTGAGAACCTCAAAGCAGACTTCTGCACTTACCATGTCTTCAAACACAGACTTTAATGCTGGATAATCCCCAAAGAAAAGCCCTGCCCCTCACACCAGCCTTCAAACACTGTTGGTATCAGTAGGCCCCTAGGCTCACCTTTCTGCTGCCAATGCTGTAGCTGTTTTGTGTGTGAGGTATGCATGTATTGCTGTTGCCAATGATGTTTTGTGTGGGAGACAAACATGCATGAATGGTATTTTCAGAGCTGTGCCTGTTTAATGTGATTTTGGAAGATGCAACACTGTTACTACATTTGAAGTAGCATTTCATGTTCAGAGGGTGCAGTGGGGTAATGTACCACATAATATTGTGGTTGTACTACTGCCTTTTGTTTTAGACCAAGTTTGTGGCAGGGGACATGGTGACCACCTGGCAACATGCATCCACACCAGCTGGCTTTCCAAAATGCTGTCTTTGTGGGACGTATGTTTGATGCAAATAGCACTTACTGCTGACCTGGGAGAAACATTCTCTTAGGTTGTTTTGTAACAGGAGTAGTAGACCAAGATGGTGGAGGTTTGAGGGAGAGACTGATGAAGATAACAGAATTATTTGGGGGTGAAGAAGAGGGGTGTAGGAAAGCAAGGGGGAGATGAGTTCAAGGGACTGAAGAGGAGGAAGGAATAGTGATCAAGCTGGGAAGGATGCAGATAGTGATGGGATGATAATGGCTAAGAAAAGGTGGAGGAGGAAAGATTGTTGGGTGGAAGATTGAGTAGGCCAGTGGGAAAGGGGAGATTGAAAAAGGGGGTGAGGATGTGCTAAGTGGTTGCAGAATGACAAGCATAGGAGAAACTCAGAGAAATATAAGACAGTGAGAGAGAGAACGAGAGACACTGAGAGAGAGACTGGAAACATCCTAGAAAGAGAGATCCAAGAAGAGTGGCAAAAACCTAGAGAAAGTGTAAAACCACAACAAAGATACCAAGAGAGAGAGAGAGAGAGAGAAAAAAGGTGCTTCAAAAGTAAAAAATAATGTTATTTTGCTTCTTTGTCTCTGATTGACTTAAGATGATATATTGTTTTTCTCATTGAATCACTTCAAAGCACAGAGGGGGTGATCGAGACAAAATAAGGGGAGAGAAAGGAAGAACACAAGGCTGAGAGAATGAACCTTGTATATGAAGACTGTATTCTTCAATACAGTGGTCTCTCACCAGAGAGGCAGCAGTGCTTGTTTGGGTAACCAGCTTTAAGCATCTGACCAACAGCTATGCAGTACAGAAAACTAGAAACAATCAGTTACAGAAGAGATCAGTGAAGGATGCTATTGGGTTGTTGGTTGACAATAAGAAGAATTAAATGCTGACAGAGCTTTGTAAAACTTACAGAGGTACTAAGGTAGGTCAGATTGAGTCCCACTGCGGCAGGAAAGTGTCCAGCTGCTCCACACTATCTAAAGTCCAACCTCCCATGAGTCTCCTACTAATAGTTACAGTTCATTGTGTGCCCACTGCTAAAAAATTGTTGGAGGAAGATCTGACCTGCGAGGGCTGAGAACATTAGTTTTAGAGATTTTAGGTCTTTAATAGTGTTTTAAGAAGTAGAAGGAAGCAATTTAGGTTCGCAAGAGGGGCCATGCAAATTAGTCCTGTTTGTCCAAAATCTTTTTCTAAATTGATCTTATTTAATCGCATCACTGCTGTAAAAAGCCAGACTACCCTTGTTTCTAGAAGTACATAGTTATGCTTTCACTGAGCATTACTGAAACAAGTTATATTTCATAATCCTTTTGCTCCTTCTCAAGGATTTCAATTAACCATATGCACCACGCCATGTGTAAAAACATTGTGTAGAAATTCCACAGACAAATGTGAGTTGCTTTCAGGATTTGGTACTTGCAAAGCATATAAAAAGAATGAGTATGCAAAGGAAGCTGGAATTCCGCATTACCATATAGTACCACTGAATACATCTTTAGTGATCTGTGTGTTATAGTGCTGTCCTCATTATGAAGTGTACCACAACAGTAAAGGGAGCCTCAACTAGTCACTGTGACACAGGTTCTAAAATTGGCTATGCTGCCATTGATCAAAGTGGTAGCCCCCCCCAACTCTGAATCTAGTTGCATCCCTGTCTGAAATAACACCATTATGACACTTTGAGTTATCACGTGCCATTCACAGTAAAACTTTACAGTGAAATCACAGGAACAATAAAATGCAAGTAGCTGTATTTGTTGCGAGGACGCATTTTGAAATAACATGCAGCTCAAAATGGCGTATTTGCATTTTGTGCAATTTTGCTGTAATTACAAATTATTACGTAAAAGTCAATTATGCAAAACTCGCATAATCCCAGTCTTCAATGCTGCACTACTTGTCCACTTTTTTAACACTAGGTAAAAGTCTGCAGTTGTCGCTTTAGTCCCAAATGCAGTCTTAAGGCATGAAACTGTGAAATGTGCCTGAAGTATGAACTGAATACCTAACTAATTAAACTTGTTTGGCGGTTGATATTCCAGCAGATAACGAACACATAACTGTGAAGCGGTGCTGGAATTGGACTGCTGGAGCTAATGAGTCCTAGAGCCTCAATACTTGAGGGAAAGATGAGGCACTTCAGGATCACGGGCAAAGTGCCGAAATCAGTTGGTCTGTAATCTCGAGCTGGGGGAGGAAGAGATGTGGCTGCCTTCTGTTCGGGAGTCTCAAAAGCAAGAAGAGAGGTCAGGACCTGGTGTGGCTTTCAGGTTTAGCCATAATTGAGGATCACAAAGACATGGGCATGACAAATTCAGAGTAAATTTATTAACTTACAGGAAACAATATTGGTGTATCAGGAACCATGGCAATCAAGATTTAGCAAATATGTGTAGGAGATTGTGTGCATGAGGTGAGAATGGAGCAGAAAAATAGTCTGAAATGTAGCAGACATTTAATCAACAGTGAACCCGATAAACAGGTTCTGAGCAGAAGACAGTGCGATACTCAAAAAACAAATATTGGGCCAGATTTATCATAGTATTGGTTCACCCTTGCGCCCCGAGATGAAACACTAAAGTAAGATTCATCAGGCTGTGCAAGGTCACCTTGCGTGGCCCTGAGTGGCTTAATAAATCTGGATTAAAGCAAGGCAGCACAAATCGAGGCCTTGCGTTATAAAGTTCCAGGGAGGTATTCTACGGGTAGAATGTGGTGTTTCCACTCATCCAGCCATGGATTTTGGTGCATTCTCAGATTTACCATCAGTGGTAGACCTGGGAATGCTTTAAAATGGTATGCGTCCCCAGGGGAGGCATAACGAGGAGAAATACATATATTTCTCCTCGTTTTTTCCTCTTTCAACCTGTGCTGCATTCAGCAGTACACATAGAAAGAGGAAAATGGACCTCAGGAGTGTTTTTATGGATGAAGGTGTCCTTTCCTGCACAAAATCAATCCTGCCTGCAATGCAGGCAACCTTGCATTGTGACACAAGGTTGCCATCAATGGTGGTAGTCTGCCAAAAGGGCACCAGGGCAAAAAAGGAAATCAGTGCACCGTATAATATTAAATATGGTGTATTACTGCTGTTTCCCTTTCGCTCAGCGCAACAAGATGTCTTGCTGTGTTGTGTGAAAGATTGATAAATCTGGCCCTATTTTTTATTAACAGAGCATGAGCAAGGACAATGATAGCTTATAGTCAAAATATGTAGAATCTTGGATAGAGAATACTGACTGAGATAAGGGTATATTCCCAGCTCTTCTGACTTTTGATTGGCAGCGTTAATGTACACTGCAGAACTGCGTGCATAATTGTCAGAACACCTGCAAGAGAACGTCATGTTGTAGGCAAAGTATAGCCAGCCCTTAGTGGGTTCTCATAAACAAAATGTCACCTTTTTAGATATTTAGGACTTTGCTTTTGGCATTGAGTTAAGATTCACATACGGATGTGAGCCAATGCGCTGCACACTTGCTGAGATGCTCTTCCAAGGTACAATAGAAAGATCTCTTCTGGAGCTGTGATTCATGCACCGGATGCAAGAGGAAAGTCTTGGGGATATTTCTGCCTATTAGATTATCTCTATACTTTCAGTTGTCAGGCACATATTGACATTATGGTCCTGATTTAAGAGTGCCTAGTGCCACTTCAGCGCTGCCTTAGCTTCATTTTTTTTACACTAAGGTGTGGCTAAGGTGGCCTTTTCCTGTGTCAGATTTACAATGCAATGCATGCATTCTGCCACTTTGTAACCCTTTGCACTACATTATGCCTGAGCCAGGCATAATGTATGCAAAGGGGGTGTTCCCCCGTTAGGGGGGCTGAAAAAATGGCACAAAGACTTTTGCTCAGAGCAGGCATTAAAAGGGGGCACACCATTGTTTACAATGGGCCACTATATGCTGTTCAGGGTTAGCGCCAACATTTTGGTGCTAAACCTGAACAGTACATCAATAACGCCAAAAATGTTGACACAATTGCCCGCTACCATGCACCATGGTGTGCCGTATCTTAGATACGGCGAACTCATGATGGGGATAGTGGGGCGCTAAGGGTCACAAGGAAAGTGGCACTGCACCCAGTGCACTTTCCTTAATTCTGCCCCTACGTGCTTCATTATAGCATAGTATTACAATGTTAGTAACACTCTCTAAAAATCTTTCTTGTTCTTGTTTTTTTGAGTTCTGCTAAAGCATCAAATGTTACATGTAATCCAAGAACTCAATGCCTGGGCTACTGGACATCCGCTGTCTCAGACCAAAGTAATCAATGCACTCTTTCAAACAAATGCTGAAATCAGTGTTGTAACATTACTTTTTATTGTGTATTTGTTTAATAACTTCTAAATGTCGAAGTACATTTACATGTCTGTTGCTGTTCCATTGTATTTAGCATTACACTCATTATTCTCCTTATGCCCACTCATGTCCACTTGTCTGGCAGCAATTGTCTTTATGGAGTATTTTAGCCCAGAAAAATGTACACCAGCAATCAATTATTTTTAATCTGTGACTTATCCTTTCAGCAAGATATGTATTGAGTGCCCATTTAGAGTGCATATCAGTTCACCACTCGATGCTCAATAAGGAGCGTGCTTCCTATCATTGCCATGTCATATCATTGCCATTACAACATAACATTTGTAGTGGTTTTGGGAATATTTCAGTCTTATGTAAAAGACTTGGAGTAAGCCTAAAATGTAATGGTAAAGAAAGACACAGTGCCCACATTCCCTTGAAATGACACCATGGGAAAATCATGTAATTAATGCACAATAAGAATAGTGTGGTGTTGCCAAGGATAAGACTGCCTTTACCATTCTTGCATGATGACATCCACTGCCTGGGATAATCAACACAATTTAGCTTCGCTTTGCTGTCCTCTCTTATCCTAAGTTGTAAGCTGAAATGTAGAAAAAAAAATAGCAACCATGTTACAGTCCACAGATATTTCAGTGTGGCCGTCATGTATGATTTATTCACATTATTGCAACAGCAAAGAATATTTTTATCACTAAAATGCACAACATTTTCATTAATGAAATTTCTGACAGGATGTTCAAGGAAATGCATATTGACACACTCACGTAGGGACCTTTTGACGAAAGCATTTTGAGTATGGGAAGTGAATACTTCAGTGGTACCACTTTACATTTTCACAACTCTTCGACTGGGGAGCTCACCTACCTGCCATGAGTGCAGAAATCTCCATATATGGAGATATGTGTTTTTGTAGTAAGTGTGGGAGGGTCAAGGAGTTCGTGGTTGAAAAATGGGGACTGTAGCCCACTAAAGGGTTGGTTAAGGCACACTTAAGAAGTGCTTTAGGGAGCACATGCAAATACTGAAACACACCCACAAAAAAGTAAGACTAACAGAACAGGCCCATCTCTACCCAACTCTATTCCAGCCATGCCTTGGAGTAAGTCAAGTGCCACAGATCGCCAATCACTGGTATAGTAACACACTCATAGAAATCAATGGAGGTAAAGAATACCATTTTCATTTCACCACATAGGGAAAAATTCGAAAATAAAGTGAGACATTTTTTTGAAGGTCTAGAAATTGTTTTTCATTTCTTAAATAGCATTTTAAAAATAATAACATTAATTTCAACTACAAATAATACATATTCTATATCTGCTACTGCAAGGGAGGCAGGAGAGAACAGTCACACCCATTAACAGGTGACAGTTGTTACAACATCAACCAATCGCACACAGCCTGCCCATATAGAAAGAAAGACACAAGCAAAAATATGTTCCTACATGTCAATAAATAACTTTGTTCTCCTGCCCCTCTTTTCTTTGAGGAACGATTATTTGAGAAGGAGAGATAGGATTTGCAGGTTTTGCAGAGAGAGGCCCAATATCTTTGCCATGTCCAGCGAAGCAGTCATTGCTAGTTACTGCTTCCCACCAGATGTGATCCTTCAGATCGTTGCAGGCTGGGTTAGGAGCTCCATTCACCAGCAGCCAGCTCCCACGCCATACGTGCACATATCATTGTAATGGCTGCACCCATTTCCTGGCCATTTGATCTCTTCAGAGGGACTGTGGTGACGCTGTTGGCATCAGAAATGCAAGCCAATCAATATGCTTGTGACAGGCAATGGGATGCATCACTAGCCAAGGGCCCCCGTTTATTGCTCAGCACCAGTCAGAAGGACTGCTGTTTTAGATGTTACTAACTACCCACTAGCTATTCGAGTGCATATCAGAAAGTTAGAGTGCACTGAGAACAGTTTTATAAGTTTGCTTTCTGGGAAAGGGGTGCAAGAGGCTGTGGATGAGTGGCATGTGTATATGAAGGAGACCTCTCTGAGAAGGAAGAGAGGACACAGTGGTATTAGTGGTGAAACAAGAACTAGTTACAATAGTGGGGTATTGAGTTCCTACCTGACTTTATATTGCAAATCTCTGGAACAGGCAGGCCACATAACATGTCAAGGTGCATTATGAATAATAAATGCTGTATGCCAGAGAAATTCTTCTTTATCCTCCTCCCTGGCGCGGTGGAGATCTCTGATGGCAGAACAGAGAATTTGCCTAACAGGCATATTAACCATTTCTTCATAGACCTCTTCTCGTTTCTATAGTCTTAAGAAAAGCTAAACTCCATATGGAGTGTCCACACGGAACTACTGGCATATGAAGGCTTACGTAATGTGTTACAATTTAATATTGTAATTTGTGAAGATATTTTAATTACTTGGTTCATGTATGAGCCAGAGATCACATAAATCATAATTGCAAAAAATTATATTACAATATGACTCTGTAGATTCCATCCCTGTGAGTCAGTTTGTCTGTGCATGCGGGATAGAGTATGGCTGCCAACGTCCTTCATGTGACTCACTGATTGGCCAAGTTGGTTGATGACAATGTCTAAAGCTCGCCTAAGCGAAAATATAATGATGCAGCAGTACAACTCAGCTTCAGAAGTAAGTGATGCTAAACAGTGTCACTGGAAAAAATCAATCAAACTTCATCCATATTCTACAATGCAGACTGTTCAGATGTATTGTCCAGGCCCCTGTTTTTGTAACATTCTGGACTCTAGAGTCAGGCACTTATGGCATTTCTGGACTTGTATGTAGTCATTCACACCCTTGATCCCCTGCACTCCTCTTAATGTTAGCATTCTTGGTGTGGGTGGCAGGGCATCATAAAAATGGCCCTTCCTCTCGGATCGCAAAGCTAGAGTAATAGTGGGACAGGTGTCAAAGAAAACGTCATTGTCACTCTTTTGTTTCCTTCAGTGTGACATCCTAAGTGACAAAATATGTCTACGTGAGTATTCCATGCTCGCTGTTCCACAGAATGCAAAATATACCTCTCTGATAAAAACTTTCTAAACCAAACCCAATCCCAGGTTGCTTGTGCTCCTATTCAGACAGAATCTGGCCTGGCAGTTAGGGTTGATATGTTCCTCTTGTAGCAGGACCAAGGTTGATTTGTACATGGCTGACTCCTGTTGGAGCTGGCCTGGTGGTTAAATATATCATGAAGTGGGACCAGGCCCTGAGTAATTGCCAGTAGTTGGTATTAGTCCAAGAATTCCAACCATCACTTTTTATTTCTCTATCCAGCTAACTAAGCATTGACACACAGGGTTTAGGGAATATACATTTTTGTTTTCCTCATATCCAATATTTAGATCAGGACACATCTGCCAGTGAAAGGTGCCTAGTAGCTGACCACACCCAGGCTATATGTAAGTTGCTCTGATCCAAGTGCTTGCTCCTTTTGGTATTGTTGGCTAGTTTCACCTATGGTCTGTAGGCTATGACAATATTGTGAAACCCCTTCAGGCTCTCACTAAGAAAGACACTCATGAGCCTTTCACCTGGTCCACAGAAGCAGAGAAAACATTCGTCTGTTTGAAGACCACATTATCCTAAATTCCGTTTTATGTTTGCTGGATTATTCTGAACCATTCAACTTTTATTGTAAAGAATAGAAAGGATTCTCTTTCGGGGTTTTAATGCAGGGCTATGGAGTCAGAAAGAAGTCAATCACCTATTATTTTATTGCTATTGATGTTGTTGCAACAAGGCTGCCATCAATGTTTACTAGCAGTGATATATATGGCCCACATTGTTGAAGTCTTTGCAAGCATTGTCACATTGCTTTTGTGCCTCATGCTGTCACTGGTGTACTACTGATCACTGAAATCAGCATATTTTAATGTCCAGGCTGTCAAAATATGAAATCCAACTATTGTCTGCCTCCTATATTACATATAAGATATATATATAAGATGCCCATTAATAGATCCTGCTTCATTGTATCCTACCTTCCAAGAAGAAGAACCACGATTGTAATGTAACAATTGATCACCTTACTAAACCCTGACTTGACCTCTCTTAGATGCACGTTTGACTAAGTGTCATATTGGGTTTGATCTTGATGGGTCTTTTCTTAGGAATAATAGACAAATGAATGGAAGGGGACATGCTATAACTGTAATGAAATACCACAGTCAGTTTTTACTACAAGGCCCATCTGCCCAGGATGCTGAGGCTATTACCCTCATCTGAGCCTGTATTTTAGACTAAAAAATAAACATTATCTTTACTGATTCAAAATATGCATTCAGAATTGCCTATGACTTTGGGCTCTTTTGGATGCAGAAGAGTTTCGAGATTTCTGCAGATACTTTAAGAAAATGGGGCCAAAGTAAAACACTTGCTTCATGCTCTTCAACTTCTGAGAGTGGTTTTTATAGTTAAATGTGCTGTTCACCAAGATTCTGTGGATAAACTGTACCATGGGAATGTTTTGGACGATAATGATGCCAGGAATGCTGTTTTATTCCCCCATAATGTATTTGCTTTAAACTCCTGAATTCTAATGTTCAGTTTACATTAAGTGGCTACTGTAATGCGACAAGCACATATGTGTGAAAAGACTCCTTGAAGAAGGTACAGATGCCTCGGACACCAGGAGAGATTATTGTGTAACAAAACACGCAAAATGGTTGGTTCAAGCATTTTGCTACCCAATGTAACCCAGCTCGATGATGGTATTACTCGTGTTAGCAGGGACGGCGTGATTCATTCTGCTAACACCAGTCGGTTTACACCTTATTTTCCTTCCATGCTCAGCAGCAATGCTATTCCTTTGTTGTTTGTCAAGCATATCTTGGTAGTAAGAGGGTCAAAATTATCTGTGATGCTGCATTGCAAGACTTTATTCAGCTGTCTCGTTGTTGGTCCAACATGTATGCGCTGATCATGTTCTGTATGTTTTCATTCTGGGTAAAAGCCGGTCACTGGGGCCAAAAGACGGGGTTGTCACTTACTTCCCAGGTTCAGAATTCAACCTAAGATTGAAAGTGTCAAAGGGTCTCATTTTGTATTGTTGACAGTGAGGAATTTTTCAAAGCCACATATATTCAACACTGCTGTTTTGCTTACCACTCTAACTCCCAGGGAAAGGAAGAGATCTTTAATAGGACGTTTGAAAAACAAAATATCAAAAATATGTGTTGAAACAGATATTTGTGTATAGAGGCTACAAAGAATTGATGTCCCACTATGTAGTCTGATTCTATTGTGATGTTTAAAAAGGATACTGTAGTGGCCTGATCTCTTACCCTTAGCCCTTATTTCAACCAGACCCACTCCTAACCAATAAAACTTAGTTGCGTCCACAAACGTTAAGGGGTAGGCCTATGATTCGAATACTCTTTCCCACAGGATTTTCAGCTCTGTTAGATGTGCATCAGGCTGAAGACGAGTATTTTCATTATTGCAAACAACTGATTATCTATCTCAACATTTTCTATTCTGAGGCTGCATGAAAGGCAGCACAGCAGCCCATGTGAGCTTGCTGCAGTCTTCAACCTTGCAAGTAAATACATGTTAAGCTCCATCAATGCAAGTCATTGCTTCCGAGGTGGAAGAGCCCATACCCGGTGCTGCTCACCAATAACACTGATTTAAAGTGCTGAGTACAGCCTATCTGGATCCATACATCACATTGCAAGTGAATGACTGAAATCTGAAGAAGCTGAATCCACTGTCTCAATAGGGGCATCGTGGAGAAACAAAGAAGATGCACCGTTGCCTCCCTCCCACAGCTATTGCTATGCCCATTAGATGAAAGGGCATTAGCTCCCCCTCTCCCATTGTCTGCCGTAGCCCAGGCTGTGGAGTGCACAGACAATTTGTCAGCTGTCTTGGGCTGGGAGTGGGCATGGGCTAACAACTCGGATTTGGCCTCATCCAAAGTACTCTGCAGGTCCTCAAAAGACTATTTATCAGTTCATGGGTCTTTGTGTATTTTAATTGCTACTGGCCCCCCTGCTGTCCCCATTCTTGTTATGGACTGTTGCTGCCAGTAAGGGAGAAAGGATGAAAGGATTTCATTTATCATACAAACATCTCCATGTAGCACATTAATGTAAAGTGCCCAGCCATTGGCCTGGTTTGCCTCTAAGCTCCAAAACAGGAACTGAGCCTCTATATTGTATATGATTGATTCACAATCCAAAAAGTATATTTCTTTAACTTGGAAGCGTTTCACTTAATTACACCAAAATGATGTTCTTCATTGACTGACATTTATCAGGATTAAGAGTTTCCAAATGTAAGCCTTGAAACATTCATGCCTGCAAAGAAAATATTGTCAGCAGGGCCACTGGAATTATGTGATTCAAATGTTTTTTCAAATAATATTGGATTTGTTGCATTTGACACAGAGCCTGATTACGAACTTGGCGAATGGGATACTTCATCACAAACGCGACAAATACCCCGCCTGCCGTTTTACAAGTTCCATAGGATATAATGGAACATTTAATAAGGTGGACGTAATATCTGTCATGTTTGTGACAGAGTATCCCATCCGCCAAAGTCGTAATCAGGCCCATAATCTCTGGTCAGCAAAATAATCAGTAGATTGTTATAAAAAAATAGTTTGTAGCTCAAATGAATCAAAACTGTACTATAAACATGGCATTATGGGGGTCATTCTGACGTTGGCGGTAAAATGCGCTTACTGCCGGTCAGAAGACCGCCATAACACCGCCGCGGGCGCGGGAAACCGCCACGGTCATTCTGACCCGCAACAGGCAAATCGCCAAAAACCCGACATCCACAAAAGTCCGCCACACCAATGGCCAGCGAAAAACTGGCGATGACCAAACCTCCACCGTCACGCCAACAGAAATACGCCCATTCCATTCCGACCCACGAATCCACGCGGCGGTCTTTCAACCGCGGTATTCCATTGGCGGTACACACCGCCGCGGTCAAAGTACACACACAGCTCCAAAACACTGCCACATTGGACATTTTGAAATACACACACCTGATACACATACAAACACCACTCCCACACACCCAACACAATATAAAACACACACCCACATCACCCACAAACCCCTACGACCACCATTTATTGACTAAGGCCAGAGAGAGACACCACCAGCTAGTACAGAGCATTCACAGGCACATAACACCATCACTCACACAACATCCACGCACAAAACACCACACACCACCACACTCACCACACTCATCACCACAAACGCCACCCCACACCTCATCCACACCACCCCATGGCACCCCAAAGACACCCCAGGTTTACAGACGCTGAACTCAGGGTCATGGTGGAGAAAACAGTTCGGGTAGAGCCCCAGCTCTTCGGGGCACAGGTGCAGCACACCACCATTGCCAGGAAGATGGAGCTATGGCAAAGAATAGTGGACAGGGTCAATGCTGTGGGTCAGCATCCACGAAATCGGGACGACATCAGGAAGCGGTGGAACGACCTACGGGGGAAGGTGCGTTCCATGGTATCCAGACACAACATCGCAGTGCAGAAGAGTGGCGGCGGACCCCCACCTCAACCCCCAGAATTTACAACATGGGAGGAACAGGTCTTGGCGATCCTGCATCCTGAGGGCCTCGCAGGAGTAGGCGGAGGAATGGACTCTGGTAAGTCGAATCTCAACTACTTCATCCCCCCCCACCCACCGGCATGCCAAATCATACCCCCGCCCTCCCCCCCCACCCCATCACACATCCTCCTTGCTAATGTCTCACCATCACAACCCACCCATCCCAACACCAAGCCCTGCATGCGACCACAAACCATGGACACCCATCACCTAAGCATGCCCACTGCACATACCCATCCCCCCCCAAACAACCGTCACAACAGCCCCCACAAGGGAATGCCAGCACTGGGGTACACGGGCACCCACCCATTGCACGCTATGGCACACACAGAAGCAATAACCATACTCTGATACCCCTGCAGGACCCGAACGCCACGACACCGCCCAGGAGGGTCCAGAAATGTCCATTCCACCCCCAGAAGAGGCCCACAGTGATGACAGCAGCTCTGTCTCCCTGGACCCAGATGACCAGCCCGGCCCATCGGGGACCTCGGGACAGTCGGTTCCCCTCAGACAGCCACAGGCCACAGCAGACCTACTCCCCTCTGGGAACACCAGCACAGCACCCACCCAGCGGGCCCATGCCTCTGTCTCCAGGACACGTCAATCAGCGGTGTGTCCACCACTACAGGGCACCCAGGTTAACCCACCTCCCAACAACAACAGGGACCTGGGGGCAGTGGTAGTGGGCACACGGTCCAGGGGACAGAGGCCCAGGGAAACAGGGGAACTGGGAGGGCTGCTGTGCGACAGGGGGGGGACAGGCCCAGGGAACCCACTCTCCACGAGGCCCTCTCCTCCATCATGGGAGCATACCACCGCTCCCAGGAGACGATGGCGACGGTCCTGGCCAGGTTCCAGGAGATCCAGGTACTGCAGGAGGAACAGTTTATGGGGTTCAGGGAAGAACTCAGAAACATCAGTTCCGCAATGGGCACCATCGTTGTGGCTCTCAATCAGATTGTCAGCACATTGCGGGACCATGTGGCACCACAAAGGGCCCCTGTCACTAGCATGGACCAAGAACAGGCTACCACCTCCGCCGGCGCTAGTGGACAGGAGGCCCCGACACAAGAACAACAGGCCACCAGAACCCCACCCCCTGCAGAAGGAGAACCACCCTGCAAGCGGTCCCTGAGATCTAGGAAGAAGACAGAGTAGGATGCCAAGACCCCCGCCAGGAAAGGATACCCCCTGATTGTCATCCCACTGTCCCACATTGTCACCCTGTCCAACCTTAAACTGCCCCTGCTCCACCTACCCCAGGCATATGGACAATGCACCTGTGAGACTGAAAATCTGGACTCTGCCATGGACATTCCTCCACCATCACCCATCACCGAATTGCAACCATTTCCCAAAATTTTACACTTTAATAAACTCACTTATTGCACAAAAATAATCTGGAGTCTGCCTGTATTTTTGAACAAATGTATTACACAGCACCGTGCCAAAATGTCCAGTTACATTGTGATGACAACATACCACTCTCACACAGCTGTAGTCCATGGGGAAACAAAGCAGAGGTCACGGAGTGGGGCCCACATCTCTGAAATTGGAAGGGAAAGTCACAACTCAGTCAACATACACTGGGGGGAAACTCAGACAGTAGAGAGGCAGGAGACTTTAATTAAATGTAAAATGCCGGTGTTGATTCTTACCTGTATGTCATTGAAAATATTGCAGTATTACTGTGTCCCTGTTGTCTGTGTCGTCCTCTTCGTCTTCCTCCTCTTCACTCTCCGTAGGCTCCACAGCTGCCACAACACCACCATCTGGACCATCCTCCTGCAGGAAAGGCACCTGGCGTCGCAAAGCCAGGTTGTGAAGCATACAGCAGGCCACGATGATATGGCACACCTTCTTTGGTGAGTACATTAGGGATCCACCTGTCATATGGAGGCACCTAAACCTGGCCTTCAGGAGGCCGAACGTCCGCTCGATCACCCTCCTAGTCCGCCCATGGGCCTCATTGTACCGTTCCTCTGCCCTTGTCCTGGGATTCCTCACTGGGGTCAGTAGCCAGGACAGGTTGGGGTAACCAGAGTCACCAATTAGCCACACACGGTGTCTCTGAAGTAGTTCCATCACGTAAGGGATGCTGCTATTTCGCATGATGTACGCGTCATGCACTGACCCAGGGAACTTGGCATTTACATGGGAGAAATACTGGTCGGCCAAACAGACCACCTGGACATTCATGGAATGATAACTTTTTCTGTTCCTGTACACCTGTTCACTCGTGCTGGGGGGGACCAAAGCAACATGTGTCCCATCAATTGCACCAATGATGTTGGGAATATGTCCAAGCGCATAGAAATCACCCTTCACTGTAGCCAAATCGCCCACCTTAGGGAAAACAATGTAGCTCCGCATGTATTTCAACAGGGCAGACAAAACTCTGGACAACACCTTGGAAAACATGGGCTGAGACATCCCTGATGAAATGGCCACTGTTGTTTGAAATGACCCACTTGCCAAAAGATGGAGTACTGACAGCACCTGCACTAGAGGGGGGATCCCTGTGGGTTGGCGGATGGGTGACATCAGGTCTGGCTCCAGCTGGGCACACAGTTCCTGTATAGTGGCTCTGTCAAGCCTGTATGTCAGTATGACATGTCTTTCTTCTATTGTCGACAGGTCCACCAGCGGTCTGTACACGGGAAGATTCCTCCATCTCCTCGCAAGTCCCAGCGGACGGTGCCTAGGAAGGACAACATGGAGCACAGAGTCAATCAACCCACAGGTACGTTCCCACAGCTTGCACAGTACACGATTCTCAATGCATTGAATGGCTTGTATGAGTGTTGATGCAAGGCCTAGGTATGTGTGACGCAGTAGATATTAAGATATGGGGGCCCTTGAAATGGCGGCTGCCTGACCTGTGAAGTGCGACAGTGGGATGTGAGGTCAATGCGCTGGCGTGGCACACCGTGGCGGTAGGCGGACGAAGACTGCGGCGCAAAGCCGCATTGGTTAACATTGAACCCTATGGGTTTCAGGAGCCAATGAGGATGTGCGCTGGCGGTCGCGGTATGCACCGCCGCGGTACGCACAGCGGTGGGCGTGACCGCCATTTTCTATCTGCTTAATCACTCGATACCTGATCATCCACAGGAGAGGACCTATACTGCAAGTGCTGCTGTGACCTCGGTCTGGAAGAGACAATGGCTGCTGCGACTGGGGAAAGGGCCCCTGCCTTCACTTCTGAAGAATTGGAGAAACTCGTGGATGGGGTCCTCCCCCAGTATGCGCTACTCTATGGTCCTCCAGACCAACAGGTAAGTACACTGGGACCATGCTTTGTGGCCAATGCCTGGGTTGAGTGGGGTGAATGAAAGATGGTGGGGAGGGGAGCGAGTGAGGCATGCATCAAACGAAAGATGAGAGCATGTGCCACATGGCAAGGGTGGGGATGGGGGGCCACTCACATCGAGCATGCAGAAGGTGATGTTTGTTTTTCTTTCTCCCCCTGCACATGTCACATAGGTCAGCGCCCTTCAGAAAATCGACATTTGGCGTCCCATTGCCAAGGACGACCGGACCCTGGGGGTCCACAACAGACGGAAGAGGTGGGAGGACATCCGCCGCGGGAGCAGGAAGACTGCAGAGGCTCTGCTAGGGATGGCCTCCCAACGTAGGAGGGGTGCCAGTCGTACTTTGACCCCCTGATGTCCCGGATCCTGGCGGTGGCCTACCCTGATTTGGATGGCCGCGTGAGGACATCACAGCAGACACAAGGGGGTGAGTACAAGCACATTCTGCTGATTTTGCACACATTGGAGGTGTCTGGGTGGGGAGGAGGGCTGTGGGTATCACTAGGCCAGGTTGTTTTCTGTAGGCTAGGCCCCTCCGTTAGGCATGGCCCTGTACTCCCGCCCCCCACCTCTGTAGGTTGCCTAGTACAGCTAATCATGGCCCTGTGTCACCTATGTGTGGAGTTGTCGTCCATAGGCTTGTAGGCCATGTCCCATGGATTGAGTAGTGTACCCCAAGTGTGCGGCGTAGTGCAGGGGGCTTCTGTGTCAGTCCTCTCCGCCAACGGTGTCGCCAATGCATGCACCCCCCCCTTTTTTTGTGGTCTTCCTGTTCATGTGTGCATTAGCATCATCAGGCGGAGGAGAAGTGGCATCGGAGCACGAGGGAGCTGCATCTCACATGGCCATGGAGGGCCATGCAACTGACTCTGATTTCACCAGTGAGACGGAGGGCGAGGGGAGCTCCACAGCGGGGACACGTGGTGACACCAGCGACACAGACACGTCCTCGGAAGGGAGCTACATCCGTGCCCACCGCAACAACAGGTACAGCCGCCACCCAGCGCGCCAGCTCCGCCCTCCCAGCAGCCCCTCAGCCTTCGCCCCATGCCCGCTCACCCAGGAAGGTGGGCATCTCCTTCGCCCCAGGCACTCAGGCCCTGCCCCAGTTACCCCTGCTGCCCTCAGTGAGGAGGTCATTGACCTCCTGAGGACCATCATTGTTGGGCAGTCCACCCTTTTGAATGCCATCCAGGGTGTAGAAAGGGAGGTGCACCGGAGTAATGCATACCTGGAGGGCATTCATTCGGGTCAGGCTGCCCATCAGCGATCGTTCAACGCTCTGGCCTCAGCACTGACGGCAGCCATTGTCCCTGTCTCCTGCCTCCCTCCTCCAACTTCCTCAACCCAGTCCCACTCCCCTGTACCTCTGCCTATCCCAGACACACCATCAAACCAGCCTGCACACACCTCAACACCCAATAAAAGCTCATCCAGACATAAGCACCACACATCACACAAGCATTCACACAAGCAACATCCACATGCAGACATGCCAACAGCCACTGCCTCCTCTGTGTCCCCCTCCTCCTCGTCTCCCTCCTCCCTCCCTGTGACGTCTCCACTCACACTTGCATGCACAACATCTTCAGCCACTACGTCCATCACCAGCACACCCACCAGAACACTCCGCACACGTGCAGTCACCACCCTCACTACCATTTACACGTCCCCTGTGTCCTCTCCCAGTGTGTCTGTCACCCCCTCTTCCAAACCACACAAACACAGGCAGCCAACCACCCAACAGCCATCCACCTCACGACAGCCTCCAGCACAAGCACCTGCACCCAAAGACACCAGACTTCACTCTCCTACAACCACATCCTCTTCCTCCACTCCCATACCCACTACAACTACCCGTCCCTGTCTTACTAAATTGCTTTTCCTTTCCAGCCTTGACCTCTTTCCATCAACTGACCCCCCCCCCTCCATCTCATAAGGCTCCAATCAGCACCTCAGCCACCACGAAACCTGGAACTACTAAGAAAATAGTCCAAGGATTTTGGAGTCCACCACCTTCAAGCCCAGCTACTTCGGCTGGGAGTAAAGAGACGGCCAGCCCACCCCCTGCAAAAAAAGCAAAGAAAGCCAGTGCCCGGCGCGAGAGGCCAAAGACAGCAGGCTCCACAAGCACTACCCTGGCACCGTCAGGGAATGGGGTGCCACCTGGCACACCGGCAAAGGGAGGAAAGGGCCACAGACGAGCAGGGAAGGGTGGCAAGGGCAGCACGCCCAACAAGTCCGGCAGCAGGCGAGCTGCCCAGGAGGGCCCTGCCAACCCCAGCCCAGCTGCCCAGGAGCTGCCCTTCAACTCAAGCGCCGCTCCGCTGGGCACCGCCGTCTCAAGCACCGCCCCGCTGGGCCCTTCAACTCAAGCACCGCTCCGCTGGGCACTGCCGTCTCAAGCACCGCTGGCCCATTGGCAGAAGGGGCAGGCCCGCAACTGTGTCGGGCAGGGCTGCAAGAAGCACTCTGGGCACCATGCCTCCTCCAGAACCAGTGGAGTCTGTAATCCACTTGTGAGACTGTGGCTTTGCACTCCCCAGGATTGAACAGTGGCTCTGGCGTCGTGGACTCATCTGGCTGAGGTGCCCCCCCTTCCCTTCCCCTGAGGTGCCTGTAGTTTTGCTATCTGATGCCCCTGCAGTGTTCTCTCCATTGGAGCTGGGTATCGTGTGTGGGCTTAGCCCATGTGTTTAGGCCCATTGACCCACGAACAATGGCTGATACCCAATTTGGACTGGACAATTTACATATGTATATATAGTTAGAGATGTTTGATATATTTTTTTACTTAGCCGTACAATATAGTTCAAATTTCAGGATCATTTATTTTTGCCTTTGCATTCTTCCGGGGGGTTTGGGGGTGTCACTCTGAGTTGTTGCTCTGCATTGATGTGTATGTAGTTGTGGGTGAGGGTGAGGGTGGGTGTGTTGCGTATGTGTGTCCCCGCACTCACCATTGTCTTCTGCGCCGGCGTTCGTGCTCCTGGTAGAGGAGCAGGAAGACAATAGCTGGTAGGATGTGTAGTTCGGGTTCCATGCTGTCCAGATTCCTCGTGGAGTGTGTAGAGGTGAGCGTTTTCCGTTCGTATTGTCTGTTTCCGCCGTGTTTTTATCGGCGGGGCTACCGCCCCGGAAAAGGTGGCGGATTGGTGGGTTGTGATAGGGTGGCCAGTACATTGTCTCCTGCCTGTCTGTTGGTGGTCACCGCCGTGCTGTTTGTTTGTCCTGCCGTGTCGGTCGGAGTGTTAAAGTGGCGGTCTCTGTTGGCGGTTCCCGCCAGGGTCAGAATTCCATTTTTTTTACCGCCTGCCTGTTGGCGGGTTGGCCGCCGCTTTAACACCGACCGCCAGGGTTGGAATGACCCCCTATGTGTTCCTGTGCTCTGTAAGGCCCTTCGCAAAGGTTGAATGGTCATATTTCAGTTGCTTAATGCTGAATTTAGATGGTAAATTGGTATAAATAAGGGGAAATCTTTCAGAGACAGTGTTATCATGGGTAAAAATAACAAAATCATGAGGTAATACGACCACAAAATGTGCTGCATTATGCCGTATAATTGGCCTTTTCTTGACTCATAGAGGCTGATTTAAGAGCCCCTAGTGCCATCCTAAAGACACATTAGCATAATTAGTTTGACACTAATGTGGCGTTAGAGGACCAAAAATGCCACGCCATATTTACAAAGTGGTGCAATGCGTGCATTGCGCCACTTTGTAACCCTTTGCGCCATATTATGCCTGCACCAGGCCTAATGTATGTAAAGGTGGCGTTCCCCCGGTAGAGGGGCTGAAAAATCAGCCCCATAGTTTAGTCAACACTGCTGGATATTTTGGTCCTCCTCTGAGGCAAAATTCCAGTGGCCCTGGATGGTGAACCAAGAGGAAAGTTAGTTGTCATGTGAACTCACCTTAGATTTTTAGAACATACAAAATTAAAGTCTATTAAAACATGTAAAAGTGGAGTTTTTGTAAAGGGCACATGCTACATTGAGAGTTTTTTAGGTACTTTTAAAAGTCCAGCATTTGACTCTCAGTGGTAGCACTTTGGAGCATTTACACACTTTTCAGTGAGGTAGTGGAAACTCAGATCTCAAATCATCCAGCAGAGCAATGTCTGTTTGTCCAACCCAGTTCTTTATTTGTATAAGAAAAGTACTTTAATAGTCACGCTAAAACAGTATACTGCTGCAGGGCCAATAATATGCGCTGCCACTTAGCCTACTGCACCTTGGGATACTGTCTTTACTGTCTTCCTCTTCTTTCTCTCACATGAGTCCCTCCTCTATTGAGTCTAGGCAGGTCCCTATTAGGTTGGTTTTGTGAGATAGTAATCAAGGATTAGGTTCAGGTACGCAGTTCAATTATGGCTGTGCTCAGTTCTGTACTGTCTTCTAGATACAACCTCACCACGATGTAGGTCTCTATGCATTTCAGCATCTTGTGTCTCCAATCTCGCCCGCTTCTAGGATGAGATGGCATGGTTGAAGGAGTGGCCCTTAGTTTAGGTACATATCAGCCAGGTCTGCAGCTGTGATTCCTTTGGTGAATGCAAGTAATAGAAGTAAGTGTGGGCTCATGGCAGGCATCAGACCTGCTTCTGGGTCACTGGGCAGCAGATGGGACATCACTTACATGTGTGTCACAACAGCCAGCTAGCAGCCATGGGATAATCTTTGTAAATAATGCAGTGGTGACCATCATGTGCACAAGTCTTGGCTACGATGGTGACATCGACCATGGACTTAGGGGCGTATTTACACTTTGTTTGTGCCGTATTTGTGTCATTTGTTATTATGCAAATGCGGCACAAACTTAATTCCATATTTATATTTTGAGGCTAGACAACTCTAGCCTCAAAATAATGCAGTTTGTGCCCTTTCTTGGATGCGTGAACCCACCTTGCGTCAATGAGATGCAAGGTAGACGTTTCCGTCCAAAAAATGACGCTATCCCCATATTTATGCCCCTGTGCTAAAATGATGCACGGTTGGGAGGCAGACCCAAATATTGGCCTTAAGCTTGCTTAGCACCGTTATTTAATTACTGCATCAGACCAGGCGTCAGAGGACCTGTGGACCCATTTGCATGGCTAAAAAACGTGAAATGGGCCCACAGGTGCCCACCCCAAGCCCCAGGAACACCCCCGCCCACACCAGAGTGAAACCAGAGGATGGGGGACCCGATCCCAGGTAAGTAGGGTAAGTATAGGTGAGTATTTGTTAAATAGTTTTTAAGTACCATTGGGTACCCTGACACTGGTCCCCTGTGCTGGCCATTGGGGTAGTGGGCATGTATCCTGTCTTTTATGAGACAGGAGTCATGTGTTATGGATGGTTGTGCATCAGAAAATTACGCTAGGCTATTTAGCAGCATTTTTTTCCTCTAACCAGCCTAGCGCCATTTTTTGACGCTCAACCTCTATCTCCTCTACCGCCATCCCCACCCAGCTAGCATTGTTTTTTTTTATGCTAGCCCAAGCATTGCGCCGGTTTGCGCCACTCCATAAAGTTTTGCACCAAAAGGTATAAAAATGCCCCATTGTTTTTGACTTCAGTGGCAACTTCGGACCACAGAAATAGCTTTGGGTTTTAGTGGCTCATTCACCATGGGCACAGCTCTTGATTTAAGCATGGTGGTCAACCCTGATCGGGCTTTTTGCAAGGTCATCCTATGATTCCCTCTTGGAACCATACTTCTGGAGAGACTGCACCTACCCTTTTCAGACTCGCAAATCACTTTCTGCACCTTTGTTTTTCTGGGTAGACCCTCCACACTAGAGTCTGGCAGTGTCTGGCATTACCTGGACAGTCACACCTCCTGCGACCTGACAGGCTTTTTCACTCTCACAGCAGGAAGGCTGGCTTCCACACGCTTCAGGTCGGGGTATAACTCTTCCAGCAAGTAAAGAATTAAGCTCATGTACCCTCTCCTCTGGAAAGCTGGCTGTCACACAGACACCAGTGCAGGTGTTTGTACAGCAGTCCTCAAAGTATGCTGTGGAATACTCCCTTCCTTGATGAAAAGAGTTGGAACTGGAGCAACAAAGATGTAAGCAGATCCCACTTTTATGTAGTAAAAGCAAATAATCAATTTGGGTTCTCCGTCTGCAATCTCAAAACAGGGTTGCAGCAGTTCTTTTGTCAAGAGTCCTCTCTAGGCTATTCTTCAGACAGAGTCTTTGTGTAGAGTGTTGTCCTTCACAGCAATATAGTCTCCAGCCTGGAGTACTCACAACCGACACCCAAAAAGGTGTGAAGTTTCTGCAACTGGCTTTTCACCAGCCATACTGAACAGTGATCAGGTTGAACACAAAAGGCTGGCTGAACTACAAAGATGAGAGACTCACTCTCAATACCTACCAAATGACAGTACCACAGGAAAACTCAGATCAGATCAGCAGCTCCACTCATCAGGAGTTGCTTAAGTGAATTTTAGAGGAGCCATGTTGCCTCCCTCTCTTTTCAGAAATGACAGAAAAACTCTTCCACTGTCTCTGAAAACAATCTTACCTACATGTTGTGTACATGAGCAGGCTAGGGGCTTTCAAATGGAACCTGCAGGCCTCCATTACTCTGGCTCACTCATGAACATACTGCATGTACTAAACTAACCACAAACACACACAATACCTTTGAATGTTAGTACTAGGATTTCTGTTACACATTGATGCAGAATTTTACACAAGTGGGGCTGGGTATACAGATAAAGGCCCTCATTACAACCCTGGCGGTCTGTGATAAAGCGGTGGCAATACCACCAACAGGTCGCCAGTAAAAAAAATGGAATTATGACCACAGCGGAAACCGCCCATACATACAGCCGCTTTAACACACCGACCACCACGGCAGTAGCAACAAGCACAGCTGCGATAACCGCCAAAGGCCAGGCAGAAGACAATGTACCGGCCACTGTATTACAAAAGGCCTATCCGCCACCTTTTCCGGGGCGGTACCAACTACATCAAAAGCACAGCAGAAACAGAACACAGAAGGCAAAGGACTCACCTCTGGACACTCAAGGAAGAACCACGACGCCATGGAGCACGAGTTGCACATATTTCCCATAATTGTATGCCTCCTCATTCACTACGAACATCAGCGCCGCCAAAGACGACCACAGTGAGTACTGCCGCCTAGCACACAAGGGAGGGGGGAAGAAAAAGAGAGTGACACACAAACGCAACACGCAACTCTCCCACCCCCAACACCATATACACAAACAGATGCAGTAACATCACATATACACCCCCTACCCCTCAAGAATAATGCAAAGACAAAAGGAATTGATTAAAGTGAGTGTAATAAGATAAAATACTAGAAATTTGTGATTCAACATCAAAACAGTATATACATAAATACAATTGGAGGGACACTGCCCAGTCCTCAATGTCTGTGGGCCGCAGGGCCACATCACATAGGCCAAGGCCCCACTTGACTCCTGCAACAACAAGGAGAGAACACTGCAGGGGTATCAGGTCGAAAATACACAGACACCTCAGGGGGACAGGGAATGGGGGCACCTTGGCCGGAAGATCGAACAACACCATTGGTCCTGGAGAGGGCTACATGCCCTGTGCGATGTCCTGGGGAGTGCAAAGTCACAGTCTCTCTAGTGGGTGGTTTGCCCACTGCTTGGTCCTGGGGAGTGCAAAGCCACAGTGTCTCCAGGGAGTGGCTTCTCCACTGGTTCTGGAGGGGGCCCTTGTACCCTGTGTGCTTCATCCTTGCAAGGAGTGGGTGAGTGGATGGCTTCTTCCATTGGTTCTGGAGGAGGCCTTGTGCCCAGTGTGCTTCATCCTGGCAAGGAGTGGGTGAGTGGATGGCTTTTTCCACTGGTTCTGGAGGGGGCCTTGTGCCCTGTGTGCTTCATCCTGGCAAGGAGGAGGTAAGGGGATGGCTTCTTCCTTGGTTCTGATTGGGCATTGTGCCCCGTGTGCTTCATCCAGGCAAGGAGGAGGTAAGGGGATGGCTTCTTCCACTGGTTCTGGAGGGGGCATTGTGCCCTGTGATGCAGATCTTGGGGACTGCAAGGTCACAGTCTCTCACCTGTGTGTCCGAGCCACAGGATTTGCAGGGCCCAGGACGCAGTACAGCCCACGGAGGTAGGACTACACACTGACCGCCGGCAGTGACCGCTGCTCAGTGGTGACAGTGGCGGTGCTGGTGTCGGGGCTGGCAGTGGTGGGCGGAGGCTCCAGCCCTTCCCCTGCAGCCTCGGACGGCTGCCCACTGGGGTTGCTGCTGCTGGCAGTGGTGCTGGTGGTGGTGTAGGCAGCGGTGGGGGAGGCTCCAGCCTTTCCCCTGCAGCCTCGGACAGCTGCCCACTGGGGCTGCTGGCAGTGGTGCTGGTGGTGCTGGTGGCAGTGCTGGTGTCTGGGATGCCAATGGTGGGGGAGACTCCAGCCCTTCCCCTGCAGCCTCGGATGGCTAAACAGCCATGGTTGGTAGTGTGGGCTCAGAAGCAGTCCCAGCACTAGGCCTCCTGTCCGTCCTGCCTGCAGGACCTTTGCCAGTCCCCTTGGCAGCTGGTGGTGCCTCCTTGCCCTTCTCCTTGGCAGCTGGTGGTGCCTTCTTGCCCTTCCCCTTGGAAGCTAGTGGTGCCTCCTTGCCCTTCCCCTTGGCAGCTGGAAGTGCCTCCTTGCTCTTCCCCTTGGCATTTGGTGGTGCATCCTTGCCCTTCCCCTTGGCAGCTGGTGCAGGCACACTATCAGTGCTGATGGCTGGTTCTCTGGAGCCTTTCCCACCTGCAGTAGCTGCCGACACTACTGTGGCCGTGGACTGGGTGGCTGAGGTGCAAGCCTGTGTTCTGACCACCCTGGCCCAAGGATGGGGGGGTGGGGTAGGGAAGAGGTCAACGGCAGAGAGGAAAAGCTTCTTAGGGACACTGGGGCAGGAAGAGGGTGAAGGTTTGGGAGTGGAGGAAGAGGGAGTGGTTGTTGGAGGTTTCTGTCTGCTGTGTTTGGGTGCATGGGCTGGATGCTGTTGTGAGTTGGATGGCTGTTGGGTGTCTGAGCGCTTGGGTTTGTGTACTTTGGGAGGAGGGGGCACACACACAGTGGGAGAGGACACAGGGGACGTGTACATGGATATGGGGGTAATGACTGCCAGTGAGGGGCGTGTAGTGATAGACGTGATGGTGGTAGTGGATGAGGACGTAGTGCATGCAGGTGTGAGTGGAGATGCTACTGGGAGGGTGGTGGACGATGAGGAGGAGGGGGACACAGTGGAGTCAGTGGGTGTTGTTATGTCTGCATCTGGATGGTGTTTGTGTGAGTGCCTGTGGGATGTTGTGTGGGGCTTGTGTTTGCCTGAGCCACTCCTGTGTGTTGTCTTGGGTGCATGCTGGTCTGAATGTGTACTTGGGATAGGTTGGGGTTGAGGGGAATGGGACTGGGCAGAGGAAGTTGGAGGGGGGAGGCTAGAGACAGAGACAATGGCTGCCATTAGGGAGGAGGCCAAAGCCTGGATTGATCTTTGTTGGGCCGCCATGCCAGAGTGAATGCCCTCCAGAAATGCATTTGTTTGTTGCAAATGGCCTGCCAGGCCCTCAATGGCTTTCACTATGGTTGACTGCCCAATAGACATGGATCTCAGGAGGCCAATAGCCTCCTCACTCAGGGCAGCTGGGCTAACTGGGACAGGGCCTGAGGTGCCTGGGGCGAACAAGATGCCCACCCTCCTGGGTGAGCGGGCACAGGAAACACGCTGAGCAGGGCGGTGCTAGTACGGGGGCTGTGGTGGCTGAACCTGTAGTTGGGGTGGGCACTGAGGTGTCTGCAGCCAGCAATGGAGCTTTCATCGGAGGAGGTATCACTGACCAAACTGTCCCCTCCGTCCCACTGTTGGTGGATTTGGCCTCCAGGGCCCTGTGGGATGCAGCTCCCTCTGTCGCCGGTGCCTCTGCTCTGCCTCTAGATGATGCTAATGCACATAAGGACAGGGTGACAAAACAAAAAGGGTGGGAAGAGACAAAGGATACACTTGGTCAATGGCAGCAACAACAACACCGTTGGCGTACACGACACACACACACAGTGAACAGCCCTACGCACTAGGCAATGCACTACCAGTCACAATGCTTCTCACCAGGCCATGGACAGGAATACCTAATGCCCAATGCAGCATACCTGAGACCCACAGACCCCTGCCCAGTAGTGGATGCCTACTAGCTTGGTTGAAGGTGGTGTTCATCAGCCCCTGCCCAACATGGAACCTACACTGCAATGTCCGGCCTGTCCTAGAGGCACCCACAGGCCCACATCCCCCACCCGGAGACCACCCCACCATGCACAAGTAGTATAATGTGAAACTGTACTCACCCCCTTGTGACTGCTGTGATGCCCTCAAGCACCCATCCAGCTCCGGATAGGCCACCACCAGTATGCGGGCCATCAGGGGGTTCAGGGTTCGATGGGCACCCCTTCCTCATTGGGAGGCCATCCCCAGCTGGGCCTCCGCCGTCTTCCTTGCCCAGTGTCTCAGATCCTCCTACCAATTGCGACAGTGGGTGATCTGCCTGTCATAGACCCACAGGGTCCGCACGTCCTTGGCGATGGCACGCCATATACCCTTTTTCTGATGGGCGCTGACCTGCAGAAAAAGATACATTGAAAAAGGTATCAGTCATACCATCTGGCCTGTTACACTCATGGCCCACCATAGCCCTCACATCCCTTTACGCACAGACATTGCCCACCATACATGCATCACGCTGCCCTGAACCCTTCCACCAACCCCCCCACCCGAGGCCCTCACACACAGCACTCCATGCATCCATGCCCTTTGCATTGTGCTCACAGTGTACTCACCTGATAGTCTGGAGGCCCATACAGCATTCGGTACTGGGGTAGGACCCCATCCACCAGTCTCTCCAACTCCACAGTGGTGAAGGCAGGGGCCCTTTCTCCAGTGACTTGAGACATGGTCGATTCCAGACACAGGTCACAGCAGCACTTGCAGTGTAGGTCCTCTCCTGTTGAAGGTCAGGCAGCAAGTGAGTGAACAGATAGGAAATAGCGTTCACGTCCATGGCGGTGTGTACCGTCACTACCGGTGTACATCACCATTGGCCACTGTGACCCATATGGCCCATACAAAACCAATTACGTTTTGCACGGCGGTACTTGACCGCCTTCCGCAACAGTGCACAACATCAGCGGAATTACCTCATTTCCAACTGTCCCTCCAAACAGGACAGGCAGACACCATTTCAGGGGTGGAGGCCATGGCACCTAACTGTGTCACAGTACACATAGCCACCATTTAGGCCTATTCAACAACATACTGTTACTGTCACAACATGCAATGCAGTGTAGTGTTTGGAAATGTGGAATACTGACGAGCTGCTCCCTGTTTTGCTCCCTAGATTACAACCGCTGCAGATGAAGAGGAGATGGAGACATCCCCGTGTACAGACCCCTGGTGGACTTGGCAACAATGCAGGACAGGCACATTATCCTCACCTATTGACTTGACAGGGCCACAATCACAGAGCTGTGTGCCCAATTGGAGCCTGACCTGATATCTGCTATCCATCACCCCACCTGGATCTCTCCTCTTGTGCAAGTCCTATCTGTTCTCCATTTCCTGGCAACTGGCTCCTTCCAAGTGACAGTGGGCTTGGCAGCAGGAATGTCACAGCCAATGTTCTCAATAGTGCTAACCAGAGTGTTGACTGCCCTGATAAAACACATGTGCAGCTACATTGTTTTCCCCCAGGTGGAGGATTTGGCCACAGTGGAAGCTGACTTGTATGCAATGGGACGTATCCCCAACAATATTGGGGCAATTGATGGTACACATATTGAATTCTCTCCCCCCCCCCGAAGAAATGAACAGGTGTTCAGAAATTTAAAGAGCTTTCACTCCATTAATGTGCAGATAGTTTGCCTGGCGGACCAGTACATCTGCCATGTCAATTCAAAGTATCCTGGCTCTGTGCATGATACATTACTGTACATTTGTATTGCAGTGTTTAGACCTTGTTAAACAAATACATAGTTAAATCATTTGACACACTCCATACTTGTATTTATTCAAAGGGTGTTTATTCAAGTGCTAAGAGGTAGAAGGGGATTTGCAATGGGCTGGGGGGATGAGTCCAGGATACAGTCCAGTCTATTTGTGTCACAGGTGAATTGTCCAAGGGGGCATAGGAAGGGGAGCAATGGCAGTTCAAGGTGGACAGTGTGACAGAGTGGGACACAAGAGTGACAATCAAGGGAGTCTTATATCCTGGCAGGGGTCTTGGCAATGTTCTCTGGTTTCAGCCTGATTCGCAGGGACCGTTTGCGGGGTGGTTCTCCTTCTGTAGGGAGGGGGGTGCTGGTGGCCTGTTGTTCCTGTGGCGGGGCCTCCTGTCCACTAGCGGCAGCGGAGGTGGAGGGCTGTTCATCAGTGTGGCTAGTGTCAGGGGCCTGATGGTGTGCCACTGCCTCCCTCATGGTGTTGGCTAGGTCTGCCAGCACCCCTGCAATGGTGACCAGGGTGGTGTGGATGTCCTTCAGGTCCTCCCTGATCCCCAGGTATTGTCCCTCATGCAGCCGCTGGGTCTCCTGCAACTTGTCCAGTATCTGGTCCATCGTCTCCTGGGAATGATGGTATGCTCCAGGATGTTGGTGAGTGCCTCGTGGAGAGTCGGTTCCCTGGGTCTGTCCTCCCCCTGTCGCACAGTAGTTCCCCCAGCTTTCCTGTTGTCCTGTGCCTCTGCCCCCTGAACCGTGTGCCCACTGGCACTGAACCCAGGTTCCTGATCCTCCTGGGTTTGTGGGGTTGTCTGGGGTCCCTGAAGTGGTGGACACACTGCTGATTGACGTGTCCTGGGGACAAAGGTATGGGTCCGCTGGGTGGGTGCTGTGCTGGTGTTTCCTGAGGGGGTAGGCTCTGTGGTAGTATGGGACTGTGCCTGGGTAGCCAACTGTCTGGAGATCCCTGATGGGCCAGGTTGGTCATCCTGATCCAGGCGAGCAGAGCTGCTGTCATCACTGTGGGCCTCTTCTGTGGGGGGACTGGATGTTGCTAGCAGCTCCTCTCCAGTGACGTTGGGTGGGGGACCTGTGTGGTTGTAAATGCAGTGTTATAGTTTCTGCGTGTGACATCTTGTGCATGGGTGTGTTGCCCTGTATGGTTGTGATTGCCCTGTCAGCTTTGCCTTGTGTGAGTAGTGATTTTGTGGACTAGGTGATTCTCTCTAATGTGCATGCTTTAGTGATGGGTGTCAATGCAGGTCTGTGATGGGGGTCCATGCATTGGTGTGGCATGCAGGGCTTGGTATTGGGATGGGTGGGTTGTGATGGTAGGGTATATGTGAGGTGGTGGAGTGGTGGGGTGAGGGTAGGGGTGGGAGTTTGTGATGGCATGCAGGTTGGGGGGGGTGATAGTAAAGAGTTGACTTACCAGAGTCCAGTCCTCCTGCTACTCCTGCGAGGCCCTCAGGATGCAGTATTGCCAATACTTGCTCCTCCCATGTTGTTAGTTGTGGGGGAGGAGGTGGAGGTCCACTGCCTGTCCTCCGTGGAGCTATCTGGTGTCTTTTGACCACGGAACGTACCTTCCCCAGTAGGTCATCCCACCTCTTCTGATGTTGTCCCTTTTTCTGGGGTGCTGTCCCACGGCGTTGACCCTGTCCATGATTCTCCACCGTAGCTCCATCTTCCTGATAATGGATGTCTGCTGCACCTGTGATCCAAATAGCTGTGGCTCTACCTGGAGGATTTCCTCCTTAGATCCTCCTTTGAGAACTTGGGGTGTCTTTGTGGTGCCATGGGTGTAGTGTGTGTGGTGAGGGTATGTGGGGTGATGTGTTGGGGTGTGTGCTGTGAAGTGCGTGGATGGTGTATTGGTGATGGTGTTCTGTGGCTCTGGTTCTGTGGGTGCTCTTGGTGTGTCTCTCTCTCAGTTGTCAATGTTTTTGAGTTGTAAAGGGTTGTGGGTAATTTGTGTGTGTGTTTTATAGTGGTGTGGGTGTGGTGTGTGTATGTGTGTTAGGTGTGTGTTATTCAAATTGTCCAATGTGGTGTTGTTTTGTTAGTGTGTGTGGATTTTGAGCGTGGCGGTATGTACAGCTAATAGTTTACCACAGTTGAATGTCTGCGCAGTGATTCGTGGGTCATAATGCTGTGGGCGTAGTCCTGTTGGCGTAACTGTGTGGGATTTGCTACCACCAGTTTATCACTGACCTTTGGTCTGGCGGACTTGTGTGGGTGTCTGTATAGTGACGGATTGCTATGTTTGGGTCATAATATGGGTAGCGGTAAATCGCCACGGCGGTGGTATGTTGGCGGCAGTCGGCATGGTGGTAAGCTGGACTTACCGCCAATGTCATAATGAGGGCCAAAATGTCTGATTACGACTGTGGATTCACAAAACACGGTATGCTGCCACCTCCGCTGTACATGCTAAACCCATGACAGGGGACACTGTCAGCGAATTTAGAGCACAATTGGTGAACCCCTCCAGGTCACAGGACAGTTACAGGACTTCACTTGTGTCATGGGCAGGGATAGGCTTCTGCATATTATATATTATCATGAGCCTAGAGCCAAAATCAAAAACTGAGAAATACGTGAGTCATAGTCAAGCACTCAGAACATAGCAACATGACTGCACACCCTGCAGGGAATGTTCTCAGTCCAACAGCATGCTCAGGCAATATTGGCGGTCATTCCTACTTTGGCGGGTGGCGGTCGCCGCCCGCCTGGCGGGAACTGCCAGAAGACCGTACCGCGGTCTTGACCGCGGCGGTCATTCTGACTTTCCCGCTGGGCTGGCGGGCGACCGCAAAAAGGCCGCCCGCCCGCCCAGCGGGAAAGCACCAGCAACGAGGAAGCCGGCTCCGAATGGAGCCGGCGGAGTTGCTGGTGTGCGACGGGTGCAGTTGCACCCGTCGCGATTTTCAGTGTCTGCCAAGCAGACACTGAAAATCAATGTGGGGCCCTGTTAGGGGCCCCTGCAGTGCCCATGCCAATGGCATGGGCACTGCAGGGGCCCCCAGGGGCCCCACGACACCCGTTTCCACCAGCCTGGTTCTGGCGGTGAAAACCGCCAGAATCAGGCTGGCGGGAAGGGGGTCGGAATCCCCATGGCGGCGCTGCTTGCAGCGCCGCCGTGGAGGATTCACAGGGGCAGCGGGAAGCCGGCCTGACCGAGGCTTTACCGCTGCGGTCAGAATAGCCCCAGAAGCACCGCCAGCCTGTTGGCGGTGCTTCCTCCGTCCCCTACCCTGGCGGTCTCGGACCTCCAGGGTAGGAATGACCCCCATTATGTTTTGCCTGAACTAATATGGCTTATCTTACGGACTTTGCACTACATTTAGGTTAACTTCACTCCTATATATATGATTTCTTGTGCATACTAAACAAGTGCATATTTGTGTCTCAATGTATAATCATTAATGTAAATATGCATTATTTCCAATCATTGTTCATCTCTACACAGTGGACACATGCCGGAATAGTTTCTCCTCACCTTCTAAATGGTGAGTAGTTTGGATGTTTTGTTTTGTTTTCTTCCCAAGAATGATGAGCTGGTAGCAAGGAATGGAGCCAGTAAAGTTAACTCTCCTTGTGACCTGGTAGCTACCTTTTTAAAGGGAGACCTGCCCTATGACCTGGAGAGCTTTACTACAGGCTGTAGAGCTGACAGTAGCCACAAACACTTAAAACTAGCAGGTGATTTGAATAGAGAGCTGGTGAGGGGCCTTCAGACATTGTGAGAGGCCTCAAGGTCACAAATGATAGCTTTGCTACAAGATTTCAGAGTAAAAAGAGTCAACCAGCCATAATACATGAAGTGGTATTACATAGAACATCCTGATTCCTTGGCTGTACAGCTAAAGGCCTCCTCACCCTTGGCCCTTGATGTTTGGGCGCAAGCCTGCATTATGTCCCACCAGCCAATTTCACTCCTCTTGCATCTCTTCCACCTATTCAACCACAATTCCAGAAGCTCAATACATTTTACCAGATAACAAAACAAAAAACATCTAAAGTCACTCGCCTTTAATCTTATCAGGGCTTCATCAATCCTTCATCAATGTTACAAATACATATGGGCCAGCAGAACTGCCTGCAGACCTATATCAATGGCTAGCTCTGCAACAAGTCCACTCAGAACAGTCCACAACTCATAGAATATAGGTATTTTCTCAAAGGAATTCTAAATGCATTAGATAAAACCCTCCTTAACCTAAACAGGCTTTGAGTCAAGAGATCCTTCCAACCACTGTCCAGTAACAGACTGTGTTTTGTCAAAAAGGTAGACAAATTGAAAGATCTACCTCAAAAGATGCACATGCATTCAAAGAAAATAATCTTTAAGATTACCAAACAGATTCTAGTATAGCTGAGTCACAGAAACAGCAGTGATTTCCACTTGTGGTGATTGTAAACCAACAGTGGATTAAAACTGGGGTACAGGCAAACCTATTTTTTGAACTTTCCCTTGCCTTTGATACTGTTCACCATCCAAAGCGTCTAGAGAAACTTGACAACATCAGAGTGCAGGGCACATAACTGAAGCAGATTTAGGCCCTCATTCCAACCCTGGCGGTCTCTGACCGCCAGGGCGGAGGGCAGCGGAAGCACCCCCAACGGGCTGGCAGTGCTTCCACGGCTATTCTGACCGCGGCGGTAAAGCCGCGGTCAGAAAAGGGGAACTGGCGGTTTCCCGCCTGTTTTCCCCAACGCCGCCATGGGGATTCCGACCCCCTTCCCGCCAGCCTGTTTCTGGCGGTTTTCACCGCCAGAACCAGGATGGCGGGAACGGGTGTCGTGGGGCCCCTGGGGGCCCCTGCACTGCCCATGCCACTGGCATGGGCAGTGCAGGGGCCCCCTAACAGGGCCCCATACAGATTTTCACTGTCTGCTTTGCAGACAGTGAAAATCGCGACGGGTGCCACTGCACCCGTGGCACCCCTGCAACTCCGCTGGCTCCATTCGGAGCCGGCTTCCTCGTTGCAGGGGCTTTCCCGCTGGGCCGGCGGGCGGCCTTTTGGCGGTCGCCCGCCGGCCCAGCGGGAAAGCCAGAATGGCATCCGCGGTCTCCTGACCGCGGAGCGGCCATTCGGCGGCGACCGCCACCCGCCGCGGTCAGAATGACCGCCTTAATCTTTTCTATCAGACAGAACATTGTCTCATTGCTCCCATCAGGTCAACTCCGTCGATTCACAACTAATGCACCAAATTTCTTTATCCCCTGTTTAATATTTACCTTAGCTCTATATTGCAGCCAATCTGCTCCTTGAATTTCAAGTGTTACTGTTAAGCAGATAATAAACAAATCCTATTTAAGTATGAAAACTCATCTGACTTTGACTCATACTCAATAGTACAATATCTCAAAGCAAAAAAACAGAAGATATCCAACCACAGCAAATTAAACACATCACAAATCAAAATATCTATATGCAGTAAATGGATCAAACACCACCCATCAGCAATGTGGCCTCAGCAAGTAGGCCCGCCACCACCAACTGAACCTTTGTGAGGAATCTATGGATAAATACAGACTCTAGTATGTCACTCATAATAAGATAGTGTTTGCCTAATACGTTTAAACTACAGTTTGGCACTTCTTTCTTTCATATTGGCTATAAAGATATTGCCACCTGCATTGCTTGAAATGCTTGTCCTGCCCCACTAGATGAAGAGTTAGGCCCCTACCGAAAGTCAGGTCTAGTTGCGTCCGTGGCTATGGAATGAGACCCATATTTTGGGAAAAAAAGACCTATCCATTGCACCACACTATGGCGGTCATTCTGACCGCGGCGGTCGGCGGTCGCCGCCCGCCAAGCAGTACCCGCCGAAAGACCGCTCCGCGGTCAAAAGACCGCGGCGGCCATTCCGGCTTTCCCGCTGGGCCGGCTGGCGACCGCCAGAAGACCGCCGGCCGGGTCAGCGGGACAGCCCCTTCAACAATGAAGCCGGCTCGGAATGGAGCCGGCGGAGTTGAAGGGGTGCGACGGGTGCAGTGGCACCCGTCGCGATTTTCACTGTCTGCTAGGCAGACAGTGAAAATCTTTGAGGGGCCCTGTTAGGGGGCCCCTGAACTGCCCATGCCAGTGGCATGGGCAGTGCAGGGGCCCCCAGGGGCCCCACGACACCCGTTCACGCCATCCTGGTTCTGTCGGTGGACACCGCCAGAAACAGGCTGGCGGGAAGGCGGTCGGAATCCCCATGGCGGTGCTGCAAGCAGCGCCGCCATGGTGGATTCCCTGGGCCAGCGGGAAACCGTCGGGAAACCGCATGCTCCCCTTTTCCGACCGCGGCTTTACCGCCGCGGTCAGAATTGCCAAGGAAGCACCGCAAGCCTGTTGGTGGTGCTTCCGCCGCCCTCCGCCATGGCGGTCATGAACCGCCAAGGTCAGAATGACCCCCTATGAGTCTGCATGTGAAACTCTGCAGTAGGCCTGTTTGGTTAGTTTGTAGAGAGTCATTACCAGGGGATGTGGTAACTAGGATCTAATAAATCAATGGATTGTTGCTCGTTGCCTTTTCCATAGATGGCCTATTGGTCTACAAATACATTGGGGGTCATTCCGACCTTGGCGGTCCATGACCGCCATGGCGGAGGGCGGCGGAAGCACCGCCAACAGGCTGGCGGTGCTTCCTTGGCGATTCTGACCGCGGCGGTAAAGCTGCGGTTGGAAAAGGGGAGCTGGCGGTTTCCCGCTGGCCCAGGGAATCCGCCATGGCGGCGCTGCTTGCAGCACTGCCATGGGGATTCCGACCGCCTTCCCGCCAGCCTGTTTCTGGCGGTGTCCACCGCCAGAACCAGGATGGCGGGAACGGGTGTCGTGGGGCCCCTGGGGGCCCCTGCACTGCCCATGCCACTGGCATGGGCAATTCTGGGGCCCCCTAACAGGGCCCCACAAAGATTTTCACTGTCTGCTTAGCAGACAGTGAAAATCGCGACGGGTGCCACTGCACCCGTCGCACCCCTTCAACTCCGCCGGCTCCATTCCGAGCCGGCTTCATTGTTGAAGGGGCTGGCCCGGCCGGCGGTCTTCTGGCGGTCGCCAGCCGGCCCAGCGGGAAAGCCGGAATGGCCGCCGCGGTCATTTGACCACGGAGCGGTCTTTCGGCGGGAACCGCTTGGCGGGCGGCGACCGCCGACCGCCGGGGTCAGAATGACCGCCATTGTGTTTTTGCAAGTTATGGATTACTACAAGTAAATTCTTACCGCTTGTTGGCTTTATTCCATGTGCCCACTGACCGTCAGAGGGCTGCACCCATGATCCCAATCCCATTTGAAAGGGATGAACAATGGATTGACTTAAATCTGCATGGGTACTTAATTCCTGTATGTGAAGATTGCAAACCCTGCACTACCTTTGAAGATCTAACAGTGCACCTGCTGATAAAGAAATATTGCTTCCCAATGTTCGTCTAGCTGCCACCACTAAGGTATTGGTTTGTAAAGAATTAAATGGCAGTGGACGCATGGGATGCAGTGAGTATGATGTAACTGTAAGTCAGCGCAAGGACCGCCATTGCTTGTGTGAAGTGGTACTGCTGAACACATTAGGATTTGTAGCTGTGACACATATGTGTGGGTGCCCATCAACTGGCCGGTTTCCTTTTTCTCTGATTATGTCATTAAGAAATTCAATCACCCCCTTCTACTACGCACTGGAAACTGAAAAGAACAATTTCATTATCTGCACTATTCTTTATAAACTTATTTACAATCTATGGCACAAGCCTGTCCATTGATGAAATTGGAAGTGTTTCAAGGACTAGAGCAGGTCTCCAGTTCTACTGAGTTTGCTTTTAGATCACACCTAACCAATTCATTGCTCAGAGAAACCCATATTGTACAACCGAAAGGCTCTCAATTTAAATTTTCGCTGCTTATTTGTGGCATTCATAAAAGAGAGATTCTAACACTCTGCTATAATGTGTATTTGGTGTCAGTCCCACAGACTTATCTTATGGTGATAATGAAGTTGAGTGATGTGACCTTTAGTCTGTATTATAGGGTGTATTTGGAAGCTGGTTTACAAAAATTCTGAAAGTCCTTCTGGTGACTGCTGTTGGCATCCTTCTCATGTGTGTACTTGTTGAGCTTGAATATCTTTATTAAAGTGTATTGTTAGAGGTAAGGGAATGTTCCCTGATTAGAATGAATTTTGGGTAGGACTTTAGAACAGGACAAAATGGTGGGATTGTCAGATTAAACAAATTCTCCTACATGACTCCTTGACTCTAGTAACTGGAAACTGCCATATTTTCCTAACAATGCTAAACCTGTTAACCAGGAGTGCTTACCTCCGTGATGAAACTTTGAGTGTACCTGGAACCTGAGACACAATTTTTTTTTATTTCAATAGTGTATTATTGGGATTTTAAACAATAGGAAAATTAAAGAACATAAATGAAAATAAACAATACATGGTACCATCAAATGAAGTGGGAACAGTAGTTTAGGGTATAGCATGAGGAGTCAGTCCACATTTACAAAAGTAGAAGTTATAGATAAGTGTATTTGTTTGCAATGGTGAGGTAAGGTTAATCATTGTATGTATTGTGTTGGAGTGGTTTTTGATGTTGTGGTGAACGATTAAGGTACCTCAATTGTAGATGAATGAGTCAGAGTAAAAGGGCAGAGCTGAGAGAAGAGAAGAAGAAGGTGATGGGGTGTGAAAAGGAGGGAGTACATGGAGAATACGGGTGGGTAGGGAGAGGAGGAGGTGGGTGAGTGGGAGAGGAGTGTGAGGGTGGGAGACTGAGTGAGTAAATGCTTGAATGATCGAGTGATCAGATGTTCGTGGTTACAGAGACGAGTGAGACATAAAGTTGTTTAGTTTGCACTAGGGTTTACCAATCTTCATTGGTGTTGCCATCAAGTATAAGTTTAATGCGTTATAGGCAGTTCTGGTGAATTGGACCCATTCCCACCATGTGTGGGGAGATAGTTGGATGTGTCTTTTCATTAATTGAGGATAACTTTAAGGCCAATTCGCTACTCGAATGTCCCATACGAGACGGTCCTCTTTGCTTAATGCCTATTTAATGTCAGTAAGGCTAATGGCAAGTGCAATAGAGGCTAAAATTGGAGTCGATTTTCTATGAAGAATTTGAGATATTACATTACTGATGTCCTGCCGGAATGTTTTGGTGGAGGTGCACTCCATTAGCATGTGTTTTAAGTCTCCTGTTTCCTTCTCACAGTTCCAGTATGTGTCGGAGGATTGGAGGCCTAGTTTATAAAGTGTATACATTACAATGTCCCCATAGGAGACCACATTGTTGACACAAGGATTATCTTGCGATAAAAACAGAATGGGAAATCAATCTTCTCACTTGTAAATCAATCACCAAATCGAGTGAAATGCTGATGGATACTACAGGAGAAAGATACGAATGGCCATAAGGCAATAAGGACCATTCGAGGAATGATATGGGAGATGTACCCTTGGTAATTGATTTACAACAAGTGAGAATATAGATTTCGATTTGCCAATTTTGTCTGGAGTAAAATAGGATGATACAGATTTAATTGTACCAAGTGGGGTCCCTATCAGTTTGTCCTGAAGAAGACCCATGGAGGAGCTTTTGATTTTGGCCCAAGAGCGTAAAGGGGGTAAAAACGTAGACGATGATGCTCCAGCCTATTGGAGTTTATTATGTGGATGGAGGACTAGAATGGCAATTCATTGCCTTGTGGAATTAAGGATTGGTTGAATACAGTAACAAATCAACCAACAGGCTGTATATAGGTTTTAGTATTTGTTATACTAGATGGTGATGAGATTCATTCTATTTCTTTTTCTGAACACGAGCACTTGATCTTTGCACATTTTCTGTCCTTCTATTTTTGTGTGGTGTGCTAGGGACTCCTTTTGATTTGTATATAAGTCATTTTATTCTGTATATACATTAATAAAATAATTTTTTTCTACTGTAATTATACCCATTCTGTTTTTATTGTAAGATACTCCTTGTGTCAACAATGTGGTCTCCTATGGGGACATTGTAGTTTATATAATGTAAGTCTACCCAGTCCCCTGGGTTTATTTTGGGTTACTCTCTGTGGTTTTGTAATATAGCTTATAAAGTGGCCCATATTGGCAATCCAGTATCTTCTTTGTGCTAGTGATGGAGTTATTATGTTAGAAGTGAAGTTACTCCAGGTAAATGGCAAGTCCAGTGAGACCTTTGGAGTGTTGTTGGAGTTTGATAGTAGAGTTTTCCACTTGTCTAGTGTTGGTTAATGTAGTGAGGTTTTTGTGGGGGATAGGAGGGAGTACAGTTTGGAAGCTAGGTGACTGCTTTTGATAAATTGTTCTTATGTGTTGTGTAGGTTTGTGTTTATGTTTGGTTATAAGTGATTTTATTTTAAGGAAATGGTAAAAGTCTAAGTCGTTTAAGTCAAATTTGTCTTTAATTTGAGAGAATGTTATTGGTTCTGAGGGGGTGCTAATATCTCTCACCAGGAGAATATCTTTTTCTGCCCATTTTTCTTTATACTTTGTTCTCCCTTTTAGTGTTCAGTTTTCATTGTGCCATAGCAAGCCTAGACATGAGTGTTTAATTTTGGCGTGTAGTTTGTTGTCAATTTTTCGTGGTGCCTGTGCTGTGCTAAATAGAATGTTTATTGACTGGTCTGTTTTAATTTTTTTGACCGTTAGAAATGAAGCGAGGGATAAGGGTTTAACGAGGGCTATTTCAATAGTGAGCCATGGCGGTGAGGGGTTGGTGATGGTTAGGAGACCATGGCTCCCCTATTTCACTAGGAAGACATGTTGGTATCTTCCATAGTCAGTTAAGTATAGGCCGCAAAGTGTTTTAGGAAGAGTCAGTTTCCTTAGGGCAATTCTGTGCTAAGTAAGTAACATGCCTATTTTAGTACAAAAGGTGTCTTAGAGGTATATGGGGGACATGCTGCTTAAAAAGTTAATGAGGGGGGAAATCATCAGTTTGATAGATTGTATTCTACCCCACCAATTAATGAAGCTGGTTGACCTTTTGTCTCAGCTTTCTTTGATGTTATCTATCGTCTTTTTCTCATTGAGATCAGTGGAGTCAGCTATCTTTGATGTTATCTATCATCTTTTTCTTGAGATCAGTGGAGCCAGGTGAACCATATACCCAGGTATTTTGTCTTATCTGGGGCCCATTTGAGTCCACAGGGGCTGATGTGTGAATGTTGCCGTACACATTGAGAGGAAGAGACTCTGGGGGTCATTCCGACCCCGGCGGGCGGCGAGCGGCGGGCGCCGCCCGCCGGGCGGAGACCGCCATAAGACCGTACCGCGGTCAAATGACCGCGGCGGTCATTTTGACTTTCCCGCTGGGCAGGCGGGCGACCACCAAAAGGCCGCCCGCACACCCAGCGGGAAAGCCCCAGCAACGATGAAGCCGGCTCCGAATGGAGCCAGCGGAGTTGCTGGTGTGCGACAGGTGCAGTGGCACCCGTCGCGATTTTCAGTGTCTGCTTTGCAGACACTGAAAATCTTAATGGGGCCCTGTTAGGGGGCCCCACGACACCCTTTCCCGCCAGCCTCTTCCTGGCGGTGTAAACCGCCAGGAACAGGCTGGCGGGAAGGGGGTCGGAATCCCCATGCCGTGGAGGATTCCCTGGGGCAGGGGAAAACCGGCGGGAAACCGCCGGTTTCCCTTTTCTGACCGCGGCTTTACCGCTGCGGTCAGAATTGCCCCTGAAGCACCGCCAGCCTGTTGGCGGTGCTTCCTCCGTCCCAGGGTCGGAATGACCCCCTCTGTCTTTTCCTTGTTGAGGCTGTAGTCTGACATCTTAGAGTAGTCATTGATGGTGGATATGATGTACGGCAAGACTTAGGGGGTCATTACAACCCTGGCGGACGGTGTTAAAGGTGCTGTAGTTCCGCAAACAGGCCGGCGGACAAAAAAAGGGAATTATGACCGTGGCGGAAACAGCCAACATAGACAGCCACTTTAACACACCGCCCGCCACGGCGGTACAGACAAGCAGCGTGGCGGTCACCGGCAACAGGCAGGCGGAAGACAATGTACCGCCCACAGTATCACAACCCGCCAATCCGCCACCTTTTCCGGGGCGGATTCACCGTGGATAAAAACACGTCGGAAACAGCTTTTGCAATGGAGAAAACGCTCACCTCAACACACTCCACGAGGAAGGAGGACACCATGGAGCCGGAATTCCAAATACTCCCTGCCCTTGTCTTCCTGCTCATCTACGAACACCAGCAACGGCGGCGCCGAAGACAACGGTGAGTACTGCACCTACGACATAGGGGAGGGGGGAGGCAAAAGTCAGGGGGACACACACGCAACACCCCCAGCCCCACCCTCGCACATTGCAACACACACACCAATGCATTTCCAAACATCACAGTGACAACCCACAACCCCCCCGGAAGAATGCAAAGACAAAAGGAAATCAGTCCAAACATTGTAATGTATCAAAATACAGTTCCAAATATATACAGATATATATACACATTCAAAATTATATACATTACGAGAAGTAGTGCAGGTATGCACATATCAATGTCCGTGCACCACTGGTCCAAAAATGCATGTGCGAGGCCCACACTAGATACCTGTCCACAAACGGAGAGAACACAGCAGGGGCATCAGATAGAAATACAACAGGCACCTCAGGGGGAAGGGAAGGGGGGTGGATTACAGCACCACGCCAGACAACGACGGGGCTCCATGCCCATTGATGTATCCTGGGGAGTGCAAAGCCACAGTCTCTCAAGTCTCTACAGTGGGTGGTTTGCCCACTGTGCCATCCTGGGGAGTGCAAAACCACAGTCTCACAAGTCTCTACAGTGGGTGGCTTGCCCACTGTGCCATCCTGGGGAGTGCAAAGCCACAGTCTCACAAGTCTCTACAGTGGGTGGCTTGCCCACTGTGCCATCCTGGGGAGTGCAAAGCCACAGTCTCTCAAGTGGATTACAGACTCCACTGGTACTGGAGGAGGCATGGTGCCCAGAGTGCATCGTGCAGCCCTGCCCGACACAGATCCGGGCCTGCCCCTTCTGCCAATGGGCCAGCGGTGCTTGAGATGAAGGGCCCAGCAGAGCGGTGCTTGAGATGAAGGGCCCAGCGGAGCGGTGCTTGAGATGAAGGGCCCAGTGGAGCAGTGCTTGAGATTAAGGGCCCAGCGGAGCAGTGCTTGTCTTGAAGGGCCCAGCAGAGCAGTGCTTGTCTTGAAGGGCCCAGTGGAGCAGTGCTTGTCTTGAAGGGCCCAGCGGAGCGGTGCTTGTCTTGAAGGGCCCAGCGGAGCGGTGCTTGTCTTGAAGGGCCCAGCGGAGCGGTGCTTGTCTTGAAGGGCCCAGCGGAGCAGTGCTTGTCTTGAAGGGCCCAGCGGAGCGGTGCTTGAGATGAAGGTCCCAGCGGAGCGGTGCTTGAGATGAAGGGCCCTGCGGAGCGGTGCTTGTCTTGAAGGGCCCAGCGGAGCGGTGCTTGAGATGAAGGGCCCAGCGGAGCGGTGCTTGAGATGAAGGGCCCAGAGGAGCTGTGCTTTTCTTGAAGGTCCCAGCGGAGCGGTGCTTGTCTTGAAGGGCCCAGCGGAGCAGTGCTTGTCTTGAAGGGCCCAGCGGAGCGGTGCTTGCCTTGAAGGGCCCAGCGGAGCAGTGCTTGTCTTGAAGGGCCCAGCGGAGCGGTGCTTGTCTTGGAGGGCCCAGCTGAGCGGTGCTTGAGATGAAGGTCCCAGTGGAGCGGTGCTTGAGATGAAGGGCCCAGCGGAGCGGTGCTTGTCTTGAAGGGCCCAGCGGAGCGGTGCTTGAGATGAAGGGCCCAGCGGAGCGGTGCTTGAGATGAGGGCCCAGCGGAGCGGTGCTTGAGATGAAGGGCCCAGCGGAGCGGTGCTTGAGATGAAGGGCCCAGCGGAGCGGTGCTTGAGATGAAGGGCCCAGCGGAGCGGTGCTTGAGATGAAGAGCCCAGCGGAGCGGTGCTTGTCTTGAAGAGCCCAGTGGACCGGTGCTTGTCTTGAAGGGCCCAGCGGAGCAGTGCTTGTCTTGAAGGGCCCAGCGGAGTGGTGCTTGAGATGAAGGGTCCAGCGGAGCGGTGCTTGAGATGAAGGGCCCAGCGGAGCGGTGCTTGTCTTGAAGGGCCCAGCGGAGCAGTGCTTGTCTTGAAGGGCCCAGCGGAGCGGTGCTTGTCTTGAAGGGCCCAGCAGAGCGGTGCTTGAGATGAAGGGCCCAGCGGAGCGGTGCTTGAGATGAAGGGCCCAGCGGAGCGGTGCTTGTCTTGAAGGGCCCAGCGGAGCGGTGCTTGTCTTGAAGGGCCCAGCGGAGCAGTGCTTGTCTTGAAGGGCCCAGCGGAGCAGTGCTTGTCTTGAAGGGCCCAGCGGAGCAGTGCTTGTCTTGAAGGGCCCAGCGGAGCAGTGGGGGTGGTGACTGCACGTGTGCGGAGTGTTCTGGTGGGTGTGCTGGTGATGGACGTAGTGGCTGATGATGTTGTGCATGCAAGTGTGAGTGGAGACGTCACAGTAAGGGAGGAGGGAGACGAGGAGGAGGGGGACACAGAGGAGGCAGTGGCTGTTGGTATGTCTGCATGTGGCTGTTGCTTATGTGAATGCTTGTGTGATGTGTGGTGCTTATGTCTGGATGAGCTGCCCTTGGGTGTTGAGGTGTGTGCAGGCTGGTCTGTAGGTGTGTCTGGGATAGGCAGAGGAACAGGGGAGTGGGACTGGGTGGAGGAAGTTGGAGGAGGGAGGCAGGGGACAGGGACAATGGCTGCCGTCAGTGCTGAGGCCAGAGCGTTGAACGATCGCTGATGGGCAGCCTGACCCGTATGAATGCCCTCCAGGTATGCATTGCTCCGGTGCACCTCCCTTTCTACCCCCTGGATGGCATTCAAAAGGGTAGACTGCCCAACAATGAGCGTCCTGAGGTGGTCAATGACCACCTCACTGAGGGCAGCAGGGGTAACTGGGGCAGGGCCTGAGGTGCCTGGGGCGAAGGAGATGCCCGCCTTCGTGTGCGAGCAGGCACGGGGCGATCGCAGAGGGGCTGCTAGGAGGGCGGAGCTGGTGCGCTGGGTGGCGGCTGTACCTGTTGTTGTGGGGGGCACGGATGTTGCCGCCACCACAAGGGAGCTCCCTTCCGAGGACGTGTCTGTGTCGCTGATGTCTCCACGTGTCCCCGTTGTGGAGCTCCCGTCGCCCTCCGTCTCACTGGTGAACTCCGAGTCGGTTGCATGGCCCTCCAGGGCCATGTGAGATGCAGCTCCCTCGTGCTCCGATGCCACTTCTCCTCCGCCTGATGATGCTAATGCACACATGAACAGGAAGAGCAGCAAAAAAGGGGGGGGGGAAATGAAGACATGTTGAGTGCATCCATTGGCAACATAAATTGGCGGAGAGGACAGACACAGAAGCCCCCTGCACTACGCCGCGCACTTGGGGTACACTACTCAATCATTGGGACTTGGCCTACAAGCCTATGGACGACAACTGCACACATAGGTGACACAGGGCCATGGATAGCTGTACTTGGCACCCTACAGAGGTGGGGGGCGGGGGCACAGGGCCATGCCTTACGGAGGGGCCTAGCCTACAGAAATCGCCCTGGCCTAGGGATACCCACAGCCCTCCTCCCCCATCCAGACACCTCCACTGCACGCTAAGATAGCAGAATGTGCTGGTACTCACCCCCTTGTGTCTGCTGTGATGTCCTCACGCGCCCATCCAAATCTGGGTAGGCCACCGCCAGGATCCGAGACATCAGGGGGGTTAATTGACGAGTGGCACCCCTCCTACGTTGGGAGGCCATCCCCAGCAGAGCCTTCGCAGTCTTCCTGCTCCTGCGGCGGATGTCCTCCCACCTCTTGCGGCAGTGGGTGCCCCGTCTGTTGTGGACCCCCAGGGTCCGGACGTCCTTGGCGATGGCACGCCAAATGTCGATTTTCTGATGGGCGCTGACCTATGTGACATGTACAGGGGGAGAAATAACATTATTATGATTTTCTGCATGCTCGATGTGAGTGGCCCCCCATCCCCACCCTTGCCATGTGGCACATGCTCTCATCCGTCGTTTGATGCATGCCTCAATCGCTCCCCTCCCCACCATCTTTCATCCACCCGACTCAACATAGGCATTGCCCCCAAAGCATGCTCCCAGTGTACTTACCTGTTGGTCTGGAGGACCGTAGAGTAGCGCATACTGGGGGAGGACCCCATCCACGAGTTTCTCCAATTCTTCAGAAGTGAAGTCAGGGGCCCTTTCCCCAGTCGCAGCAGCCATTGTATCTTCCAGACCGAGGTCACAGCAGCACTTGCAGTATAGGTCCTCTCCTGTGGATGATCAGGTCTCGAGTGATTAAGCAGATAGAAAATGGCGGTCACGCCCGCGGCGGTGCCTACCGCGGCGGTGCGTCCCGCGACCGCCGGCGCACTTCGTCATTGGCTCCTGAAAGGCATAGGGTTCAATGTTAACCAATGCGGCTTTGCGCCGCGGTCTTCGACCGCCTACCGCCACGGTGTGCCACGCCAGCGCATTGACCTCACATCCCATTGTCGCACATCACAGGTCAGGCAGCTGCCATTTCAAGGGCCCACATGGCTTAATTTCTACTGCGTCACACATGCCTAGGCCTTGCATCGACACTCATACAAGCCATTCAATGCATAGAGAATCGTGTACTGTGCAAGCTGTGGGAACTTACCTGTGGGTTGATTGACTCTGTGCTCGCTGTTGTCCTTCCTAGGCACCGTCCGCTGGGACTTGCGAGGAGATGGAGGAATGTTCCCGTGTACAGACCGCTGGTGGACCTGTCGACAATGGAGGAACGACATGTCATTCTGACATACAGGCTTGACCGAGCCACTATACATGAACTGTGTGCCCAGCTGGAGGCAGACCTGATGTCACCCATCCGCCAACCCACAGGGATCCCCCCTCTAGTGCAGGTGCTGTCAGTACTCCATTTCTTAGCAAGTGGGTCATTTCAAACAACAGTGGCCATTTCATCAGGGATGTCTCAGCCTATGTTTTCCAAGGTGTTGTCCAGAGTGTTGTCTGCCCTGCTCAAACACATGCGGAGATACATCGTTTTCCCTGAGGTGGGGGATTTGCCTACAGTGAAGGGTGATTTCTATGCCCTTGGACATATTCCCAACATCATTGGTGCCATTGATGGGACACATGTGGCTTTGGTACCCCCCAGTGAAAGTGAACAGGTGTACAGGAACAGAAAAAGTTATCATTCCATGAATGTCCAGGTGGTCTGTTTGGCTGACCAGTACATCTCCCATGTAAATGCCAAGTTCCCTGGGTCAGTGCATGACGCGTACATCATGCGAAATAGCAGCATCCCTTATGTGATGGAACAACTACGGAGACACCGTGTGTGGCTAATTGGTGACTCAGGTTACCCCAACCTGTCGTGGTTACTGACCCCAGTGAGGAATCCCAGGACAAGGGCAGAGGAACGCTACAATGAGGCCCATGGGCGAACTAGGAGGATTATAGAAAGAACCTTCGGCCTCCTGAAGGCCAGGTTTAGGTGCCTGCATATGACAGGTGGATCCCTAATGTACTCAACAAAGAAGGTGAGCCAGATCATCGTGGCCTGCTGTATGCTTCACAACCTGGCATTGCGACGCCAGGTGCCTTTTCTGCAGGAGGATGGTCCAGATGGTGGTGTTGTAGCAGCTGTGGAGCCTGCGGAGAGTGAAGAGGAGGAAGACGAAGAGGACGACACAGACAACAGGGACACAGTGATACAGCAGTATTTTCAATAACATACAGGTAAGAATCAACACCGGCATTTTACATTTACTTACAGTCTCCTGCCTCTCTACAGTCTGTCCATTTCACCCAGTGGATGCTAACAGAGTTGTGACTTTCCCTTCCAATTTCAGAGATGTGGGCCCCACTGCGTGACCTCTGCTTTGTTTGCCCATGGACTACAGCTGTGTGACAGTGGTATGTTGTCATCACAATGTAACTGGTCATTTTTGCACGTTTATGTCTAATACATATTTTTTTAAAAACAGGCAGACTCCAGATTATTTGTGTGCAATAAGTGTGTTTATTAAAGTGCTCAATTTTGGGACATGGTTGAAAATCGGTGATGGGTGATGGTGGAGGAATGTCCATGGCAGAGTCCAGATTCTCAGTCTCACAGGTGCATTGTCCATATGCCTGTGGAAGGTGGAGCAGGGGCAGTTTAAGGTTGGACAGGGTGAAAATGTGGGACAGTGGAATGACATCAGGGGGTATCCTTTCCTGGCGGGGGTCTTGGCATCCTACTCTGTCTTCTTCCTAGATCTCAGGCCCCGCTTGCGGGGTGGTTCTTCTTCTGCAGGAGGTGGGGTTCTGGTGGCAGGTTGTTGCTGTGTCGGGGCCTCCTGTCCACTAGCGCCAGCGGAGGTGGTAGGCTGTTCCTGGTCCATGCTAGTGCCAGGGGCCCTTTGTGGTGCCACATGGTCCCGCAATGCGGTGACAATCTGGTTGAGAGCCACAACGATGGTGCCCATTGCGGAACTAATGTTTCTCAGTTCTTCCCTGAACCCCATAAACTGTTCCTCCTGCAGTACCTGGATCTCCTGGAACCTGGCCAGGACCGTCACCATCGTCTCCTGGGAGTGGTGGTATGCTCCCATGATGGAGGTGAGGGCCTCGTGGAGAGTGGGTTCCCTGGGCCTATCCCCCCCCTGTCGCACAGCAGCCCTCCCAGTTCCCCTGTTTCCCTGGGCCTCTGTCCCTTGGACCGTGTGCCCACTACCACTGCCCCCAGGTCCCTGTTGTTGTTGGGGTGGTGGGTTAATCTGGGTGCCCTGTAGTGGTGGACACACCGCTGATTGACCTGTCCTGGAGACAGAGGCATGGGCCAGCTGGGTGGGTGCTGTGCTGGTGTTCCCAGAGGGGTGTAGATCTGCTGTAGCCTGTGGCTGTCTGAGGGGAACCGACTGTCCCGAGGTCCCCGATGGTCCGGGCTGGTCATTTGGGTCCAGGGAGACAGAGCTGCTGTCATCACTGGGGGCCTCTTCTGGGGGTGGGATGGACATTTCACGGTGTGGTGGCATTCAGGTCCTGCAGGGGTATAAGAGTATGGTTATTGCTTCTGTGTGTGCCATAGCGTGCAATCGGTGGGTGCCCGTGTACCCCAGTGCTGGCATTCCTTTGTGGGGGCTGTTGTGACGGCGGTTTGTGGGGGAGATGGGTATGTGCAGTGGGCATGCTTAGGTGATGGCTGTCAATGGTTTGTGGTGGCATGCAGGGTTTGGTGTTGGGATGGGTGGGTTGTGATGGTGAGACATTAGCAATGAGGATGTGTGATGGTGGTGGCGGGAGGGTGGGGGGTATGAGTTGGCATGCTGGTGGGGTGGGGGGGATGAAGTAGTGGAGATGAGACTTACCAGAGTCCATTCCTCCGCCTACTCCTGCGAGGCACTCAGGATGCAGGATGTTCAAGACCTGTTCCTCCCATGTTGTAAATTCTGGGGGTTGAGGTGGGGGTCCGCCGCCAGTCCGCTGCACTGCGATGTTGTGCCTGGATACCATGGAACGCACCTTCCCCCGTAGGTCGTTCCACCGCTTCCTGATGTCATCCCGATTTCGTGGATGCTGTCCCACAGCGTTGACCCTGTCCTCTATTCTTTGCCATTGCTCCATCTTCCTGGCAATGGTGGTGTGTTGCACCTGTGTCCCGAAAAGCTGGGGCTCTACCCGAACTATTTCCTCCACCATGACCCTGAGTTCTGCGTCTTAGAACCTGGGGTGTCTTTGGGGTGCCATGGGGTGGTGTGGATGAGGTGTGGTGTGGTGTTTTGTGCGTGGTTGTTGTGTGGGTGATGGTGTAGTGTGCCTCTGTGTGATGGTGTTCTCTATTCTGTGCTGTCTCTCTCTGGGCTTCTTCTCTGATTTGTGGTCGTAGGGGTTTGTGGGTGATGTGGGTGTGTGTTTTATAGTTAATTGGGTGTGTGGGAGTGTTGTGTGTATGTGTCTCAGGTGTGTGTATTTCAAATTGTCCAATGTGGCTGTGTTTTGGAGCTGTATGTGTATTTTGAGCGCGGCGGTGTGTACCGCCAATGGAATACCGCGGTTGAAAGACCGCCGCGTGGATTCATGGGTCGTAGTGGCATGGGCGTTTTTCTGTTGGCGTGACGGTGTAGGTTTAGTCTTCGCCAGTTTAACGCTGGCCGTTGGTGTGGCGGACTTTTGTTGATGTTGGGTTTTTGGCGGTTTGCCTCTTGAGGGTCAGAATAGTGGTAAGCGCCTTTTACCACCGAGGTCAGAATGACCCCCTCTGTGTTTTTGAGGGATATAGGTCAGTAGTTCTTGGGACTGGAAGGGTATTTCCCTTCTTTGGGTATAACAATTATGGTTGCCTCCACAGCAGAGCCCTCGAAGGAGTCAATGGAGGAGAAGTGGGTGAATAAGTCTTTTAAGAAAGTGATTAGGGAGGTACTCCAAGTTTGAAAGAATGACGCTGGGAAGCCATCTGAGCCCAGGGCCTTCCTGGCTTTCATCGTTTTGATTGCGTTAATGATTTATTTGCAAGAATTTGGCTGTTCTAGTGATTTTTATGTTGATTCATCTACCTTAGTTACATTAATTTTGTTGGGGTACTTTAAGCATATGTCAAAATATGTGTTATTAGTTTTGGAGTAGGTAATTTTTTTTAAAGTATTCAGGATATCCTTCTCGTTTGTCAATGTGATGCCATGTTCATTGGTTTTAGAGGCTACTCTTGTCTTCTGATGGTTCTGTTTTAAATAGTTGCAAGTATTTTGCCAGCTTTATTACATCCACAGAAATTGATGCCTTAGTGTTTTTCGACTATTAGGTGCGCTTTGTTACTCAGAATCTTGTTGTGTTCATAAGTGAATTTAATTAGATTGCTTAATAGAGTTTTGTCTTTGGTGCATTTGAGATCTTCCTCTAATGTTTTTTATTTTTAGCTCTAGTTGGTCTAAGATTTTGTTGTCTAGTTTGTTTTTATTTGACGTAAGTTTAATCATGTGCCCACGGATAGTAAATTTTATGGTGTCCCAGATAATTTGTGCATTTGAACAAGAATACCTATTGAGTTCTATGTATTCATCAATCTCTTTTTTGATTATTTCCTTGAAGGAGGGTTCCTCCATGAGGAGGTTGTTCATTCATTCTCCATGTTTTTGTTCCTGATGTATTTCAAGTGATATCGTAGAGTAATGAAATACAGGCATGGTCTCAGACTAGGATTGGTTCAATGTTTGAGGAAGAGGTGGCTGGGATGTAGGTTTCGTCAATTAAGATATAATCGATGTGAGAGAATGTTTTGTGCAGATGGGAGAAAAAGGAGTAATCTTTCCCTGTGGGATTGAATGGTCTCCATATGTCTTTAAGTTTAAGAGAATTGCACGTGTAGCATTTGTCTGTGGGATTTGTTGGGTTTAAGTTGTTATGCAGAATTCCCATCAAGGGTGGCATCCCAGGGTAAATTGAAATCTCTTCCTAGAATCATTCTGGAATTGTGAGATAAAGTTAAGAGGTTTTTATCCAAATCCAAAAGGTAGGGTTGTCATTGTTAGGGCGTAGATGTTTATAACTATGATTTCAGTGTTGTCCTTCTGTATTTTAGTAAGAAGCCATCTGCCTTTGATGTCTGCTTCTGAGGACAGGATATTGAGGCCAGAGGCTTTCGAGATAAAGGTGATCAGCCTATCTTTTTGTTCATGGCTGGAGCATACACTAAATCACTAACCCATGCTTTTTTTAGGAGGATTGCCTCTGTGATGGCCACCTCGGTTTCCTGAAGGAGAATGAGTTCTCTCCCTTAAGTTTATGTGTACAGTCATTTGGTTGGGTCATTTAGACCCTTGACATCAAGGAAGAGTATTTTTATGTTTTGCATTTTTGTGGGAGGTGAGTCTTCTTGCTGACGTAACCAGCTAAATGTCAGTTCTTGTTTGCCAGTGAGGTGGAGGGAGCAGGAGGGTCGGGTCGGTTTGAAGGGATAGCATGGTTGAGGGGACACCGAATGGGTGAAAGAGGAAGGGGAGGGAGTAGGGAGGAGGTAAAGGAGATAGAAGGGTAGTACAGTATAGGACAGGAGGAAGGATATGAAAGGTAAAAAGAAAGTGGAGAAGAAAATTACAGTATAGCGATTGATTAAATATTTGTGATGAGAGTCTAGATACCATGGAGAGGTATCTGTCAAAATCTAACTGAGAGGTGATGGAGGCCACTAGTCAAGCCTAGGTCTGGAGTGCAATCTTGCTGTGCCCTGTATAGAATACGGTGTGTATTAAGCGTCAGAACAGTATCTAAGTATGGTATGTATACCTACATTGTGTGGTGGCTGGAATGGCTGGAGTGCCTGGCGTTGTTTCCATAGTGCTGCAAAGTAAGTTAGTTTCCATTTAGTGGGAGTGGATAATAATGTGTATTCTGTTGTTTATATTAATGTATTTGCAGGTATAGTAGTCATTGTGTATCGAGAAAGTGTAATATTTGTACTGAGGGTGACTATTTGTGAGATGGGTGTTAATTGGTGACACGTGTCATTATTTGTACTGAGTTAAGTTTCATGTCAAGAGTTAGGGTTGTGAAAAATAGTATCCGATCTGTTTCATAATTATGGCGTATAGTATGCAGTTTGCAGTAAATTCTCCACCTACTGTCATCATAGTGCTAACATAATATCAACATAGGGGGTCATTCTGACCCCCGCCGGCGGCGGTAGCCGCCGGCCTGGCTGGGACCGCCAGAAGACCGTCCCGTGGTCAGAAGACCTTCCCGCGGTCAGAAGACCGCGGCGGTCATTCTGGGTTTCCCACTGGGCTGGCGGGCGACCGCCAAAAGGCCGCCCGCCAGCCCAGTGGGAAACACCCTTCCACGAGGAAGCCGGCTCCGAATGGAGCCGGCGGAGTGGAAGGTGTGCGACGGGTGCAGTGGCACCCGTCGTGAATTTCAGTGTCTGCAAAGCAGACACTGAAATTCAAAGTGGGGCCCTCTTACGGGGGCCCCTGCAGTGCCCATGCTGCAGGGGCCCCCAGGGGCCCCACGACACCCCTCACCGCCATCCTGTTCCTGGCGGTCGGAACCGCCAGGAACAGGATGGCGGTGAGGGGGTCGGAATCCCCCATGGCGGCGCAGCAAGCTGCGCCGCCATGGGGGATTCCCAGGGTAGCGGAAAACCGGCGGGACACCGCCGGTTTTCCTGTTCTGACCGCGGCCAAACCGCCGCGGTCAGAATGCCCTGCGGGGCACCGCCAGCCTGTTGGCGGTGCTCCCGCCGACCCCGGCCCCGGCGGTCCTTGACCGCCGGGGTCGGAATGACCCCCATAGTGTCAACGTAGAGCTAACAGAGTTTCAACAAGTTATCAGTAAGGTGTCTACCTAGAACCAACATATCATCAACTGAGTACCAGCATAATGCTCACATAGTCAGCATATTCTCAACATAGATTCAACACATTATAATTATTATTATATACTGAGTAATAGGGATCCTAGAAAAACACAAATCTGTGCCTTTCTGTGTGAGAGAAAGAGAGGGAAAAGAATAGTGGGTAAGGAGTAACCAAAGAAAGGGGGACATCACTGAGACAAAGGAATATAACAGAGTTCAAATATTGAGAGATAATAGAGACATGAGAGAAGACCACCAGAAGAGAAAGGGAAGGGGAGAGTGTCAGGGTGTGTACAGAGAGAGAACATTTATGATGGACAAAGAAAGAGTTACCAAAAATAAAGTAATATGCATTAAAGAAACAGGTAAGGAAGAAGAAGCACAAACAGAGAGACACAGGAAACAGAGTGGATAACTGGTGCTATAGAAATGAGAGACAAAAGATGACCAGAGGTATTCAATAGAAAGGGGAGAGGAAGGCCAATTTAGCAGGATAAATGAAGACTGAGGAGATAGGCCTAAATAAGACAGAAAACTAGGAAGAAAGACAATGTAGTGAATAAGTGAACTTTAGAACACTGGAGAGAGGCATCAAAAAATAAGTTCACATGCGACAGATGAGAGATGAGAGGTACCTGGAGAGAAATAAAGCCATAGAAAGATTCACAACAGGAGAGACTAGAGGTAGCTGGAACACATGGCACTACACCTGAGGCTCTGAATATGTAGCATCAGCTTGTTAGTGCAAGCACAAAAGCATCAGAAAAAAACTGAAACTGTACATAACTGATACACCACAAATCCATGATGGTCGATCAGATATGAAAAGCGTGCCATGTTTGAAAGCACTGATGCACTGCACTCTCTTCAGAAAAGTGCAATCTAAAATCACAGCCTGCAGCTCTATAGCAGAGTGAGGTACAGTAGTGCTCTGAAACCTGTGGCACGTACTGTATCACAGTTACTGTGTGACTGACAAGTCAGAAAACCAACACTTAAAGTGATGTTATAGTTAGGTGAATACGCCAGTTAAAAAAAAAATTTAAACTAAAAAATAATTACATTTATCAGTTATCTCAAGTAACTATACGCCACGCCCTAAAGTAACTATAACTTGCACCCTCCCCATGCACAGCTTATATTCTTACATATTACATTACTCAGGCCATGGTCAATGACTGCATTTATGCATAATTAATAACAACAATGTGCACGGTTTCACTCTGACAAGGATTGATTGTGGTTCAACTCCTCTCAACCAGTAACCCAATTTCTTACAGAGGTGTTGAGCAGTGGGTTACAATAATAATGTTTTTGCTCTGCTACTTAGTGATTTGGCCAAAACTAAAAATCCCATATAAATAATCTTACATCAGATTCAGCCTCTTTTAAGTTGTCCTTGATTAGCATTTTTTAAATTCTCAAAATGTAATTCCTACCTCATCTGTGCACCTGTAACTCTTACCTGAAAACATGCATCTCAGCAGTCTGAAAATCTACACTGTAGCATAGCTGAAAGAATTTTGCAGTGAGAGGGGGCTACCAGTAACTAGGGCCTCTACGACTCTGAGAGAAGGGAGTCAAATAAAGCCCTTGGGCCTGGGAGGAAGCCCACCAGCTGCTTACTACAGCATAGGAGCAAGAGGAGGAGGTGGATGTGGAGGAGACTGAAGAGGAAGTAATGGAGGAGGAGGATGAAAACCCTCTGACCATGGCCTCTTAGGAGAGAGGAAGGTCCACAGAAGTGAAGGCTCTTGCTGCTAGACAACAATTGGTCCTTCAGCAACCTATCCCCTCAGGAACTTAAGAATAGGAGAGCTGAGAGGATGTTTCATCTGCAGCTGGTTAAATGGAACTTGTTGTAAAAAGATGGTGACAGACCTTGGATGAAAAAAGCATTTGTTTGCTCATAAAGTGAGTCTAAAGGATCTGGACCTTAAAACCAAACAAACCTCAGAGTCCAACAGAATTGATGGCAGCAGAAACACAGTTTCCAGTGGAAACAGAAAGGTCCACATTCCTCAAGGCTTGTTTGGGGGGTGATATTGATAAGTCATTGGCAGCCTATGTGGTAGCCCTGCATATGCATAGGGTACCTGGGTAGGGGCTAGCCTATGGAAGAACATGCCTCTGGTTGGGAGGGATACCTAACTGACTCTAGAAGTAACTGAACTTTAGGCCCTATGCCCCTAGGAAAGCTGCTCTTATCACCATGTTTGTCGTACCCCAGAGAAGTACAGCCTAAATAGCAGGAAAAGTCACAACCTGCCTAACCAGTCTAAGATATATTTTGTGGATTAGTCCAGTAAAGCACTGAATGGGTGAAGGGTAGAAATATGAGTGATGGATGGTTTAACCTGATCGTGAGGGAGCATAGGCTCAATATCTGCTTTACAGAGTTGCATCAACACCTGAGTGATAGTAAGCTCACGTCACCTAGAGTGCTTCCAAATGAGATGGACCTCTAGGCCAGTACTGAAGTGTCCACAAAGATTCCTAGGGGGAATCATCAAAAGGGTGCAGAGGGGCCCCACCATAGTAAGAGGGAGGGAGACAAAAATAAAAATAGAAGACCTCTCACAATAAGTTTTTTGCCATGTCTAAATCTTCCTTTTTTAATACATGTATGTCACCCCTAAGGTAGGTCCTAAAGGCTCAAAGGGCAAGATGCATTGTATTTAAAAAGTTGATATGTGTACTTAAGTTATGCTTAATGAAAATGTCCTAATGTTGTTTTTCACTGTTGTAAAGCCTATCTCTCCCACTGAATCACCCTTGATTACCTTATTACATTTAATAAGTGATACCTTTAGATTTGGAGCAGATAGAAGTTTGCTGTTCACACTTCAATGAATTGTAATTGAAAAAAATCTTTAATAGTAAAGCCGCTTTTAGGTTAGAATCCTGAAAATGCCTCTTTCAGAAAGTTGTGATTTACTTGTCACAATCATGTGTGACTTCTGCCAGCGTTGTGGGTCACATGCTTGTGAATGGCTCTGCTGTTGGAAGTTTGTGTATTGCTTCCATCCTGGCAGGATGCCTGGGAGTGGCTGTACCCAGCCCCAATCACACTTCAAATGGGTATGTAGCCTGCATTCACAAAGGAATCTAACTCCAGGCCTGCCCCGTCTTTTGTCACTTCAGACAGTTTGGAGGATTGACAGGGCAAGGGGGAAACTTTTTAGAACAAGATGTGGGAGTAGACTAGGGAGCCCTCCCACACACACATAGGCTGGCACCAGGTATAATTATTGGACCTCAAGAGCCACTCTTCAAAACACTCCTGGACCTGTGCAAGTTACAGAAGAAGGACTGCCCTCCTGCCAGAGCAGTCCCCTGCTGCTTGAAGGACTGCCTTACTGTCTGAGAAGGAATATTGGAATAGTGTGCCTTCATCCAGAGTGATTTCAAGAATCAGTTGGCTGACCTGTCAGAGCCAGAAGGACACAAAATGCTTTAGAAGGCTTCTTGAAACTACCCAGCTGACCTGCTGCAGCACGACCAGATCACGGCTTGGAGTGCTTTATGCTTTAAGGCATTATTTTCACTAAAGACTTTACAATTGCATATCCTTCTGTTCTATTGATTGAATTTGTTTGTTCTGGTATCATTTATATCATCAACCACTCTATTTTTCTAAATTGGATTCAGAGTTGTATTGTACTGTGTCCTTTATTACTGCCTATTTGCTGCATGAACACTGTACAAATAGCCTCTAAGTTAAGCTTGACTGTGTTTGTGCCAAGATGCCAGAGGGATAAGCACAGTCTTTTGTGGTTCAACCTCACAAGGACTGTGGTTGTTGCCTTAGTGGGGTTTCCACCCACTTCAATCAATAATCCAATTTCTTATAGTTATCATGAACCCAGAAAGGAGGTCATGCCTTACAAGGTTCCATAATTTCTTGAGAGCACAGAATGGCAGGATGCCACCAAGTTTTCTTTTTCTTTCCTTTCCACCCCTTCAGTGTTTTTCTAATCATTCAGGAGCCATTGCTTCTATACTGGAAAAAAATATATAACATAGTGTTGAATGGTTGACTACTCACTTGGTCCAGTACACCTTTCAAAGTGATATTTGGATATTAGTAAATGTATTTCTTTTGTAATGTGTGCAAAATAATATGATGGTTACAGAAGGTATCTAAATGTGTGTGTTATACTTCTACGATCGGAAATTCTCCAGGCTCCTGTGGAGGAGGCAGAGACTACCATCCAGTGGAAGGAGAAGGAGTGACTGCTGGAACTAGTGGTAAGTCACTGTCCTTTCTCATGGACAACTGTATTTGTTATTTGTTAATGTATTCCTCCCTTTCTTCAAAGCCCACTCAGCAATCCTTTAATAAATGATCTGGTCTCCAAATTTTCTATCTGGTCCTCCCTACCATTCACTTGTTAGATTAAAAGGTGCAGTGTTGAGTGCTCTCTCATCTGTAACTTGCCACATTCTTCATAACCCACCCCACCTATAAATTGAGGTCATTTCTCAGAATGTGCCGCATTTCTCCAACAGTTTCTTCCAAAGTGACTCTTCTACCTCCCATCAATCATGTGACTAACCCTATTAGTATGTGACACCCAACCAGTCCATAGCCATACATAAACCCAACCCAAGCCCTGCTCTTTACCTTATCTAAGCTTATCTTACATTCTCACTTACTTACCTTATAGCCAAGGGAAAAACTATTTGTAGAGCATTATTTTGGGTGGAGGATGTAGTGGGGAACTCACTCTGGAGATGTACTCAGGGTGGGAGTTGGGATGAAGTAGGAAGAACAAAAGCAGGTCTATTGGAATTTATGCCAGTACTGTCCAAAAACATGCCCTTCAGGATCCCTTCATTAATATTGCATGTTATAGACAAGCAAAGAGAGCAACATTAATAATATGTGCCAAATTCATCAATGATGATACATTTGACAGCTCATTCATTAATAAATACACATTAAGCGTGTGTTGCAGGTGTTACTTTAACACTTTTAATAATTTTAACTTTTCAACCTTTTTAGTAAAAATATCTATTTTTGATCATGGTGATCAGGATTATTAATTCCTACCACACACTGCTAAGACATTGTATGGGAAAACGTCTGACCAAGAATCACATAAAAAAAAAATTAATGTCGCCAGAAGAACAGCAGTTATGTCTTTTGATCATCTAGCTACATTTGCCAGAGGACCTATCCAGAGGCCCACTCCCAGTGAGACACAGTCGCTCAGCTGCTGCTCCTGAAAATGGAGGCAATTGTGGTGGCATACTGTGGGCTGGTGGCGTTCGAGGAGGAGGTAGCTGCTGTTGCATCGAGTCAGCAGCCAGTGTGATATGGGCAAAAACATCATTGCCATGCCGGCAGCTGAGGTTCACAGCCACCTGAACCACCCCCAACCATTGTTGAGTTACTTACTAAAGTAAGCATAACAAACCCCTCAATTCTCAGGAGAAGCCAGAAGGATTCAGTAGAAGGAGAATCCTTGGGGTGTAGATTGTGGAAAGAAATGCACACTACCTATCCTTGGACACACACTGTTGTAAATAAGGGCTTGATTTATATTTTGGCAGATGGGATATTTTGTCACAAAGAGGATGCATATCCTGTCTGCCTCAATACAAGTGCATTAGTGTGTAATGAACTTGTAGTACAGTGGGTAGGATATCTGTCACGTTTGTGACAGAGTACCCATTCCACTGAAATATAAATCAGGCCTTACATGACTGCACTATGATGTTCTTTGTATGCCTGGGTAGGAGGGGTGGTTTGGGCAAATGTTAATTTTGTATTAACCACCTCCTGTAACATTCGGCATTGCTTTAACCACATCTGCTTCACAAAGTGTGAGATTTGTCAATGGTGGACACAAACAACTCAACTGATCACACACCTGGGGGAAGAGGGTTAGGGGTTATATAAATGGATAGACAGGAGGAATTAGGGAAAGGTGAGAGATAGACAGCTACAAAGTTCATCAGGTCGATGACCTCATCACATCTTTTGTGGAAGGAAGATGACAGTTCAGTTACAAAAGCAAACAGTCCTTCAGCCCACAGACTCCCAATTTACCTATCTTATTTGTGAACTGTGGTTTGTAAAATGCAAAATAGGGAGGACCCACATAGCTCACAAAATAGTTATGAAAAGAAAAATGATACTATATACAAATAGATGGGGCTTCTGCTTACTTCTGGCATTGTTCGACTTGTGTGCAGTGCTGAAATGCCTAGCTTGAGCACTATGGAGCATTCTTCTTACAGAAAACATGGCCTGCAGAGTGCAGAAATAAAATGTCAACATTGGACAGTCAAGATAAGCATGATGGTGCCTGAAGATCAAGAGGGTATAGGCTGGTGCAATGGTGTGCACTTGCATACCACCAATCACAGACAACAAGTTTCATGCACCCAGCTGATCCCTCTAACACTTACAGCATTTTGATGTGTAGTAAAGCAGACCACGAGTCGATCACTGAATTAGAGTTTGACATTTGAATCACTGCTCTGCATTTTCCTTATCAACACACCTCTGAATCCCACACGGGTTGGTCCCCTTGAGTTCTCTTGTATCCTCTTGAGATATAAACTAGGTAATGGCCCTTCTTATAGTCATTGTAAATGGTACTTTCAGATTTATTTTAGCTGAAAGAGATAGACCTGTAGTGTTGACAAGAAAATGAAAAGATGTTGGGGATTAGGAATTTCTGTTTAGTCTTGATAAATAACCTAATGGGTCTCAGAAGAACCTAAAAATGATGGACTAAAGTTAACATAAGGAACATGAAAGTATATTTAGCATTATTTGAAAGGCAAGCATTGAGGCAGAAGGATCCCCCAAACAATATATTATCAAGTATAGCTTGCAGGAACCTCCCATCCAGCACAATATGATGCATTATTTGTTTAGTAATGCTCATTAATGAAAGTATGGTACCTGTTCTAAGTGGTTGTTGTCCTTATATCTCTGCCTACTCTATAGAAGAAATACACAATAAAGTGCAATCTCAGTTTTTAAATTTTTACTGGCAGTCCAGAAAGGGAATTAATGAAAGGAGAGGGATTGGGCACATCTTGTTCTTTAACTTCTTTTTAGGAAACATAAGCTTTCTATTTCAACAGACTGTCAACATTCACTCATTTTAAAGTCAAAGGTTGAACCCAAGGTTAAATTGGTCTTTTTCAGTTCTTACCGCTCAGCCAGCGCTAGCCTTGGCACAAAAAAAACTGGGTCCTCTTTATTGACTATCTGTGACATGCATACTGGACCACTCTTGGCTGTGTGAGTGTTTGTGTGGGTATGTAAGTGGGTGTGTGAGTGGGTATGTGAAAGCTGTGTGGTTGTGTGAGTGTAGGTGCAAGTGGTTCTGAGGGTCTGTTATTGAGTGAGTGGCTGTATGGGTGTGTGAGTGGTGTGTGAGTGGTTGTGGAAGTGGGTATGTGAAAGCTGTGTGGATCTGTGAGTAGGTGTGTGAGTGGTGAGTGGCTGCATGGGCGCGTGAGTATGCATGTGTGTGTGTATGTGTGTGGCTCTATGGGTTTGTGAGTGGGTGTGTGGGTGTGTAAGTGGTTGTGTTATTGTTTGTGTGGGTATGTGAGTGGCTGTGTGAGTCTGTGAGTGGTTTTTCTGTGAGTGGGTGTGTGAGTGGTTGTATGGGTGTGTGAGTGGTTGTCTGGGTGTGTAAGTGGGTGTGAGATTGAATGTATGAGTAGGTGTGTGGAACTCTGAGTGAGTGCATGTTAAATAAGTGGTCTTACAGAGGCACTGATCAGTAATAATATTTGTAATGTATGCCATCTGAGTGGCTTTGTGTGTGTCAGCATTTGTATTTGAGTGGTTGTGTAAGAAAGTGTACAGTTAGATGACTGATTGTGTAGTAGATGTTTTACTGAGTGAGTTCATGTGTAGCTGTGTGGGTAAAGAAGTGGATGTGTTAGTAGTTGTATATGTACGGGAGTGGTTTTCTCAGTATCTGAAGTGGTGAGTGAGTAACTGGGTGTTTTTATGGTTGAGTGAGAGGCTGTGCTAGTGGATCTTTAAGTAAGTTAGAGTATGTGTCAGTATCTGTTTGGGCGACTTAGTGGGTGTATCAGTTACTTCATGCATGAGTGAGTATGTCAGTGAATGTATGTGTGAGAGTGTACTTGTATCAGTGACTGTAGAGGAGAGTGAGTATATGTGTTAGTATCTCTAAGGCTAAGTAAGTGTGTGAGAAACTGTGTGGGTGAGTGACTGGTTATGTTATGTGTTGTATAGGTGAGTGAGTGGGTGTAGAAGTAGTTGTTCAGATGAATGACATTGTGTGGCTGAGTGTACTTTTGAGGATTTTGGTGTATCATTGAGTATAAGAAGGTGAGTTTGTGGCTGTATACAAGAAAAAGTGAAGAATATATTAACCGTGGAGGTGGCTGTGTAGCTATCTGAGTAGCTTTATAGGTGTATAACTCAGAATGTGAGTAACTGCATGGCAAATGAGTGATTGTGTGACTGGCTATATGAGTAAGCAAACAGTTGTGTGTGCAATTTGCAAGGAGTATTTTGTGTGTAGTTGAATGGGTATGTGTATGGGCATGTCAGTATAATTGTGAGATGGTGTGAATGGGAGTATGAGAGGTTTGCGTGTGAGTGGTGTGAGAGAGTCTGTAGGTGGATGATGTCATCAGTGATATAATTTAAGATGTCATCAGTGATGGCATCAGTGATGTCATTGACCATGTCACGCGTGATATAATATATGAGGTCATAAGTAGTGCATTGTGGGGGTGTAAGTTATAGTTAGGGGTGCTAACTATAACTGCTGAATTCCTATGGGTTTGTGCGAGTAAATTCAGTACCTAGCCAAAAGGTCCCTGTAACCTTTGTACTTTTCAGTGAATTTTTAAGTTTTTTTTTTTAAATGAAAAGGGAGCGGAAGGCTGTCCACAAGGTCTGCTCTACGGCCAGGCTCTGTGGCCATCCTTCAACATTATTTGTATTTCAAATTACAACTGGAAAAAAGGAATAGATAGTTTTGAAATGTGGCAAAAACAGAAGGAAATGTAATAAAAAGTAGGGTAAAGCAATGTGGATTTATTTAAAAAATGACAAAAAACGACACAGTAGCCAATAAAAAAGAAGGAAAAATCAGAGAGATAATATAGTAAGTATGAAGAAAAACTAAGGTGGAAGCAGTCAGAATAGGGGCAAAAAGAATAAAAAAGGAAAACAAAAAAAGTTTGATAAAACAATAGGAAATTATTGATAAATAAACATAGCAATATTTACTCTATTCATTTTTATTTGACTTTTTTCAGGATCCGCGGATGCTCTGCGGTGCCACAAAATGTGAATGGACCCACTCTATGGTTTTTGTTCTGATCTTGTGACTGGGATGAATCTGTGGATCTGCATCCGTGATCTTTTAGAAGGTTATTTTCAGTGTATATGGGCCTATGTTTTTCATATTGGTATCAGGGCGCACCTATATGTAAGTATATATAAGGTATCCTATAGCTGTTTTACTTTTAAATATGTGATTTTTCGTGTTATCAGGAACCACAGATCCATGAAGGGAAAAGTGGATCCACCTAATGTCATACCCAAACTTTCCCATTTCGTTGGCTGCATTTGGACTACACCCTATTGCTGTTGTAGCCACACCATACAGTACTCATTTCTGGATTGAACTCTGTGCAGACAGGTGTGAGATCTAGTGTCTCTCTTAGATTTTGCTCTTTGGTGGTTTTTTTTTTTTTAAATGGCTAGTGGTTCTTCTCAGCCAGAACACCAAGAAGATCCCACCATGGAAGAGGAGGAGGGGACATTCTTTGCCAAGAAAGAAAGTGAAGTATGGAAATATTTCACTAATGCTGCAGGAGAGAAGAAGGTGACAGCAAGGTTTGTCACCTGTACAGCTGTGGCAAACAATCAATCAATCAATCAGGGGATTTGTAAAGCACACTACCCACCTGTGAGGCTCTCAAGTCACTGAAGAGGGGAATTGTATCATGGAACTGCAACAAAGTATTTCCACAGATCCAGCTCTACATGAAAGCACTTACGAACCATCCACAATAGAGTCTATACTAGGATGATGAGAAACAGGGCTGCTGGAGAGGGTCTATGCATCAGTGTGTGCTTGGGTGTATCAGTATATGGATGAGGTGTACCTGGTTGTGTTAGTGTATGCATCAGTGTTTGCCAGGGTATGCCAGTGTATACATGAGTGTTTGTCTGGGAATGTTGGCGTATATGTCACTGTCTTCTTAGGTGTGTAAGTGTATTGATAAGTGTGTGCCTGGGTGTGGTAATGAATGCATCAGTGTGTCCCTGGACGTGCCAGTGTATATATCAGTGTGTGCCTGGGTGTGTCAGTGTATGGATAAGTGTGAGCCTGGGTGTGATAGTGTATGCCTCACTGTTGACCTGGGTATGTGAGTGTATGCATCAGTGTCTCTCTGGGCATGTCAGCATATATGTCAATGTGTTCCTGAAAGTGTCAATCTATCGATAAGTGTGTGTCTGGGTGTGTTACTGTATGTGTCACTGTTTGTCTGGGTATGTCAGTGTATACAACAGTATCTGTCTGGGTGTGTCAGTGTGTGCATCAGTGTCTGTGTGTGTGTGTTAGTGTATGCATTAGTGTGCCTCTGGGTGTATCAGTGTAAAGATCAGTGTTGCTCTGGGTTTGTTAATGTATGCATCAGTGTATGTCTGGGTGTGTCATTGTTTGCATCGGTGTTTGCCTGGGCATTCCAGCGTATGCATCAGTGTCTGTCTAGCTGTGTCAGTGTATGCATTAGTGTGAGCATGGGTGTGTCAGTGTGTACATCAGTGTGTGCCTTGATGTGATAGTGTATGCATCTGTGTGTCCCTGGGTGTGCCAGTGTATATATCAGTATTTCCCTGGGTGAGTCATTCTATGTACCAGTGTGTGCCTGGGTGTGTCAATGTGTGCATCAGTGTATATCCCTCCATCCTTAGGCATCCTCCTGGGGTGGGCAAGGGTGACAGGGGGGGTCCCTGGGGGTATGGGAGGGCACCTCTGGGCTCCTTCCGAGCCCACAGGTCCCTTAACGCCTGCCCTGACCAGGCGCTAAAAAACGACGCAAAAGCGGCTGGACATCATTTTTTTTTACCCGCCCACTCCCGGGCGTGATTTTTGCCCGGGAGTGTAAATACAGCGAACATGCCTCGGAGTAAATTTTTTAGACCGGAACGCCTACCTTGCATATCATTAACGCAAAGTAGGTGTCCACGCTAAAAAATGACGCAAACTCCATGGACTTTTGCGCTAGATGCGTCTAACGCCAAAGTATAAATATGGAGTTAGTTTTGGGTCGGAATTGCGTAAAAAAAAACTACGCAATTCCGGCGCAAACAGAGTATAAATATGCCCCTAAATGATTTTAACGAGTGTAATAATCAAAATTTAAGATAGGCCAAGAGAACTTTAAATGATCAGTATATACAAATATTTACAGCAAGTACACAAGTCCGTATACTGTTCCATTAAATGTCCGTGGACCAGTGGTCCCAGAAAGCATGGGCGAAGCCCACACATAACACCTGCCTCAAAACGTACAGAACACTGCAGGGGCATCAGGTCAAGAAAAACACAGGCACCTTAGGGGGAAGGGGGGGGCACCTCTGCCGGATGATGGGAGGATGCCACTGCACCTCGAGGGGGCTCCATGCCCAATGCTTGGTCCTGGGGAGTGCAAAGCCCCAGTCTCTCAAGTCTCTCAAGTGGGTGGTTTGCCCACTGCTTGTCCTGGGGAGTACAAAGTCACAGTCGCTCAAGTGGGTGGTTTGCCCACTGCTTGGTCCTGGGGAGTGCACAGCCACAGTCTCTCTAGCGGATGCTGTTCTCCACTGGTTCTGGAGGGGGCTTTGTGCCCAGAGTGCTTCATCCTGCCAAGGATAGGGGGAGTGGATGCTGTTCTCCATTGGTTCTGGAGGGGGCTTTGTGCCCAGAGTGCTTCATCCTGCCAAGGACTGGGGTAGTGGATGCTGTTCTCCACTGGTTCTGGAGGGGGCTTTGCGCCCAGAGTTCTTCCTCCTGCCAAGGATAGGGGGAGTGGATGTTGTTCTCCACTGGTTCTGGAGGGGGCATGGTGCCCAGTGAAGTTGCACCTAGGGTGTGGCAGTTCCCATTCCCTCACCTGGGTGTCTGAGCCACAAGATTTTCAGGGAACAGGTAGCATGATACTCCATGGAGGCAGAGCCACACTCCACCCTGCGGCGACTCAGCCTGCAAACTGCTGGTAGTGCCAGTGCTGGTGGTGGGGCCTCATGCAGTGTGTGCAGGGTCTAGGACGTCTCCTGCAGCCTTGGACGGCTGCCCACAGGGGATGCTGCTGATGTCCGCTGTAGTGGCACTGGCTGGGCATTTTGCGGGGCAGGTGGTGGTGGCTGCAGCGGTGTCTGCGGCGGAGATGCTGCTGGTGGTGCATGTGTCTGCACTTGTGGAGGGAGACACCAGGCCATCTGCTGCAGTCTCAGAAGGGTGCCCACTGGGGATGATGCTGGTGACTGTAGTAGAGGCAGCAGACGTGCAGGTGGCGGTGCAGGTGGCGGCTGTTGCGGCGGTGGCCACCGCCGTACAGGTTGCTGGTCTGTCTTGCAGAAGGGGTGATACCAGTCCCCCACCCGGAGGCTCCGTGCCCCGAGCTGACTTCCCTTTGCCCTTTTGTCCCATCCCCACCTTGGAAGTCGCTGCAGGGACCTTGGCACTGCCCTCTTTGGTTCTGGAAGAGGCCTTGCTGGGTGGTTGGTGTGGCTTTTCTCTTCGGCATGCTGGCCCCTTCTTTACCTTGGCAGGTGGCGGAACAGGGTAGTCCTTTGCCTCACTAGGTGGCACACTGGCAGCCCTGATGGGTGCCGCCTTCAATGTTCCCGGACTTGCAGGGACCACACTGGATGAGGATTTGGTGGCTGAGGTGCTGGGCTGGGATCTAGACATCCTGGCCCTAGGGGAAGGACGGGGGGAGTTGTAGGGAAGAGGTCAATGGTAGCTAGGAAAAGTTTTTTAGACACACTGGGATGGGAAGATGCAGGGTTTTGGTAGTGGAGGACGAGGTAGTGGTTGTAGGAGGTGTACGTCTGCTGAGTTTGGGTGAAGGTGCATGGGCTGGAAGCTGTTGTGAGGTTGATGGCTGCTGAGTGGGTGTGTGCCAGCATTTGTGTACTTTGGAAAGAGGGCTCACAGACACACTGGGAGAGGACACAGGGGACATGTGCATGGTAGTGGGGGTAGTGATTGCACGTGAGCGGTGTGTGGTGATGGGCGTGCTGGTAATAGAGGTAGTGTCTGAGGATGTAGTGCATGCAGGTGTGAGTGGAGACAAGACTGGGAGGGAGGTGGAGCACGTGGAGGAGGGGGACACAGTGGAGGCAGTGGATGTTGGTGTGTCTGCATAGGTATGGTGCTTGTGTGAGTGCCTGTGGGATGTGTGGTGCTTCTGTTTGCCTGAGACACTTTTGTGTGTGGATGTGTGTGCATGCTGGTCTGATGGTGTGCTTGGGATAGGCTGAGGTAGAGAGGATTGGGTCTGGGTAGTGGAAGTTGGAGGGAGGAGGCTGGACACAGGGACAATGGCTGCCATCAGTGCTGAGGCCAGAGCATGAAATGCTCTCTGTTGGGCTGCCACGCCAGAATGAATGCCCTCCAGGTATGCATTTGTTTGTTGCAAATGCCTCTCGACACCCTGGGTGGCATTAAAAATGGTTGACTGCCCAACAGTGAGGGATCTCAGGAGGTCAATAGCCTCCTCACTGAGGGCAGCAGGGCTGTCTAGGGCAGGGGCTGAGGTGCCTGGGGCGAAGGAGATGCCCACTCTCCTGAGTAAGCGGGCACAGGAAACATGCTGAGGGGCTGCTGGGAGGGTGGTGGTGGTAGGGGGGATGGTGGCTGTACCTGTTGTTGCGGTGGGAACAGAGGTGCCCTCCACCGCAAGGGAGCACCCATCAGAGAAGGAGTCGTTGTCGCTGGTGTCCCCTCCTGTCCCCGTCGTGGATCTCCCTGCACCCTCCGTGCCACTGGTGCCTTCAGACTCCGTACATTCACACTCCTGGGCCATGTGGGTTGCAGCTCCCTCCTGCTCCGGTGCCACTGCTCCTCCACCAGATTATGCTAATGCACACAAGGACAGGGTGACAAAACAAAAAGGGGGAAAGGCAGATGAGACACATGGTCAATGCCAGCAACACCACTACCGTTGGCGGACACAACACACAGGGAGCAGCCCTATGCACTAGGCCATGCACTAACAGTTCTTAGGAAAATCACCTGCCCATGGGGGACTATGCCTAAGCCAAGTTGTTGCACGCCTGGAACCCACAGGAGCCTGACTAGGTGTAGATGGCCACTACCACTGGGGTTTGAGTGCCACAGAGCCTGTCTAACAAGGGACCTACCCTAGCAAGTTTGCCCTGACCTAGGGTAACCAACAGCCCACTTCCCCCACCCAGACACCTCATAAAGTGCACAGAGTCAGCTGAATGAAACTGTACTCACCCCCTTGTGGCTTCTTTGATGCCCTCTAGCGCCCATCCAACTCCGGATATGACACCGCCAGGATCTGGAAAATCAGGGGGGTCATGGTGCGACGGGCATCCCTTCCACATTGGGAGGCCATCCCCAGCTGGACCTCTGCCATCTTCTTGCTCCAGCGACGCAGGTCCTCCCATCTCTTGAGGCAGTGGGTGCTCCGTCTATGATAGACCCCGAGGGTCCGCACTTCCTTGGTGATGGCACGCCAAATACCCTTCTTCTGGTGGGCGCTGACCTACTGGAAAGGTAAAGTAAGAATGGACTTTACTCCCCCGTCCGGTTATTCTTACTCATTGGCCACAACTTCCCAACCAAGCCCTGAAACACATACACTGAACATCCTCACATGCAGGCCACAGCCCCCCCATGTATCTTCCATCCACGCCACTCCATACATTAATGTCTCATCCACCATGCACACAGTGTACTCACCTGTTTGTCTGGAGGACCGGAGAGTAGCGTTTAGTGGGGGAGGACCCCATCCACCAGGTTGTCCAACTCCTCTGCAGTGAAGGCAGGGGCCCTTTCCCTAGACACTGTAGCCATTGTCGCTTCCGGACTCAGGTCACAGCAGCACTTGCAGTGTAGATTCTCTCCTGTTGAAGGTCAGGTATCAAGTGAGTGAAGAGATAGAAAATGGCAGTCACATCTGTGGGGGTGCGTACTGTCACCGCCAGCGTACATCTTCATTGGCTCCTGGAACCCCTAGGGCCCAATGATAACCAATGCTGAATTGTGCAGTGGTCTTCGTCCGCCTACTGCGACGCTGCATAACACCTGCACAGTTACCTAATTTCCCCTTGTCCCTCCTTAAAGGTAAGGCAGCCGCCATTTCAGGGGGGCACATGGCAGGGCACCTAACTACGTCACAGCACTTTTGGGCAGGAATACCGACAGACAGTGCCACACACCGATTAAATCACAATAGTGCAAAACACCCTTGTGCAACCTATGTGGTATATGACCCTCTGCTCACCATTCTCCTCCATAGGGCACATCCGCTGGGGCAGATGATGAGATGGTGTCATCCTCCGGTGTACAGACCCCTGGTGGGCCTGTCGACAATGGAAGACAGACACATCATTATCACCTACATACTTGATCATGCCACAATCCATGAACTGTGTGCCCAGTTGGAGCCAGACCTGATGTCAGCTATCCGCCGTCCCACAGGAATCCCCCCTCTAGTGCAAGTCCTGTCAGTGCTCCATTTCCTGGCCAGTGGTTCCTTTCAAACAACAGTGGCCATGGCACCAGGGGTGTCTTAGCCAATGTTCTCTAATGTGTTGTCCAGAGTGTTGTCTGCCCTGCTGAAACACATGCGCAGCTACATCGTTTTTCCCCAAGTGGAGGAGTTGCCCACAGTGAAAGGTGACTTCTATGCCCTGGGACATAACCCCAACATCATTGGTGCCATTGATGGTACACATGTGACATTTGTCCCACCCCGCAGGGATGAACAGGTGTACAGGAATCGCAAAAGCTACCATTCCATTAATGTGCAGATGATGTGTTTGGCAGACCAGTACATCTCCCATGTGAATGCCAAGTATCCTGGCTCAGTGCATGACGTTTACATTTTGAGGAATAGCAGCATCCCTTATGTGATGGGCCAACTCCAGAGGCACCGTGTGTGGCTAATAGGTGAGGCCAAGGTCCCCACACAGTTTGAATAGGTGTCTGGGTATTTGAGTATCCCTAAGGGTTTGTGTATGTCTAACAGATACCCCTCGATATTTGCAGATGACTCTGGTTACCCCAACATGTCATGGCTACTGACCCCAATGAGGAATCCCAGGACAAGGGCAGAGGAACACTACAATGAGGCACATGGGCGAACTAGGAGGATTATAGAGCAGACTTTCGGCCTCCTGAAGGCCAGGTTCCGGTGCCTACATCTGACAGGTGGCTCCCTATGCTACCCACCGAAGAAGGTTTGCCAGATAATCATGGCCTGCTGTATGTTGCACAACCTGGCTTTGCGACACCAGGTGCCTTTTCTGCAGGACGATGGGCCTGATGTTGGTCTTGTAGCAGCTGTGGAGCCTGTGGACAGTGAAGAAGAGGAGGCAGAAGAAGAAGATATTGACAACCGAAACAACATCATCATGCAATACTTCCAGTGAGAAACAGGTAAGAGACTGGCACTGCTCCTCTCATATCAGACCTCAGTAGGACATTGCATGAGTCTGCCTTTTTACCTCTGTATATGGACCCTGACAGTTCACTTTGCCTTTCCTTTTCACAGATCTGGTACCACATTCTGCCTTCTGCTATGTTTACTGCTGCCCAACAACTGTCATACTTTGGTATGTGCAAATGAACATTTCAATTGATATTTGTCTAAGAGGTTGTAATAATACATTTGTGAAAGTACAAACTGACTCCAGATTGTTTTGTGATTTCTTTGGTGTTTATTTAAGTGCTAATCAGTGGAGGGGGATGTGCAATGGGCTGCGGTGATGGCGGAGGAATGGTATTTAAAAAATGATGCAAACTCCAATATTTTGAAGTTAGACTTGTCTAGCGTCAAAATATAAATATGGAGTTCGTTTTGCGCTGAATTTGCATCAAATTAAATTACACAAATTCAGCGCAAGTTGGGTATAAATATGTCCCTAATATCATTCCCTCCAGTGTGTGCTAGGTGGGTGTACTTACGGTTGGTGTCTTCGTCACTGGTCCTGGAGTTCAATGGCCAGCAGGAGCATTGGGAAGACTTGCAATTCGCGAGCCATGGTGCCTCTGGACATGCCTGTGTTCCTGAAGATGTGTGTTCCCTTTTGGGTGAATAGTTTCCGACGGGTTTTCATGGTGGTGCGACTGCCCTGGAAATACTGGCGGTGTGCAGCCTCATAAGAGGGTCGTGGGAAACAGCCTGACTGCCAGCCTGGATATGCCTGCCGCCGGCCGGTCTTTCCGCAGTGGCGGTTCGAGCGGCGACTTGGCTGTGTTCTGTTGGTTCTATGCCTGTGCTCATAATATGGCGGTCCTCTCCGCCTGGGCCGCGGCGCTGCGACCATTGACTCCATCGTGGCGGTCCTTGGACTGCCGAAATCAAAATGAGGGCCTCTATTTTGCGTGGTGGCAAGGCCTAGACTAAACAAAACAATTCCTCTAGACTTTGAGTACAAGCTAGCTGAACTCAACCTGTCACAGCACTCAAAGGAATGTATCTCCCTATGCAAAAGCATTTTCAAGCTGAAAGTGTACAATTTCTTGGATAGAGATTTTTCTGCAGAAATCTCCTCTCAGATTTCCTTCATCTCTGTTTTATATGATTTTGTGAGTTGTCTGCAACAAACTGTATGTTCACATTTGCATTTCAAAATTTGAGAATGACAGGTTTATAATCATTAATATATTCAGAGGCCTCTGATCTTCTGAGATTATGGGGGTTATTACAACTTAGGAGGAGGTGTTAATCCGTCCCAAAAGTGATGGTAAAGTGACGGATATACCACCAGCCGTATTACGAGTTCCATAGGATATAATGGACTCGTAATGCGGCTGGTGGTATATCCGTCACTTTACCGTCACTTTTGGGACGGATTAACACCTCCTCCAAAGTTGTAATAACCCCCTATATGTATTTGGTGGTGATTTTTATTTCTCAGTGTATACCTGACTGCAGACAAGAAGTTGTTCACTTTTCCTTAGGAAATGAAAGGCCTTGGAAATCCAAAACAATAGCTTCTATAAAACTTTCCTTTACATCGGTATTTTTGGTGGCAATACTTGCATTATGTATGTGTTTGACAGTGTAGAACTTGCTGTCGTAGGGTTTTGTCATTATTCTCACCTGGGATGGTGCATGTAACATACTGTTTTATAAGAAACAGTACACACTCAGTGTCGGTTCCAGATTTTAGTGCCTCCTTCATCCATAAGAGGCTGTGTATATGTGGAGCACCTCTTGCCTGGTATTCTTTTCACCACAAAAAAATCTGTAACTTCTCCAAGAGGAAAATTTGTTTTATAGGATATAAAACCCAGCACCGCTTGAAACTTGTAATTGAAATACTGATATACCTTAGCAGGATCTAAATAGCAAAGTTTCCATGTCTTCAAATGGATATCTTTAATGTTGGAGTTTGCTTGTTTTAGAAATTCTAGTAAATCATCCCATGCATACTCTGTGCAACTAAGTGTAACAAACCAAGTAGGTAGACCTAAGTTTCAGAACATATATTTAAGTTCTCCATGATGACAGTTCCACTATTCATTAGTTCCACGTTGATATGGTATTAAATTAATTAAGTTTTACTCCTGATTTTCATCGGTACCTTGTATTTTATCAACAAACTCACTTGCAGAATGATTTTGCAGGTTGGCTCATCTTAAGAATGTGGTTCACAGCGTAAGAGTGTCCTGACAAGTCACTCTCAAATAACAGATGGAATAAATAGGGAATACATTGTTGAAACCTAGGGTCCTCTAAATATAGTCTTGTTGACTTGTATTCAGCTTCTGGTATTTGTACAGGTTGGTCATCGTAGCGGCCACCTAAATCTGTGGGAAATAGTGTGAAAAACAGCAAGCATCTAAACCTTTTTCCCACACACTCATTGGTGTTCTTGTAGCTTGTTTATTTTGAAACAGATCAATAGCATTCCCAACAACGTTTTTGAATATAGTGGATGAATACTATAGCGCTCATATATTTCTTCTAATTTCTGCGTATCCACTTTTTCTATTTGTCTGCTGGATTGTAATACTTCTTCATCGATACAAACTTACATCTCAAATAATATCAACATTTTTATAAAAAACATTATTTTCTTTCAAGTGTAATGTGGCTTTTTTTAAACTTTATTCACATCCACTAATTCTTGCCAGATTTTTTTTACTTTTGGTGGGTACTTCATTTACTAGAATAATGAGTGATTGATCTATATATTTCTCAACACCCACAATGCCAACAGTTTTTCTTTTTTAATCTAAAGCTAAATACACAACTCTTCCTTTAAGTCCTTTCTTACTTCTGTTTGTGGCAGTTGTTATCTTGCTCAGTTTTAGAAAATGGAACTACATTGCGAGTTTGGTTTTTGTAGTGAGTACAGCAACAACAAATACAAACATACTCATTGTTTTCAGAAAATAGTGCATTGAACCTTCCTATGACCTCTCTAACATTTTAATACTAATCTCTGTGTCCAGTTCCTCCACAGCTCCTGTCACTACCTCTTCATTTTCCCTTGTCTCTTCTGCAGGACCAAATAAACGGTACTGAATGTCTTCAAACACTTTTTCAACCTCTGCCACAGTACCATGTAACAGAGCTCTATTCAAATCTCCTAAATATAAACCTGGAGTTTTTACATAATAAAGTCTCCTTACAAAATTTCATATTTTTGAATGATGCACAGCTAACATTCAAAAGTGATAAAAAGTACTTTTACACACTTTCTTCGAAAGACATGCCAGTGAATGGCCTTGTAAGCTAGTATATTTCTTAACTTTGGATGGATCTAATCCTTACAATGTTATAATTTTCTATTCAAAACTTCTGCATGAAAATTCTCTTAAGAAATGTATTAATTTATTAATTGACTCCTGATGGATACTACAAATACTGCTACACTTCCACTTGTACACAGGGGCTTGTTTATGCCTTCCTTATACTTCTTCAGCTATAACTTCCACTACAGTCCTAGGAACTATCTCTTCTTTCTCTATGGGATTATTGTCTTTCACTTCATAGCAACAACCAGTAGTGGCAACTGTACGCACTAATGTATTCTCTTGTAAATAACTCTCCTACAGCTGTTCTGTACTATATGTGTGCATTCTTTGATCTTTACAAATTGTGAAAAAATTAGTTTTGTTAATGTTCTTTTCCTCATGCATATCACTGTTTTATCTAGTATCTTCATTCTGTTCAAAATTAAGGTAAAAAGTTTCCTCTTCAGAGGAGATGCTTTGTCCTATTTACTTTCAATATGCTGCTTTGTTTAACATAGCACTTCTCCTCCTGTATTTCTTTATCTTCTTTAGCAAACTTTGTATTACTCTACTTTAAAACGTTTTTGGTCTTGTCTCCTAAAACTGTTTTTGACTTCAAGTCAAATTCTGTGTTTCCTTATTATTTTTTCTAATTTTAGAAGTATGTAGTCCTTCCTGTTTATCATTTAATTTACAACTCCTGTTTTTACTGTACAAATTTCTTTCAGTTTGCTATTTTGCACATACTTTTTTCAGAAAGTCCTTAGTGATCTTATCAGCTATTTTTTCTTGTAAACATTCTCCACTTCATCTGTATATTTACTGCCAGTTTGAGTTTTCTAGTATTGTTTCCTCTGTTTCTTTCTTCTTTGTCTCTTATCAGGCATTCTGATTTTTCTTTTTTGAGTACAAATGGATATCTACAAAACAAATAAAAAATACTTTTGGCTCTACAGAAAGTAGTAGTAGTAGTAGTAATTACTTTATTTTAGTGAAACAAAACATACACGTGTACATAAATAAGTTAAAAATGCATTAAAAGTGCAAATCCATTCAGAGTACAAACCCAGACATGATTATGTATAACACCATCACAAAATGCATACTGTAAGCAGCCAGTAAAATATTAATGTGCTTGTGCCAACACATGGAAAGAAATACACGCCTGAAGAGCAATAATGCTCAGATTGAGTCATCAAACTACCCAGACTGCAATTACCAACTCAGGACAAATGCCTGGATGAGGTAAAGTCAATTTCTTCCATTATGGCCACTTAAACAGTCCATACACTTTCAAAAGGTGTGTAACATCAAGTGAACAACACGTGGGGACAATCCGCCTCCTCCTAAAAGTTGCATAATCTGGTCAAGAAGATAAAAAAACATGTTATCCCGTCTCTGGGAGCATCAAGTGGGGGAGATGATTAGAAACAATTGTAATAACCTTTGCCCACTTTATTGAGATTTAAATAGTAGAATACTATTTCTAAAATTAATATACAAGATTTGACTTGACCAAACCTAGTCCTATCATTGTGAATCTCAAATACAGGTGTGCATGAATATCATGTGAAGCTTTATTTTGCAGCCGTGTAATCTCTGGGATCACAACCTATACAATCAGCATGATGTGTTAATTAAGATTTCCATTAGGGCACACCCTCCATCTGATAATGCCATGTTTGCTCTAAATATTTGACTACTGCAAAAACTATCACAGACTTTGATTCAAATGTAAGGATTCTCAAAGCCTCCTAGTAATGTGTAACACCCAGACGCTTGCAAACAGCAGTTATCCATTTGCTGTGTGGCTGTGAGTACTAAGGACAGAAAAAACAAAGTGCTCTTCATTTTCTTTCTTCAGATGGTAAAAATAGCAAAACATTGAAGAGCATTGCTTGTCCCATATGGCAATTAAGGATCTTAATGGTAGTGACCCATACCTGAATTGGAGTAACAGCCGTTTAGCAAAGGGCGGATCAATTTCATCCATAAAATCTTCATAACATGGAAAACATTTAGACCCTCATTACAAACCTGGCCGTAAATTCTGCTTACCGCCGTGCCAACGGCCACCAACATACCGAGACCGTGGCGGTAATCCGCTACAGGTAATATGACCCACACAGAGAAATCCGCCACTATACAGACACACACACAAGTCCATCACACCAAAGGTCAGTGATAAACTAGCGATAGCAAAACCCACACCGTCAGGCAAACTGGAATATGCCCACAGTATCACTGTCCACGAATCAACGGTAAACCATTGGCGGTACCGCCGCGCTCAAAATACACACACACTTACAAAACACAACCACAACCACATTGGACAATTCAAACTACACACACCTGACACACATACACACCCCACACCTACACACCCACAACACTATAAAACACCCACCCACATTACCCACAACCCCTTACAGCGAACAATTTTGAAGAAGCAGAGAGAGAGAAAAGCAAAGACCACACCATCATCCAGAGGCACAGAACACCATCATGCATACACCATCCATGCACCTCACAGCACACACCCCAACACATCACCCCACACATCACCTCACACATCACCTCACACATCACTCACACCACATCATGGCACCTCAAAGACACCCCAAGTTTTCTGAGGAGGAGCTCAGGGTCATGGTGGAGGAAATCATCTGGGTAGAGCCACAGCTATTCGGATCACAGGTGCAGCAGACATCCATTGCAAGGAAGATGGAGCTATGGCGGAGAATCGTTGACAGGGTCAACGCAGTGGGACAGCATCATAGAACCAGAGATAACATCAGGAAGAGGTGGAACGACCTACGGGGGAAGGTACGTTCCGTGGTTTCAATACACCAGATTGCTGTACAGAGGACCGGCGGTAGACCCCCACCTCCTCCCCCACAACTAACAACATGGGAGGAGCAAATCTTGGCGATCATGCATCCTGAGGGCCTCGCAGAAGTAGCAGGAGGACTGGACTCTGGTAAGTCAAATCTTTACTACTATATCCCCCACCCTACCTGCATGCCATCACAAACCCCTACCCCTACCCTCACACCCATCACTCCCCCACCTCACACATACCCCACTATCACAACCCACCCATCCCAATACCAAGCCCTGCATGCAACAACAATGCATGGACACCCTTCACAGACCTGCATGGACACCCATCACCACAGCATGCCCAGTAGAGAGACTCACCAAACCCACATAATCAGCAATCACACAAGTCCAAGGCGACAGTGCAAGCTCATTAATACAGGGAAACACACCCACTGCACAAGATGGCACACACAGATACAATAACAATGTATTTACATCCCAAAAGGACCCCTACCCAACGTCACCGGACAGGAGGTGCCAGCCATATCCCGTCCCCCCACAGAAGAGGCCCACAGTGATGACAGCAGCTCTGCATGCCTGGATCAGGATGACCAGCCTGGCCCATCTGGGACCTCTGGGCAGTCAGTTCCCCTGCCACAGTCCCAAACCACCACAGAACCTCCCCCATCAGGAAACACCACCACAGCACCCATCCAGCGGGCCCATGCCACTGTCCCCAGGACACATCAATCAGCAGTGTGTCCACCACTACAGGGACCCAAGGCAAACCCACTAACCCAGGACGATCAGGGACCTGGGGTCAGTGGCAGTGGGCACACGGTTCAGGGGACAGAGGCACAAGACAACAGGGAAGCTGGGAGGACTGCTGTGCGACAGGGGGAGGACGGGCCCAGGGACCCCACTCTCCACGAGGCACTCTCCAACATCATGGGAGCATACCACCATTCCCAGGAGACCATGGGCACGGTACTGGCCATGTTTCAGGAGACCCAGCAGCTGCAGGAGGGACACTACATGGGGATCAGGGAGGACCTCACCAAAATGTACACCATCCTGGTCACCATAGCAGGGGTGCTGGCTGACAAAGGCAAGACCATGAGGGAGGCAGCGGTACAACAAAGGGCCCCTGACACTAGCCAAATGAGGAACAGCCTTCCACCTTCGCCGGCGCTAGTGGACAGGAGGCACCGCCACAGGAACAACAGGCCACCAGCACCCCACCCCCTGCAAAAGGAGAACCACCCCGCAAACGGTCCCTGCGATCAAGGCAGAAGAAAGAGAACATTGCCAAGACCTCCACTAGGAAATAAGACTCTCCTGATTGTCACCCTTCTGTCCCACTATGTCACCCTGTCCAACCTGAACTGCCATTACTCCCCTTCCTATGCCCCATTGGACAATGCACCTGTGATACCAAGAGACTGGACTCTACTATGGACCTTCCTCCACCATCAAACCATCCCCTTGCACATACCCTTAAACTCATTAGCCCCTAAATAAACACCCTTTAATCACAAACCAATCTGGAGTCAGTCTGATATTTCACAAATGTATTATGACAACGTTAGCAACAAATAGCAATGTAAATGTTAATTTACCCATACCAATGTATGACAGTTGTTGGCCAGCAATACATATAGCAGAAGGCAGAATGTGGTACCCAGATCTGAAAAATGTAAATCTAAAGGAACAGTCAGTGTGCATAGACAGAGGGTAAGAGGCTGACATGTACAATGTCCTACAGTATTCTGAAATGTGAGGAGGAGTTACAGTCTCTTACCTGTGTGTCACTCGAAGTACTGCATGATGATGTTTGTTCTGTTGTCAATATCTTCTTCCTCTGCCTCCTCTTCCTCACTGTCTACAGGCTCCACCGCTGCCACAAGACCATCACCAGACTCATCCTCCTGCAGAAAAGGCACCTGGCGTCTCAATGCCAGGTTGTGCAACATGCAGCATGCCACGATTATCTGGCACACCTTCTTCGGTGAGTAGTATCGGGAGCCAGCTGTTAGATGGAGACTTCGGAATCTGGCCTTCAGGAGGCCAAACGTCCTCTCAATAATACACCTTGTTCGGCCACGTGCCTCATTGTAGCGGTCCTCTGCCCTTGTAATAGCATTCCTCACTGGGGTCAGTAGCCATGAGAGGTTGGGGTAACCAGAGTCACCTGCAAATTCCAAGGAATATCTGTTAGACACACACTAACCCTTAGGGACTAAGGGACCCAGACACCTACTCATTCTGTGTGGGGACCTTGGGCTCACCTATTAGCCACAACCGGTGCCTCTGGAGTTGGCCCATCACATAAGGGATACTGCTATTCCTCAAAATGTAGGCGTCATGCATAGAGCCAGGATACTTGGTATTCACATGGGAGATGTACTGGTTCACCAAACACACCATTTGCACATTCATCGAATGGTAGCTTTTGCTATTTCTGTACACTTGTTCATTTCTATGGGGGGGGGGGACAAATGCCACATGTGTCCCATCAATGCCACCAATGATGTTGGGGATATGTCCCAGGGCATAGAGGTCAGCTTTCACTGTGGTCAAATCGTCCACCTGGGGGAACCTGATGTAGCTGCGCATGTGTTTTAGCAGGGCAGACGAAACTCTGGTCAACACGTTAGAAAACATTGGCTGAGACATCCCTGATGCCATGGCCACTGTAGTTTGAAAGGAGCCACTTGCCAGGAAATGGAGCACTGACAGGATCTGCACAAGAGTGCGGATTCCTGTGGGCTGGCGGATGGATGACATCAGGTCTGGCTCCAATTGGGCACACAGGTCTTGGATTGTGGCAAGATCAAGTCTGTATGTGATTATGATATGTCTGTCTTCCATTGTCAACAGGTGCACCAGGGGTCTGTACACCGGAGGATGCCGCCATCTCATCATCTGCCCCAGCGGTTGCAGCCTATGGGGGAGACCGGTGAGCAGAGGGTCATTTACCACATAGGTTGCACAACTGTGTCTAGTGGAGAAGTGTGGCTCAATGGTTAGAGCGGCAGACCCTGATGCAGAAATCTGGCTCGGGACCAGGGTTCAATTTCCGCCTCGGCGGGTCATGAGCTCCATTTCCTTGGTCCTGATAATTCTTGCATCGGTACCTAATCTAATTCATGGGTCCCACTCTGGGCAATAGCTTGCTTAATCTCCACAACGGCCCCAACAGCGCTGGGATGCCTGGCTTCACCTTGGAGGTTGCCCAGGAGTGGGCACCTCACATGGAAAAGCCAGGAGGGGTTCCACAGCGGTATGCGTACATCGCCTTGAGACCCTAACGGGTGAGTAGTGCGCTATACAAGTACGAAGTTTACAGTAATGTTAGTAAATCTGTGTGTGAAGTAGTTAGTCCGTATATGTGCCAAAATGTGCTGTGACACATTTAGGTGCCATGCTATGTGCACCCCTGAAATGGCGGCTGCCTGACTTGTGAAGAGGGACAAGGGGAAATGAGGTAACTGCGCTGGCGTTGTGCAGTGTCGCGGTAGGCGGTCGAAGACCGCCACGCAACTCAGCATTGGTTATCATTGGGCCCTATGGGTTCCAGGAGCCAATGGCCATGTTCGCCAGCGGTGTCGGTATGCACCGCCGCGGACGTGACCGCCATTTTCTATCTGTTCATTCACTTGATACCTGACCATCAACAGGAGAGGACCTACACTGCAAGTGCTGCAGTGACCTGAGTTTGAAAGTGACAATGGCTACAGTGTCTGGGGAAAGGGCCCCTGCCTTCACTGCGGAGTAGTTGGACAAACTGGTGGATAGGGTCCTCCCCCAGTACACGCTACTCTACGGTCCTCCAGACAAACAGGTGAGTACACTGTGAGCATGATGCGTGGGCAATGCCTGTTTGGAGTGGTGTGGAGTGAAGCCACATGTTGGGGGGCTGAGATCTGCATGTGAGGATGGTCAGTGTATGTGCGTCAGGGCATGGGTGGGAACTGGTGGCCAATGAGTATGACGGTTCGGATTGGTAATTCCCTTTCCTCCTGTACTTTTCCTGTAGGTCAGCACCCACCAGAAGAAGGGTATTTGGCGTGCCATCGCCAAGGAAGTGCAGACCCTGGGGGTCTATCATAGACGGAGCACCCACTGCCACAAGAGATGGGAGGACCTGCGCCGCTGGAGCAAGGAGACGGCGGAGGCCCAGCTGGGGCTGGCCTCCCAACGTGGAAGGGATGCCCGTCGCACCATGACCCCCCTGATGTTCCGCATCCTGGCGGTGGCCTATCCAGAGTTGGATGGGTGCTTGAGGGCATCACAGCAGCCACAAGGGGGTGAGTACAGTGTCATAAAGCTGACTCTGCACGGTTTAGGAGGGATCTGGGTGAGGGGTGTGCGCTGTGAGTGCCCCTAGGCCAGGGCGGTCATGCCAGAGAAGCTCCCTTGTTTGCAGGCTCAGAAGCACCCCTACCCCAATGGTACAATTGGACAGCTACTAGTGTGCAGGGTCCTGTGGGTGTCAGTTGTGCATATGTTGGCGTTAGGCATTGTACCCCACGGGGTGGTGACTACCATAGTGACTGGTTGGGCAAGGCCTAATGCACAGGGCAGCTCTGTGTGTGTTGTGTATTCCAACGGTAGTGGTGTTGCTGGAACTGACCATGTGTGTCCTCTGTCTTTCCCCCCCTTCTTGTTTTGTCATCCTGTCCTTGTGTGCATTAGCATCATCAGGCGGAGGAGCAGAGGCACCGGCGACGGAGGGAGCTGCATCCCACATGGCCCAGGAGGGTGAATCCACGGAGGGTGAAGGCACCAGTGGGAAGGAGGGCGAGGGGAGCTCCATGACGGGGACAGGAGGGGATACCAGCGACAGCGACTCCTCCTCTGATGGAAGCTCCCTGGCGGTGGTGGACACCTCTGTGCCCACCCCAACAACAGGTACAGCCGCCACCCCCCCACCAGCACCGCCCTCCCAGCAGCTCCTCAGAGAGTTTCCCGTGCTCGCTCACCCAGGAGGGTGGGAATCTCCTTTGCCCCAGGCACCTCAGGCCCTGCCCCAGTCAGCCCTGCTGCCCTCAGTGAGGAGGCTATTGACCTGCTGAGATCCCTCACTGTTGGGCAGTCAACCGTTCTGAATGCCTTCCAGGGTGTTGAGAGGCACTTGCAGCAAACAAATACATACCTGGAGGGCATTCATTCTGGTGTGGCGGCCCAACAGAGAGCATTTCAGGCTCTGGCCTCAGCACTGATGGCATCCATTGTCCCTGTGTCCAGCCTCCCCCTCCAACTTGCACTACCCAGACCCAATCCCCTCTACCTCAGCCTATCCCAAGCACACCATCAGACCAGCATGTACACACCTCAACAGACAAAAGTGGCTCAGGAAAACATAAGCACCACACATCCCACAGGCACTCACACACGCACCATACCCATGCACACATACCAACATCCACTTCCTCCACTGTGTCCCCCTCCTTCACGTCCTCGACCTCCCTCCCAGTCTCGTCTCCACTCACACCTGCGTGCACTACATCATCAGCTACTGCCTCCATCACCAGCACGCCCATCACAACACACTGCTCATGTGCAGTCACCACCCCCACTACCATTCACACGTCCCCTGTGTCCTCTCCCAGTGTGTCTTTGAGCCCTCCTCCCAAAGTACACACCCACAGGCACACACCTACTCAACAGCCATCCACCTCACAACAGCCTCCAGCCCATGCACCTTCACCCAAACTCAGCAGACGTACACCTCCTACAACCACTACCTCTTCCTCCACTCCTACACCCCCTTCATTTTCCCATCCCAGTGAGTCAAAAAAAACATTTCCTAGCTAACGTGAACCTCTTCCCTACACCTCCCACCTCCTGTCCATCCCCTAGGGCCAGGATGTCTAGATCCCAGCCCAGCACCTCAGCCACCACATCTGCGTCTGCTGTGATCCGTGCAAGTCAGGGTGGATTGAAGGGGGCACCCATCAGAGCTGCCAGTTTGCCACCTACAGATATGAAGGACCACCCTATTATGACACCTGCAAAGGTCAAAAAGGGCCCGCTTCCAGCAGGGAAAAGTCACACCACCCACCCAGCAAGGCCTCGCCCAAACACAGAGAGGACAGTTCCAAGGTCCCTGCAGCGACTGCCAAGGTGGGGAAGGGCCGCAAGTCACCTCAGGGCACGATGCCTCCTGGTGAGGGGCTGGTGACCACCATTTCTTCAGGGATGGCAGCGACCTGCACCACAGTCACCACCGCCGCAACGACAGCCACCTCCACTGCCACCTGCCCCGCCACCTGCACCGCCGCTGCCACAACATCAGTCTGCAGCATCCTCCCCAAGGATCAGCCATCCAAGACTGCCGGAGATCGTATGGTGTCTCCCTCCACCACAACAGACACTTGCACCACAGCCAGCACCGGCAGTATCTCCGCCGCAGCCACCGCCACCTGCACCACCATCTGCACAGCCACGTGCCCAGCAGGTACCACTCTGTTGGACATCAGCAGCATCACCAGTGGGCAGCTGTCCGAGTCTGCAGGTGACGTCCTAGACCCTGGAAACGCCACTTGAGGCACCACCTCCAGCACTGGCACAACCAGCAGTTGGCAGCCTAAGTTGCCGCAGGATGGAGTGTGGCTCTGCCTCCATGGAGTATCATGCTACCTGTTCGAGGTACATCGCGTGTCTCAGATACCCAGGTGAGAGGATGTTAACTGCCACATCCCAGGTGCAGCATCACTGGGCACAAAGCCCCCTCAGACCCAGTGGAGAGCTACATCCACTCACCCAGTCCTTGGCAGGATGAAGCACTCTGGGCACAAAGCCCCCTCCAGAACCAGTGGAGAGCTACATCCACTCACCCAGTCCTTGGCAGGATGAAGCACTCTGGGCACAAAGCCCCCTCCAGAACCAGTGGAACATGTCACCCACTAGAGAGACTGTGGCTTTGTACTCCCCCGGAGCAAGCAGTGGGCAACCCACCCACTTGAGAGACTTGAGAGACTGTGGCTTTGCACTCCCCAGGACCAGGCAGTGGGCAACCCACCCACTTGAGAGACTTCAGAGACTGTGGCTTTGCATCCCCAGGACCAGGCAGTGGGCAACCCACCCACTTGAGAGACTTGAGAGACTGTGGCTTTGCACTCCCCAGGAGCAAGCAGTGGGCATGGAGCCCCCTTGAGGAGCAGTGGCGTAGTACCATCTTCCGGCTGAGGTGCCCCCCTCCCATTCCCTCTGAGGTGCCTGTGTGTTTTCGACCTGATGCCCCTGCAGTGTTCTCTCAGTTTTGAGGCAAGTGTCATGTATGGGCTTTGCCCATGCTTTTTGGGACCACTGGTTCACTGACATTAATAAGGGACAGTGGACGGCCTTGTGTACTTAATGTAAATATTTACATATACTGATTATTTGCTTTTCTCTTGATATATCTGAATGTTCCAATATAACACTGATTAGACTAACTTCCTTTTGTTCTTGCATTCTTCCAGGGGGTGACGGGGTGTATCTGTATTGTTGTTGGATATTTTTGTGTGTATGGTGTTGTGGGTGAGGGTGGGAGTTGCGGGTGTTGCGTGCCGCGTGCGTGTGTCACTCTGTTTTCCCTCCTCCCCTCCCCTGTGTGCTAGCTGCAGTACTCGTCGTTGCCACCTTCTTTCTACTTCGTGGTGTATTAGTAGATACACCAACATGGGTAGGATCTGCAATTTGGGCTCCATGGCGTCCTGGTTGTTGGTGGAGTGTCAAGAGGTGAGTGGTTCCCCTTCGTTGTTCAGTTTCCGCCGTGCTTTTGATGTCGTTGGTACCGTCCTGGAAAAGCTGGCGGCTTGGTGCCATGTAATACGGTGGGCGGTACATTGACTTCCGCCTGTCTGTTGGTGGTGACCGCCGCGGTGTTTGTTGCTACTGCCGGGGCAGTCGGAGTGTTAAAGTGGCTGTCTATGTTGGAGGTTTCCGCCGTGGTCATGATTCAATTTTTTTAACCGCCGGCCTGTTGGCAGTATTACCGCCGCTTTAACACCGACTGCCAGGGTTGTAATGAGGGCCTTAATGTTTATAAATTGCCTAGTCAAATTATCATAATCATAGTTCAACCAGATCTGTTCCAGAGCACAGTTCCAATAAGATCTTTTCACTGTTTGTCTGTCTGGCACCCTTAGCAGCAACTGCTAGCGAGTTCCAGAGATCTATCATTTTCAATTTCTCACACTGCATCCTAATGTTTTTTAACCAGGGTGAGACTACCCATGAATCACGGCAAATTAGATGACTTAGAAAAGCCCTAAACAGTATCAACTCCTTAGTTGTCCACAACCTCACCCAGTACAATAGGGGTTCTAACGCCACTACCAAATTTATAGGGTTAAATGCTAAATCCAGCCTTTATGGGACCAGAGGTGTGCCCTTTGGGAACTTAAACAGGCCCCTGATACATTTGTTCTCCAATGTTAAGAAGGCAGTGGCGTAAAGCAAAGCCCCATATATCTGCCTTATAAGTGGCTGCCGATAGAGCAGTGGCTTTATAAATCTGAAGGACTGGAGACACTGCACCTCTGCCAGTTACCTTCTGTTTCTTGATAATTTGATATGTTCTACTCTTCTCCATCTGATGGGCCCAAGTCATTGTGTCGGACAACCGGACCCCTAAGCAACCCCTCTCAATATACTCTTCTACTGCGTTCTCACTGTAATCTTGCCGCCTCTCACAATACAAGGCCTTGAAGTGTTTAACCCAACCTCCAGGCTGCAGTACCATTTTGAGGTGATTATCTATTATCTTTGAGCTAGATGTAACCAATTTCCAGAAGGCATTTAAGTTCTCATTCTTAAGTGCATTCGTAAGCTCAACTCATTGTTCCATCTCCCAGCTTTTTTTGGCCTTGGCTAAAATAGCCTTACAGTGTTTCCTTACAAAAGTTATTTGCATCTTGGTGCCCAACTTTAAAGCATATAAAAGACTAATCTTTGCAATCCAGCATTCCTTAGTGAACCACCCTGGAGCAATTTTGAAGGAGGACCCTCTTTTCCTAACTTTGGTGAACAAAGGTCTTAATTGTTCCATTAGCTGAACAAAGATTGTTAGAAATGGGGCTTTTGGTTGGCAGTCAGGTTACCCCCTGTCCAAGCAAGGACCCTCACTCTAGTGAGGGCAAGTCACACACAATCCAAATTATCCTGTGCCCACCCTCTGATAGCTTGGCACTGAGCAGTCAGGCTTAACTTAGAAGGAAATGAGTAAAGTATTTGTGTAATAAATCATACAATAACACCATATAGCACCACAAAAATACACCACACAGTGTTTAGAAAAATATATAATATTTATCTGGATAAAAGCAGGTCAAAACGATTAAAATGCAATAAGTATATGTTGAGATATCACTGAAAAAGTGATATAAAATGTCTTAAGTCTTTAAAAAGCAAACAAAGGGGGTCATTACAACCCTGGCGGACGGTGTTAAAGCGGCGGTAAGACCGCCAACAGGCTGGCGGTCTTTTTTTTAGTATTATGACCATGGCGGTCACCGCCATGGTCATCCGCCGATTCACCGTTCCGCCCGCCAGGGCAGAGACGACCGCTGGGCTGGAGACCTGGGTCTCCAGCCCGGCGGCCGTCACAATACCGCCGCCGGTATTTCGACCCGGCTTACCGCCGTGGATTTCCAGCGGTAGGAACCGCCATGAAATCCATGGCGGTAAGCCCTACCAGGGAATTCCTTCCCTGGCACTGATAGGGGTCTCCCCCACCCCCCACACCCACCCCGACTCCCTCCCCTACACCCCCGACCACACCTGCCACCCCCCACAGGTGGGAGGGCCCCCCTCCCCACCCCGACCCCCAACATCACATAACTCACACACACACGACACGCACGCAGGCACCACCAACACACATACACGCACACACACCAACATACATGTCTACATCCACACACTCAGTCAGACACGCACACCCATATACAGACATACATGCACACATTCCCAACACACGCAACACACCCGCAAGCATACACGCACTCACACCCCCCTCTACATACACAGACGCACACCCCCATGCACCCACACAACACACAACACCCCCCACCCCCCTCCCCTAACGGACGATCGACTTACCTTGTCCGTCGATCCTCCGGGAGGGGACGGGAGCCATGGGGCTGCTCCGCCGACACAACACCGCCAACAGAACACCGCCGCGCCGAATCACAGGACGTGATTCGCTGGGCGGTGTTCTGTTGGCGTGGTGGTGGAGGTGGAGCAACCTTCACTTCCCCGCCGCCCGCCAGTATGGCTGTTGGCGGCTCTCCATCGTAAAAAGGACGGAGAGCAGCCAACAGTTAGAATACGCCGAGCGGCAAACTGCCACTACTGGCGGTCTTCCGCACGGCGGTCCCTCAGCGGTCTTGTTAAAAGACCGCGGAGGTTGTAATGACCCCCAAAGTCTCTTTCAAGCACAAAGTAACTGGTTCACGTAAAAAATCTCCGCAAAGAACCGCAGAGGAGGAGATGCGTGGAAACAAAGGGGTGTGTCTCAATTTCTCGGGCCGCACACGACGATGCATCGTTTAGTTTTCACGCAGGGACGGCTGTGCATCGATTTCCGGCGCTCGGTTGTGGATCCTCTTCGATCGATTGAGCTTCTCGTTGCGAAGTTGGGCTGCGTCATTCCGGTTCGGCATGCAGTGAAATTTTCATCGCAAGTCGTTTCTGGCAGGCTGTGCATCGAATTCCGCTGCACAAGGTCTCCTTCTTGAAGAGATGAAGTCTCTTTGGTCCTGAGACTTCAGGGAACAGGAGGCAAGCTCCATCCAAGCCCTTGGAGAGCACTTTGTCACCACAGCCAGAGAGCAGCAAGGCAGCAGGGCAACAGCAAGGCCACAGTCCTTCACAGAAAGCAGTCAGGTGAGTCCTTTGGGCAGCCAGGCAGTTCTTCTTGGCAGGATGCAGGTTCGGGTTACAAGTTTCTTCTCCAGGAAGTGTCTGTGAGGTAGAGTGTCTTCCCCAGGAAGTGCCTGAGTTGTTAGGGCCTGAGACCCTGTTTATATACCGAAATGTGTGTTTGAAGTGGGGGAGACTTCAAAAAGTGGTTTAGAAGTGCACCAGGTCCCCTTTCAGTTCATTCCTGTCTGCCAGGGTCCCAGTAGGGGGCATGGCAGTCCTTTGTGTGAAGGCAGTCCCTCCACCCTCCCAGCCTAGGAAGACCCATTCAAAATGCAGATGTATGCAAGTGAGGCTGAGTATCCTGTGTTTGGGGTGTGTCTGAGTGAATGTACAGGGATCTGTCAACTAAACCTAGGAGGACGTGGATTGTAAGGCTCAGAAAGATTTAAGTGCAGAGAAATGCTCACATTCTAAAAGTGGCATTTCTAAAATAGTAATATTAAATCCAACTTCACCAGTCAACAGGATTTTAGATCACTATTCTGGCCATACTAAATGTGACCTTCCTACTCCTTTCAGATCAGCAGCTACCACTCAAACAATGTATGAGGGCAGCCCCAATGCTAGCCTATGAAGGGAGCAGGCCTCACAGCAGTGTAAAAATGAAGTTAGGAGTTTTACACTACCAGGACATGTAAACTACATAAGTACATGTCCTGCCTTTTGCCTGCACAGCACCCTGCCCTATGGGTTACATAGGGCATACCTTAGGGGTGTCTTATATGTAGAAAAAGGGGGGTTTTAGGCTTGGCAAGTACTTTTAAATGCCAAGTCAAATTGGCAGTGAAACTGAACACACAGGCCTTGCAATGGCAGGCCAGAGACAAGGTTAAGGGGCTACTTGAGTGGGTGGCACAATCAGTGCTGCAGGCCCACTAGTAGCATTTAATCTACAGGCCCTGGGCACACATAGATGGTCATTACAACCCTGGCGGTCGGTGTTAAAGTGGCGACAAGACCGCCAACAGGCCGGCGGTAAAAAAAATGGAATTACAACCGTGGGGGAAACCGCCAACAAAGACAGCCACTTTAACACTCCGACCGCCACGGCGGTACATACAAACAGCACGGCGGTCACTACCAACAGACAGGCGGAAGACAATGTACCGCCCACACTATTATGACAGGCCAATCCGCCACCTTTTCCGCGGCGGATTCACAGCGGATAAAAACACGGCGGAAACAGGAATCCCGAAGGGAAAACGCTCACCTCTACACACCCCACGAGGAACGAGGACGCCATGGACCTGGAACTCCAAATTCTCCCTGCAATAGTCTTCCTGCTCCTCTACCAGAAGCACGAACGCCGGCGGCGAAGACCACGGTGAGTACTGCACCTACAACACAGGGGAGGGGGGTGGCAAAAAACAGGGACACATGCAACACCCCCACCCTCACCCACTACAACACACACACTAATGCATATCAATACATCACAGTTACACCCCCCAAACCCCCCAGAAGAATGCAAAGAAAATAGAAAATGAGTGTAACCATTGTACTATATTAAAAGCAAGTAGGCAGAAATATATATATACACTATGTACATAATATATACCAAGCATAGTAGTCCAGGTAGTGCAATAAGAAAGTCCGTGGAACACTGGGACCACACGGTATGGGCGAGGCCCACTCAAGATCCCCGACCATGACGGAGAGAACACTGCAGGGGCATCAGGGAGCAACTAAACAGGTACCTCAGGGGGAGGGAAAGGGGGGGCACCTCAGCCGCTTGAGTGCACGACGCCAAATCCACAAGGGGGCCACATGCCCAGTTCAATCCTGGGGAGTGCAAAGCCACAGTCTCTCAAGTCTCTACAGTGGGTGGGTTGCCCACTGCCATATCCTGGGGAGTGCAAAGCCACAGTCTCTCAAGTCTCTACAGTGGGTGGGTTGCCCACTGCCATATCCTGGGGAGTGCAAAGCCACAGTCTCTCAAGTCTCTACAGTGGGTGGGTTGCCCACTGCCATATCCTGGGGAGTGCAAAGCCACAGTCTCTCAAGTGGATGACAGTCTCCACTGGGTCTGGAGGGGGCTTGGTGCCCAGAGTGCATCATTCACCCCGTGATGGACTCAGTTGCGTCAGTGCCCTTGCCGCTCATGGGCCAGCGGTGCTTGAGATGGCGGTGCCCTGTTCAGTGGTGCTTGAGACGGCGGTGCCCTGTGCAGCGGTGCTTGAGACGGCGGTGCCCTGTTCAGCGGTGCTTGAGACGGCGTTGCCCTGTGCAGCGGTGCTTGAGACGGCGGTGCCCTGTTCAGCGGTGCTTGAGACGGCGGTGCCCTGTTCAGCGGTGCTTGAGACGGCGGTGCCCTGTTCAGCGGTGCTTGAGATGGCAGTGCCCTGTTCAGCGGTTCTTGAGACGGCGGTGCCCTGTTCAGCGGTGTTTGAGATGGTGGTCTCCATTGCAGGGTCTCAGCTGCTGGCAGTCCTTCATGGCCCAGCGGGGCTTTTGCTGGCGGTCCTTCATGGCCCAGCGGGGCTTTTGCTGGCGGTCCTTCATGGCCCAGCGGGGCTTTTGCTGGCGATACTTCATGGCCCAGCGGGGCTTTTGCTGGCGATGCTTCAAAGCCCAGCGGGGCTAGTGCTGGCGGGGGGCTCCTGGGCAGGTGGGCTGGTGCTGGCAGTGGCCTCCTGGGCAGCTGGGCTGGTGCTGGCGATGGCCTCCTGGGCAGCTGGGCTGGTGCTGGCGGTGGCCTCCTGGCCAGGTGGGCTGGTGCTGGCGGTGGCCTCCTGGGCAGGTGGGCTGGTGGGGGAACATCCTTTTTTACGACTTTTTTTTTCCGAAAGTCGTGGTTAACGAAAGCGCAACAACGCTTTTTTTAACCACGACTCTGGGTTTTTGTGCCTTAACTACGTATGTTCTGAACAACGAACATGCGTGGTTAAGGTACAAAGAAGTGAGTTGACGAAGGTAAGTGGTGGGTTTAGGTTTTGGGAAGGGGGTTGGGTGATCAGGGGGTTTTTAGGTTTTGGGGTGGGGTTGGGGGGGTGGGGCGTTTTTGGTTTTGGGGAGTGGGTGGGGGGTCAGGGGGTTTTAGGTTTTAGGGTGGGGTTGGGGGGTGGGGCGTTTTTGGTTTTGGGGAGTGGGTGGGTGTCAGGGGGTTTTAGGTTTTGGGGTGGGGTTGGGGGGATGGGGTGAGGGATGTAGGGTGAATGGTGCCTATTGCTAATGATTTTATCAGGAATGCCTTTACAACGAAATATTGTTGTTAAGGCATTCGTGGTAAAATCATTAGTAGTAGCAACGAGGTCGGTGTTCCGACCTCGTTGTTAAGGCAGTAGTTGTTTTTGAAGTCGTTGTTTCGTCGTACAGTCAGGCTGGTGCTGGCGGTGGCCTCCTGGGCAGGTGGGCTGGTGCTGGCGGTGGCCTCCTGGGCAGCTGGGCTAGTGCTGGCGGTCCTGTCCTGGGCAGCTGGGATTGTGCTGGAGGTAGGTTCCTGGGCATCGGGGATGATGGCGGTCTTCTCCGCCGTGCTGCTCTTCCCAGACTTGCTGGGTTTCTTGTGGCCCTTCCCCACCTTGGAAGGTGTCACAGCTGACTCCACACTCCCACCAGGACCCCTGGGAGCGGCTTTGGTGGCTGGAGTCTTCCCCCTCTCCCGCCGGGCCCTGGCCAACTTCTGATGCTTGACAGGTGGGGGACTGTCTGTGCTGTGGCTCCGTGCCACACTGGCTGCCCTGGTGGCCGGTGCACTCCAGATTCCGGTGACTACAGGCACCACTGGTCCGGGAGATGTTGTGGCTGAGGTGCTAGTTCGGGACCTATGAGACAGATGGGGTGGGGGAGGTGTGGGAAAGAGGTCAAGGTTGGACAGGAAATGTTTTTTTGACACACTGGGACGGGTAGCTGGAGGGGGTTTGGGAGTGGAGGAAGAGGTGGTGGTTGTAGGAGGTGTACGTTTGGTGACTTTGGGTGAAGGTGCATGTGCTGGAGGCTGTCGTGAGGTGGATGGCTGTTGGGTGGGTGTGTGCCTGCGTTTGTGTATCTTGGGAGGGGGCGTCACAGACACACTGGGAGAGGACACAGGGGACGTGTGAATGGTAGTGGGGGTGTAGTGGGGGTGGTGACTGCACGTGAGCGGGGTGTGGTGGTGGGTGTGCTGGAGAGGGACGTAGTGGCTGTAGAGATAGTTCATGCAGGTGTGAGTGTAGACGACACTGGGAGGGAGGAGGGAGACGACGAGGAGGGGGACACAGTGGAGGCAGTGGATGTTGTTGTGTCTGCATGTGTGTGATGCTTGCGTGAGTGCCTGCGGGATGTGTGGTACTTATGTTTGCCTGAGCTTCCCTTGTGTGTTGACGTGTGTGCATGTTGGTTTGTAGGTGTGCTTGGGATAGGCTGAGGTACAGGGGATTGGGTCTGGGTGGAGGAAGTTGGAGTGGGTGAGGCTAGAGACGGGGACAATGGCTGCCATCAGTGCTGAGGCCAGAGTCTGAAAAGCTCGCTGAAGGGCCACCTGACCAGAATGAATGCCCTCCAGGGATGCATTGGTTTGTTGCAACTGCCTCTCAACACCCTGGATGTCATTCAAAATGGTAGACTGCCCAACAGTGAGGGACCTGAGGAGGTCAATGGCCTCCTCACTGAGGGCAGCAGGGGTGACTGGGCCAGGGCCTGAGGTGCCTGGGGCGAAGGTGATGCCCACCCTCCTGGGTGAGCGGGCACGGGGCAAAGGCTGAGGGGCTGCTGGGAGGGAAGTGCTGGTAGGGGGGATGGCGGCTGTACCTGTAGATGCGGGGGGCACAGATGTTGCCACCACCACAAAGGAGCTCCCATCAGAGGACGAGTCCGTGTTGCTGGTGTCAGCTCCTGTCCCCGCCGTGGAGCTCCCCTCGCCCTCCGTCCCACTAGTGAACTCTTAGTCCGTAGTCTCGCCCTCCAGGGTCATGTGGGATGCAGCTCCCTCGTGCTCCGGTGCCACTGCTCCTCCGCCTGATGATGCTAAGGCACACAAGAACAGGGAGACCACAAAAAGGGGGGGGAAGACAGAAGAAAGACATGTTGAGTGCATGCATTACCGCTACCGTTGGCGGACACGACAGACACTGAAGCCCCCTGCAATACGCTGCGCTCTTGGGTTCCACTGTGCAATTCCTGAGAAATGGCCTACAAGGCTATGGACGACATCTGCACACATAGATGGCACAGGGGCATGACTAGGTGTACTTGGCACTCTACAGAGGTGGGGTGGGGTGCCACATGGCCTGCCTTACGGAGGGGCCTTGCCTACGGAACTCGCCCTGGCCTAGGGAAACCCACAGCCCACCTCCCCCACCCAGACACCTCCACTGCGAGCAATGTCACCAGAATGAGAGTGTACTCACCCCCTTGTGGCTGCTGTGATGCCCTCAAGCGCCCATCCAACTCCGGGTAGGCCACCGCCAGGACCCTGAACATCAGGGGGGTCATGGTGCGATGGGCAGCCCTCCCACGTTGGGAGGCCATCCCCAGCTGAGCATCTGCCGTCTTCTTGCTCCAGCGGCGAATGTCCTCCCATCTTTTCTGGCAGTGGGTGCTCCGTCTGTGGTAGACCCCCAGGGTCCGGACGTCCTTGGCGATGGCACGCCAAATATATTTTTGCTGGTGGGCGCTGACCTACATGAAATGTACAGGGGAAAAAGAGAAGTCATTACCAGCTGCACCGTCAAAGTGATTGGCCCCCATCCCTACCCTTGCCATGTGGCACACTCATTCACCGTCTTTCATGTATGCAGCACTCTCCCCCCTTCTTTCTTACATCCAGCCCTCTCCACACAGGCATAGCCCATACAACATGCTCCCTGTGTAGTTACCTGTTTGTCTGGAGGACCGTAGAGTAGTGTGTACTGGGGAGGACCCCATCCACAAGCTTCTCCAACTCCTCCGATGTGAAGGCAGGGGCCCTTTCCCCAGACACTCAAGCCATAGTCTCTTCCAGACCAAGGTCACAGCAGCACTTGCAGTGTAGATATTCTCCTGTCGAAGATCAGGTATCGAGTGATTGAACAGATAGAAAATGGCAGTCACGTCCACGGCGGTGCATACCTTCACCGCCGGCGTACATCGTCATTGGCTGCTGGGACCCATAGGGTACAATGTTAACCAACGCAGCATTGCGCCGCGGTCTTCGACCGCCTACCGCGACGGTGTACAACGCCAGCGCAGTTACCTCACATCCCATTGTCCCACTTTACAGGTCAGGCAGCCGCCATTTCAGGGGCACACATCGCTTCATTTCCAACTGCGTCCATCATACCTAGGCCTAGACTCAACACACATACAGGCCACCTTTTGTGTATGATTTGTGTTCTGGGTAAACTGTGGGTACGTACCTCTGAGTTGTTTGACTCTGTGCTCGCTGTTGTCCTTCATAGGCACCGTCCGCTGGGACATGTGAGGAGATGGCGTCATCCGCCGGTGTACCGACCGTTGGTGGACCTGTCGACAATGGAGGAGCGACATGTGATTATAACATACAGGCTTGACCGTGCCACAATCCAGGAACTGTGTACCCAGTTGGAGCCAGACCTGTTGTCTGCAATCCGCCATCCCACAGGAATCCCCCCTCAAGTGCAGGTGCTGTCAGTGCTCCATTTCCTTGCAAGTGGGTCATTTCAAACAACAGTGGCCATGGCATCAGGGATGTCCCAGCCTATGTTTTCCAACGTATTGTCCAGAGTGTTGTCTGCCCTTCTGAAACACATGCGGAGCTACATCGTTTTCCCTCAGGTGGAGGATTTGCCTATAGTGAAAGGTGATTTATATGCCCTGGGACACACCCCCAACATCATAGGTGCCATTGATGGGACCCATGTGGCTTTGGTCCCCCCCCACAGGAGTAAACAGGTGTACAGAAACCGGAAGAGTTATCATTCTATGAATGTGCAGATGGTATGTTTGGCAGACCAGTATATCTCCCATGTGAATGCCAAGTTCCCTGGCTCAGTGCATGATGCCTACTTCCTGCAGATTAGCAGCATCCTTTATGTGATGGGTCAACTCCAGAGGCACCGTGTGTGTCTATTAGGTGAGCACCTAGAGGCAAGTCAGTCGGAATGGCTGTCTGGGTCTGGGTGATATCCCTCCAGGTTAATGCGTGTCTAACAGTTGTCCCTCACCATTTTCAGGTGACTCTGGTTACCCCAACCTGTCATGGCTACTCACCCCAGTGAGGAATCCCAGGACAAGGGCAGAGGAATGCTACAATGAGGCCCATGGGCGAACTAGGAGGGTGATCGAGCGAACCTTCGGCCTCCTGAAGGCCAGGTTCCGGTGCCTCCATATGACAGGTGGATCCCTATTCTACTCGCCAAAGAAGGTGTGCCAGATCACCCTGGCCTGCTATATGCTTCACAACTTGGCTTTGCGAAGACAGGTGCCTTTTCTGCAGGAGGATGATCCAGATGGTGGTGTTGTTGCAGCTGTAGAGCCTGTGGACAGTGAAGACGAGGAAGCAGAGGAAGAAGACATGAACAACAGGGACTCAGTGATCCAGAAATATTTTCAGTGAGACACAGGTAAGAGTACAGACCTGCCTACTACATGTACTTTAACACTACTACCTCTACTGTCTGTCGTTTTCACCCAGTGTATGGTGACTGAGTTGTCACTTTCCCTTACGATTTCACAGATGTGGGTCCCACTGTGTGACATCTGCTTAGATTCCTCATGGACTAGAGCTGTGTGACATAGGTATGTTGACATTATAATTGAAAGAGCATTTTGTCACTGCAATTGCTAATACACTATTTCGAAATCAAAGACAGACTCCAGATTGTTTTGTGCTTTAACTGTGTTTATTTAAGTGCTCAATATTGGAGGGGGTAGTGAAATGGTGAGGGGTGATGGTGGAAGAATGTTCATGGCAGAGTCCAGTCTATTAGTCTCACAGGTGCATTGCTCAAATGGGCATAGGAAGTGGAGCTGGGGCAGTTTAAGTATGGACAGGGTGACAAAGTGGGACAGTAGGATGACAATCAGGGTGGCCTCATTTCTTGGCAGGGGTCTTGGCATTGTGCTCTGTCTTTGTCCTGGATCTCAGGGACCGTTTGCGGGGTGGTTCTCCCTCTGCAGGGGGTGGGGTGCTGGTGTGGTGGTCCTGTGGCGGGCGCCCTGTCCACTGTCTACATTTTGGCAGATTCCGAAATGTGGGTCATAATAGCGGAATTCCGCGGGCGCGGCGGTGTGTTGGCGGTCTTCTGCACGGCGGTAAGTGGATTTTACCACCAATGTTGTAATGACCGCCATAGTGCACTCTACTAGGGACTTATAAGTAATTTAAATAGTCCAGTTGGGTAAGATCCAATGTTACCATGTTTAAAGGGAGAGAGCATATGCACTTTAGCACTGGTTAGCAGTGGTAAAGTGCACAGTGTCTGAAAGCCAGCAAAACACGTGTCTAAAAAGTGGAGGGAGGCAGGCAAAAGGTTAGGGGTGACCACCCTAAGGCTGTCAGGTCTAACAGAGACCAAATCAGACTTATGTCCACTCAAATTTGTTACCTCGGCTAAGTTTCCACAAACAGTTAATACATTTGTAAAGTAGTATTAATTTCATAATAGAAATAATGAGGTTTATCAGTCTGTCTAGTGCCAAGTACATATGTGTCACTGACCATCTAAGAGACAGGTGACTCATTTGTACTAAAAGTAGACTTTAAGGCTCGGGAAATTGATTTGTAATGCCACTCAAGCTAGCACTAAAAGTGGACTCTCAGGCTCTGTAGCAGAAGACCTATGCTGTGTTTAAAAGACTACTTGCCTGGATGGGTGAATAGACTGTGTCAATACCTTGCTACGTATCTGACAGAGTGTACCAGTACCCCTTTCAGTGTTCCACCAGATATTTAAGTAAATATAGTGAATACAGAGGTACGTTGCAGAGTGTGCAACCAGCTACAATCTTGCTGGAAACATAACTGCTGTCTGGGTGTGTGCATAAATGTTTAAGTGGCTCTCTCAGTGTCTGGCTTAATATGTCAGTGGCTCTGTCCTTTTGCTAAGAGGTATATGAGGTGCAGTATGGGTTTGACACTTCATATATAAGTGAGCGTAGGAGTCTGCAAGTGCACGTCTAACTCAGTGAAATTTAGAAGGACATGTTTCATCTTTTAACCATAAAGCACTTGCCTCTATGGCCTTCAGCCTACCTACATCCCAGCTGAGTACTCAACTTTCAATAATAAAACAACAGTTTAAGGTTTGAAAAGTAGCCTTTCAAGTGGGAAGTCAAGCTAACAGTAAAGTGCACACCCAGGTTCTGCAGTAGTAGGTTTCAACCCCATTTAAAGGAGTATTTGTGTGCATTTGTGAGTATATTGTGTCAGTATTTGCCTAGATATCTGACTGAGTTTATTAGTACCTCTATGAGTGTTCTACCAGTTCTCTAAATAAATATGGTAAGTACAGAGGTATGTAACTGCATCTGAAACTGGCTCCAATACTGTTGAAAAAATAACTACTGCCTGGGTGTGTATATGAATGAATAGGCGGCTCTCTCAGTGTCTCACTGGCTTTGTAACTTGGTCTATTCTTTTGCTAATAGGTATATGAGTTACAGTATGGGTTGTACATTGCGTGTATAAGTGAGCATAGGAGTGTGCAAGTGCATGTCTAACTCAGTGAAACATAGAAGGACGTTTCATCTTTTAACTACAAAGCACCCTTCTCTACTACCTACCTACAGCCTAGCTGAGTATTCGACTTCCAGTACTTAAACAACAGTTTAAGAATTGACAAGCAGCCTTTTTAATGGGAAGTCAAGCTACCAGTAAAAGTGTACGTCCAGGTTCTGCAGTAGTAGGCCTCAGCCATATTTAAAGGAGTACTTGTGTTCATGTGTGAGTAGATTGTATAAGTATTCGGCTACATATCTGACTGAGTGTATCAGAACCTCTATGAATGTCCTACCAGTTGTGTCAGCAAATACGGAGAGTACAGGGGTATGTAATTGTTTGTGCAACTGGCTTCAATATTGTAGTAAACATGACTGCTGTCTGGACTATATGGCTCAATGTATAAGCAGCCCTCTAAGGCCCATATTTACAAGTGGCCGGTGCTGTCGGTGTATTGCTTTTTGTGACCCACCGGCAGTGCAGGCTGCTGACCCATCTCTACAAGGCCATGCAAAGCCACTTTGCATGGCTTTTCATAGCCTTACAGATATGGAGTAAGGCAACAAAGTGCAAGTCACTGATTTGGCGTTCCGTGGATGCTCCCATGCAACATCCCTGGATTTTGACGCATTCCCAGATTTACAAGGCTTCGTTAAACCTGGGAATGCTTCAAAAACCTACGCCATCACAGGGGTAGCATAAGAGTGATGCAACAGGGTGAAATATCTTTATTTCTCCCTTTTGTTTCCTCTTTCTAAGTGTGCTGCATTCTGCAGCATACATAGAAGGATGAAATCACCTCCATTGATTGTTTTTGTGCAGGAAGGTGTCCCTTCCTGCAAAAATACTATTACCCCCCAACACATACATGCTTTCACCATGGTGCAAGGGTGGCTGCGTTGGCCCATGGCTGCAATTTGTGCACCACCGCATGTGGGAGAGGACAGAAATGTGCTGTTTCTTGTAGATATGGTGCATTTATGACCAAGGCACTTGCTATACTTCCCTGTGCCACGGGTCTTGTGAAAATGTACCTAAGTGGATGTGTCGGTGCCTCTATCCTTCTGTTAATAGGTATATGAGTTGATGTATACATGTAAGAGTTCATAGATATGTGGACATGAGGCTCTGCAAGGCCACATATAACTCAGTTAAAATGAGCAGAACATTTTTCACCTCTAACAAAGTACTCTGCTGTATGCCCTACCTATAGCCTACCTCAGGGCGGACTCTTATGTGCTAAAACGTGAACTGCAATCTTTCTTTGCTGATTTTTCTACCTTTCCTTTTTCTTACTGCATAGCTATAATTTATATTCCTTTTTACTTGTTAAAAACATCCCACTCATTTTCATTCATCTTATTTACAAATATTTTTCTTACCACACAACTATAATTTATATTCCTTTTTACTTGTTAAAAACATCCTACTCATTTTCATTCATCTTATTTACAAATATTCTCATAGTAACATATTTTAAATTAAAATACATTTTACTACACATACCTGTTAAGAGTGTTTATTGATAAGTATATTTATCGTTGAGCATCAGTTAGAATTTCTTCTCAATGAAAATGTGTAATAACGAAGCAGAAGAATGGTAGACCACTCTCATGCAAGGTAACCATTAATGACAACCTTTTTAACTTGCTATCAAGGTTAATCAATCACAACATGAAGCAGAAATTCTTTCATATTTAATTTTTCTTATACATCTTCTGACTGGATCTCATAGTTAACCCTTTCCAACACTACTCAAAAGATTGCCCAATTTGATATCTGTTTTTGCTGGATTCACAGATCGACCACCTCACTCAGTGGAGCCCCCTGTGTAACTCCGATGTGGATCTGCAGATCCGCGCAGGAATACAAAATTAATTTTTGCGATATGTTGTCAAATAATGCCTAACCTAGTAGACCCAGTAGAACTGCAACAACAAATTCACAGTCTAGTCTATTTTTCTCCATTCTCCCCATACTCATGTAGCTCTGCTACCATGGTAAGATTCTCTTGGATCAGTAGGTCAAAAGTTCACAACAGTTTCTGCAAGCACCATACTCACTTTTAAACAAAATGTACCAGGTGTGGTTGAAGTTTTCAAATAATACACATAGCCAAAACAGCAACACTTTTTTCTACTTTCTCTAAACGCAATCCATAAACTATTTACTTTTCTCTGAAAATCAGTTCCTAGCATTATGCATCAACATATGTAGAACAACCAATAAAATGTGTTCTTTCAAATTCTAACTATTAGCCTCCATTTTAACTGTCTTTTTCTTGAAATCTCTCTCATTCTGCTGCAGCCCTGTACTGTGTAGTACTCCAGCTTCCATCCAGAATGCTCAAAGTGCGAATTATGGAACACAGCTTAGTGTTTTGGGCTAGAGAGAGTGCAAAAAAGAGTGGCATTGAAAGGGCTCTGGGTTTATCTAATGTGGTTGTTACTTAACCGGTTCTGTGCCGAGGACATAATGGTTACGTCCTGCGGCACAGTGCTGCTGTGCCCAGGACGTAACCATTACGTCCTGGGCACCCAGCCCAGAGGAGCGCTAGGGCTCCCTCTGAGGGGTTCCCCCCCACCCCCCCAAGTCAGGGATGGAAGGGGAAGCCCTTCCACTTCCACCCCGACCTCCCCCAGCCCCCCTGTGACGTCAGCTGATTGTCACAATGTCTCCTCCTTCGCGCTGGAAGCTCAGCGTCCAGCGCGATGATCGGAAGAGAAATGCAAAGCATTTCTCTTCCGATCATGTGGAGGAGGCAGAGAGGCTTCAAAGGGAAGGAAATGTATTTCCTTCCCTTTGAAGTCTCTCTTTGCGTTTTGGCAGCTGGATTGAAAGCAATCCGGCTGTCAAAACGCCCACTAGACACCAGGGATGTCTTTTGTAAAAATGAAAGTGGCATGAGGGAGTGACCCCTTGGGAAAGGGTCGCTCCCAGGGGGAGCATTGTTTTTTTAAGGCCTTTTCTGACCCCCCTGTTATTTGGCCGATCTGCCCCCGGGGGGGGCAGAAACCTCTAGGCACCAGGGATAATTTTTGTTGTTTTGTTTTGTTTTTGTTTATTTTTTTGTTTTAGGTGTGGGGAGCGACCCCTTAGGCAAGGGTCGCTCCCATAGGGGGGAAATTATATTTAGGCCATTTCTGCCCCCAAGGGGGGCAGAAACCACTAGACACCAGGGAGTTTTTTGTTTTGTTTGTGAATTTCACATAAGGGGAGCGACCCCTTAGGCAAGGGTCGTCCCCCTGGGGGGCAAATTTATTTTAGGCCATTTCTGCCCCCCAGGGGGGCAGATCAGCCTATTTTAATTAGGCCGATCTGCCCCCAAGGGGGGCAGAAACCACTAGGCACCGTGGATTTTTTTTATTGTTGTTGTTTTACAGATGGGGAGCGACCCCTTAGGCAAGGGTCGCTCCCCTGGAGGGGCAAATTGTATTTAGGCCATTTCTGCCCGCTTTGGGGGCAGATCGGCTGATTTTAGGTCAATCTGCCACCAAGGGGGGCAGAAACAACTAGGCACCAGGGATCTTTTTTTTGCGCCGTCACACAAGGGGAGCGACCTTGTAGGCAAGGGTCGCTCCCCGGGGGGTGTGTGGGGCAAATTTATTTGAGCCCATTTCTGCCCCCCCTGGGGGCAGATCGGCCTATTGGTATTAGGCCGATCTGCCCCCAGGGGGAGCAGAAACCTTTAGGCGCTAGGGCAAGTTTTTTTTTTGTTTTTTTGTTTTTGTTTTTTTAGAGATGGGGAGCGACCCCTTAGGCAAGGGTCTCTCCCCTGGAGGGGCAAATTATATTTAGACCATTTCTGCCCCCCTTGGGGGCAAATCGGCCGATTTTAGGTGAATCTGCCCCCAAGGGGGGCAGAAACCACTAGGCACTGGGGATCTTTTTTTTTGCGCCGTCACGCAAGGAGAGCGACCCCGCTCCCGGGGGGGGGGGTGGAATTTATTTTAGGCCATTTCTGCCCCCCCTGGGGCCGGCTGAGCTAGAGGCCAAAATCCACAGGTAGGCACTTTACAATAAACACCTCTGTTTTCTGTGAAAAGATGTGATGTGTCCACATTGTGTTTTGGGACATTTCCTTTCGTGGGCGCTAGGCCCACCCACACAAGTGAGGTACCATTTTTATCGGGAGACTAGGGGGAATTTGTGGCTCCTCTCAGATTGCAGAACTTTCTGTCACCAAAATGAGAGGAAAAAGTGTTTTTTTGGTCAAATTTTGAGTTTTGCAAAGGATTCTGGGTAACAGAACCTGGGCAGAGCCCCACAAGTCACCCCATCTTGGATTCCCCTAGGTGTCTAGTTTTCAGAAATGCACAGGTTTGGTAGGTTTCCCTAGGTGCCGGCTGAGGTAGAGGCCAAACTCTACAGGTAGGCACTTTGCAAAAAACACCTCTGTTTTCTGTCAAAAAATGGGATGTGTCCACGTTGTGTTTTGTGGCATTTCCTGTTGCGGGCGCTAGACCTACCCACACAAGTGAGGTATCATTTTTATCGGGAGACTTGGGGGAACGCTGGGTGGAATGGAATTTGTGGCTCCTCTCAGATTCCAGAACTTTCTGTCACCGAAATGTGAGGAAAATGTGTTTTTTTAGCCAAATTGTGAGGTTTGCAAAGGATTCTGGGTAACAGAACCTGGTCAGAGCCCCACAAGTCACCCCATCTTGGATTCCCCTAGGTGTCTAGTTTTCAGAAATGTGCTGGTTTGCTAGGTTTCCCCAGGTGCCAGCTGAGCTAGAGGCCAAAATCCACAGGTAGGCACTGTTTTCTGTGAAAAAATTTGATGTGTCCATGTTGTGTTTTGGTCTATTTCCTTTCGTGGGCGCTAGGCTAACCACACAAGTGAGGTACCATTTTTATCGGGAGACTTGGGGGAACGCTGGGTGGAAGGAAATTTGTGGTTCCTCTCAGATTCCAGAACTTTCTGTCACCGAAATGTGAGGAAAATGTGTTTTTTTAGCCAAATTTTGAGGTTTGCAAAGGATTCTGGGTAACAGAACCTGGTCAGAGCCCCACAAGTCACCCCATCTTGGAGTCCCCTAGGTGTCTAGTTGTCAGAAATGTGCTGGTTTGGTAGGTTTCCCCAGGTGCCGGCTGAGCTAGAGGCCAAAATCCACAGGTAGGCACTGTTTTCTGTGAAAAAATGTGATGTGTCCATGTTGTGTTTTGGGCCATTTCCTTTTGTGGGCGCTAGGCCTACCCACACAAGTGAGGTACCATTTTTATCGGGAGACTTGGGGGAATGCTGGGTGGAAGGAAATTTGTGGCTCCTCTCAGATTGCAGAACTTTCTGTCTCCGAAATGAGAGGAAAAAGTGTTTTTTTGGTCAAATTTTGAGTTTTGCAAAGGATTCTGGGTAACAGAACCTGGGCAGAGCCCCACAAGTCACTCCATCTTGGATTCCCCTAGGTCTCTAGTTTTCAAAAATGTGCTGGTTTGGTAGGTTTCCCCAGGTGCCGGCTGAGCTAGGGGCCAAAATCTACAGGTAGGCACTGTTTTCTGTGAAAAAATGTGATGTGTCCATGTTGTGTTTTGGGCCATTTCCTTTCGTGGGCGCTAGGCCTACCCACACAAGTGAGGTACCATTTTTATCGGGAGACTTGGGGGAATGCTGGGTGGAAGGAAATTTGTGGCTCCTCTCAGATTGCAGAACTTTCTGTCACCGAAATGAGAGGAAAAAGTGTTTTTTTGGTCAAATTTTGAGTTTTGCAAAGGATTCTGGGTAACAGAACCTGGGCAGAGCCCCACAAGTCACCCCATCTTGGATTCCCCTAGGTGTCTAGTTTTCAGAAATGTGCTGGTTTGCTAGGTTTCCCCAGGTGCCGGCTGAGCTAGAGGCCAAAATCCACAGGTAGGCACTGTTTTCTGTGAAAAAATTTGATGTGTCCATGTTGTGTTTTGGGCCATTTCCTTTCGTGGGCGCTAGGCCTACCCACACAAGTGAGGTACCATTTTTATCAGGAGACTTGGGGGAACGCTGGGTGGAAGGAAATTTGTGGCTCCTCTCAGATTGCAGAACTTTCTGTCACCGAAATGTGAGGAAAATTGTGTTTTTTTTGCCAAATTTTGAGGTTTGCAAAGGATTCTGGGTAACAGAACCTGGTCAGAGCCCCATAAGTCACCCCATCTTGGATTCCCCTACGTCTCTAGTTTTCAAAAATGTGCTGGTTTGGTAGGTTTCCCTAGGTGCCGGCTGAGCTAGAGGCCAAAATCTACAGGTAGGCACTTTGCAAAAAACACCTCTGTTTTCTGTAAAAAAATGGGATGTGTCCACGTTGTGTTTTGGGCCATTTCCTTTAGTGGGCACTAGGCCTACCCACACAAGTGAGGTACCATTTTTATCGGGAGACTTGGGGGAATGCTGGGTGGAAGGAAATTTGTGGCTCCTCCCAGATTCCAGAATTTCTGTCACCGAAATGTGAGGAAAATGTGTTTTGTTAGCCAAATTTTGAGGTTTGCAAAGGATTCTGGGTAACAGAACCTGGTCAGAGCCCCACAAGTCACCCCATCTTGGATTCCCCTAGGTCTCTAGTTTTCAAAAATGCAGGTTTGGTAGGTTTCCCTATGTGAAGGCTGCGCTAGAGGCCAAAATCTACAGGTAGGCACTTTACAAAATACAGCTCTGTTTTCTGTCAAAAAATGGGATGTGCCCACGTTGTGTTTTGGGACATGTCCTGTCGCGGGCGCTAGGCCTACCCACACAAGTGGGCAGCGGTGTGGGTGGGGGTGTTCACCAGTTGCTTGAGTCTGAGGTTGGCGAGCAGGATGGCGGTGTTGTTGTCGTTGTTTTTCTCCAGGTGGAAGTTCAGGTCCCCATGGAGGATGTAGTCTGGAGAGGCTAGGGCGTGCGGGCTGATGAAATCTGTGATGGTTTCGCTGAATTGGGCGCGTGGGCCCGGGGGCCTGTAGACGAGAGTTCCTCTGAGGGTGGTTCTGGGGTCGGTGTGGATCTGGAAGTGAACGTGTTCGGCGGCGAGGGGGGTGTCTTTGGTGGTGGTCGTGATGTTGATGGAGTTCCTGTAGATGATGGCGATTTCTCCACCGGTTTGGTTGATACGGTCCTTCCGGGCGATCTTGTAGCCATCGGGGATGGCTATGGCGATGTCAGGAGCCGAGGAGGCGTTCATCCAGGTTTCTGTGATGAAGGCGACATCTGGTGCTGTTGTGTCCAGGAGGTCCCATAGTTTGATGGCGTGCTTGTGGGCAGAGCGTGTGTTGAGGAGGATGCACTTGAGGTGGTTGTTGGTGCGAGGGCCGGTGGGAGGTCTGCAGGCTTGGTGGAATGTGTACTTGCAGGCTTGACAGGTGAAGGGTCCATGAGTACGTTTAGGGCTAGCTTGGTAGCAGGTGGCTGTTCGTCCGGGGTTGAGGGCGTTGAGGGAGGCGGTGTTGTATCTTAGTCAGGTGTTTTGAGCGCGGTGGGGGCCAGGGGTTCTGGCGCTGGGCGCGGTCCAGGTGCGGACGGGCGCCGACGGGCTTGCCTTTGGCGCGCCTTCGCCGCACCAGCGGTGCAGCCTCACAGCGCCCACCATAAAAGGGAAGAGGGGGAGGAGGGGTCAGCTGGGAGGCGGGAGGGAGGACAGCGAATGGGAGCAGGGGGGGCGGGCCGCACGGGTGGCAGCAGCGGGAAAAAGCGGGAAAAGCGGGAAAAAGCGGGAAAAAGCTGGAAAGCGCACAGCAAAAGAAAAAGAAACAGTGGAAAGCAAAGAGCAAAAGGGAAATGGCAAGAAACAGTGGAAAGCAAAGAGCAAAAGAGAAATGGCAGGAAACAGTGGAAAGCAAAGAGCAAAAGAGAAATGGCAGGAAACAGTGGAAAGTAAAGAGCAAAAGAGAAATGGCAAGAAACAGTTGAAGGTCAAGAGAAGAACCTGAAATACCTAAAATACCTGAACACCCTAGCAAGGCGTGGCAGGGGCCTGGGCAGGCGGAGCTGCAGCGGCGGGGAAGCGACCTACCTGAGGGTCAAGGGTCGCTGTCTCTGCCGCACAGCGGCCGCCATAAGAGGGAAGGGGGGGCGGAGGGGTCAGCTGGGAGGCGGGAGGGAGGACAGCGAATGGGAGTGGGGCGGGGCCGCACGGGTGGCAGCTGCGGGAAAAAGCAGGAAAAGCAGGAAAAGTGGGAAAAGGCAGGAAAAGGCAGGAAAGCGCACAGCAAAAGAAAAAGAAACAGTGGAAAGCAAAGAGCAAAAGGGAAATGGCAAGAAACAGTGGAAAGCAAAGAGCAAAAGAGAAATGGCAGGAAACAGTGGAAAGCAAAGAGCAAAAGAGAAATGGCAGGAAACAGTGGAAAGCAAAGAGCAAAAGAGAAATGGCAAGAAACAGTCGAAGGTCAAGAGAAGAACCTGAAATACCTGAAATACCTGAACACCCTAGCAAGGCGTGGCAGGGGCCTGGGCAGGCGGAGCTGCAGCGGCGGGGAAGCGACCTACCCGAGGGTCTGCCTGTTAAAGCCCCCCCGGGGACCGCACCTCCTTGGCGATGGCACGCCAAATACCCTTTTTCTGATGGGCGCTGACCTGTAGAAAAAGATACAGCAGAAAAGGTATTATTCATACCATCCGGACTGTTATACTCATGGCCCAACATATCCCTCCCATCCCCTTAAGCACATACATTGACCACCATACATCCAGCACTCTGCCGAGGACCCCTCAGCCCCCTCTACATGAGGCTTACACACACAGCACTCCATACATTCATGCCCCATGCATCGTGCTCACTGTGTACTCACCTGTTTGTCTGGAGGACCATAAAGTAAACGGTACTGGAGTAGGACCCCATCCACCAGTCTCTCCAACTCCTCCAAAGTGAAGGCAGGGGCCCTTTCCCCAGACACTCGAGCCATGGTCTCTTCCAGACACAGGTCACAGCAGCACTTGTAGTGTAGGTCCTCTGCTGTAGAAGGTCAGGTAGCAAGTGAGTGAACAGATAGAAAATGGAGGTCACATCTGAAGCGGTGCGTACCGTCACCGCCGGCATACATCACCATTGGCTCCTGGAACCCGTAGGCCCAAATGATAACCAATGCAGTGTTGCATGCCGTTCGTCGACCGCCTCCCGCAACAGAGCACAATGCCAGCAGAATTACCTCATTTCCACTTGTCCCTCCTCACGGGTCAGGCAGCCATTTCAGGGGGGCACAGGCCATGGCACCTAACTGCATCATAGCAGACATAGGCACATCAACGGACCAAAACGTTCACATACTGTTTCAGTAAAATAAGAAAAGCATATTAAAGTAAAAGCATATGTTTGAATATGACCATCTGCTCACCGTTTTTTCACCCTATAGTTCAACCACTGAGGATGAATAAGAGATAGGAGATGGAGACAATCCCCGGTGTACAGACCCGTAGTGGACCACCTGACAATGGAGGACAGGCACATTATCCTAACCTACAGACTTGATAGGGCCACAATCCAAGAGCTGTGTGCCCAATTGGAGCCAGACCTGATTTCAGCTATCCGCCACCCCACAGGTATCCTCTCTAGTGCAGGTCCTGTCAGTGCTCCATTCCTTGGCAAGTGGTTCCTTCCAAGCGACAGTGGCCATGGCATCAGGGATGTCACAGCCTATGTTCTCCAACGTGCTGACCAGAGTGTTGTCTGCCCTGATGAAACACATGTGCAGCTACATCTTATTCCCCCAGCTGGAGGATTTGGCCACAGTGAAGGCTGACTTCTATGCAATGGGACATATCCCCAACATCATTGGTGCTATTGATGGTACACATATTGCCTTTCTTCCCCACCTGGAGAAATGAACAGGTGTTCAGAAATCGAAAGAGCTTTCACTCTCTGAATGTGCAGATGGTGTGTTTGGTGGACCACTACATCTCCCATGTCAATGCAGAGTATCCTGGCTCTGTGCATGATACCTTTATCTTGATGAACAGCAGCATCCCATTTGTGATGTCTCAACTCCAGAGGCACAGGGTGTGGCTAATAGGTGAGCCCATGGTCCCCACCCAGTGAATGTAGGTGTATGGGTGTGGGGTTGGCCCTAAGGGTGAGTGTCTGGCTAACAGCTATCCCTCGATATTTGCAGGTGACTCTGGTTACCCCAACCTTTCATGGCTACTGACCCCAGTGAGGAATGCCAGGACAAGGGCAGAGGAACGTTACAATGAGGCACATGGGCGAACAAGGAGGATCATTGAGCGCACCTTTGGCCTCCGGAAGGACAGATTCCGGCGCCTACACCTGACAGGTGGATCCCTGTACTACTCACCCAAGAAGGTGTGCCAGATCATCGTTGCATGTTGCATGTTGCACAACCTGGCCTTGAGACGCCAGGCGCCTTTTCTGTAGGAGAATGAGGCTAGAGATGGTCGTGTGGCATCGGTGGAGCCTGTGGACAGTGACGAAGAGGAGGCAGAGGAAGAGGATGTGGACAACAGAACTACTATAATTCAACAGTACTTCCAGTGACACACAGGTAAGACGCTGTAACTTCACCTTCCATTGCAGTTTTGTGTTGGACATTGTGCATGGCAGCCTGATTTTCCTAATTCTATGGCCACTTACTGTACCCTTTGGCATCTCTATTTTCAGATATCTGTGTCCCACTCTGGCTCCTGGTGTGTTTACTGCTGCCCACTACAGGTCATGCCTATGTATTTGTAACTGTACATTTGAATTGCAACGTTTACAGCTTGTTAAAATAGTACATATTTCAATCAATTGACAGACTCCATACCTGTATTAGTTCCAAGGGTGTTCACTTCTGTGATAATAAGTATAGGGGGTATTGCAATGGGCTGGGTTGATGGTGGAGGAATATCCAGGATAGGGTACAGTCTATTTGTATCACAGGTTCATTGTCCAAGGGGGAATAGGAAGTGGAGCAATGGCAGTTCAAGGTGGACAGGGTGACAGAGTGGGACACAAGGGTGTCATTCAGGGGAGTCTTATTTCCTGGCGGAGGTCCTGGCAATGTTCTTTGGCTTCTGCCTGGAACGCAGGGACCTTTTGCATGGTGGTTCTCTTTCTGCAGGGAGTGGGGTGCTGGTGCCCTGTTGTTCCAGTGGTGGGGCCTCCTGTCCACTAGCGTCAGCGGAGGTGGAGGGCTGTTCATCGGTGTGGCTAGTGTCAGGGGCCCGTTGGTGTGCCACTGCCTTCCTCATGGTGTTGGCCAGGTCTGCCAGCACCCCTGCAATGGTGACCAGGGTGGTGTGGATGTCTCTCAGTTCCTCCCTGATCCCCAGGTACTGTCCCTCCTGCAGCCGCTGGGTCTCCTGCAGCTTGGCCAGTATCTGGCCCATGGTCTCCTGAGAATGGTGGTATGCTCCCAGGATGTTGGTGAGTGCCTCGTGGAGAGTCGGTTCCCTGGGCCTGTCCTCCCCCTGTCGCACAGCAGTCCTCCCAGCTTCCCTGTGGTCCTGTGCCTCTGTCCCTTGAACTGTGTGCCCACTGCCACTGACCCCAGGTCCCTGATCGTTCTGTGTTTGTGGGGTGTCCTGGGGTCCCTATAGTGGTGGACACACTGCTGATTGACCTGTCCTGGGGACAGAGGGATTGGCCCGCTGGGTGGGTGCTGTGGTGGTGTTTCCTGAAGGGGGAGGATCTGTGGTGGTTTGGGAATGTGGCTGGGTCACCGACTGTCCAGAGGTCCCTGATGGGCCAGGTTTGTCATCGTGATCCAGGCGTGCAGAGCTGCTGTCATCACTGTGGGCCTCTTCTGTGGGGGGACTGGATGTTGCTGGCTCCTCCTCTCCGGTGACGTTGTGTGGGGGTCCTGTGGGTATGTAAATGCAGTGTTATTGTTTCTGCGTGTGACATCTTGTGCATGGGTATGTTTCCCTCTGTGGTTGTTATTACAAAAGCAGCTTTGGCTTGTGTGAGTCGTGATTTGATTGGCTAAGTGATTGTCACTAGTGTGCATGCTATGGTGATGGGGGTCCATGCATTGGTGTAGCATGCAGGGCTTGGTATTGGGATGGGGGGTTGTGATGGTGGGGTATATGTGAGGTGGTGGAGTGATGGGATTGAGGGTAAGGGTTGGGGTTTGTGATGACATGCAGGTAGGGGTTAGGGGATAAAGTAGTAAAGATTTGATTTACCAGAGTCCAGTCCTCCTGCTACTCCTGCCAGGCCATCAGGATGCATGATCACCAAGACTTGCTCCTCCTATGTTGTTAGTTGTGGGGGAGGGGGTGGTGGTCCACCACCAGTCCTCTGTACAGCTATCTGGTGTTTTTTTCAACCACAGAACACACCCTCCCCCGTAGGTCGTTCCACCTCTTCCTGATGTCATCTCTTGTTCTTGGGTGCTGTCCCACAGCGTTGACCCTGTCCACGACTCTCCGCCATAGCTCCATCTTCTTAGCAATGAATGTCTGCTGCACCTGTGATCCGAATAGCTGTGGCTCTACCCAGATGATTTCCTCCACCATGACCCTTAGCTCCTCCTCAGAGAACCTGGGGTGTCTTTGTGGTGCCATGGGTTTAGTGTGAGTGGTGTGTGTGAGAGTGTGTGGGGTGATATGTTCGGGTGAGTGCTGTGAGGTGTGTGGATTTTGTATGGGTGATGGTGTTTTGTGGCTCTGATTCAGTGGGTGCTACTGGCTTGTCTCTCTCTCAGTTGTCAATTGTTTTTTTGCCGTAAAGGGTTGTGGGTAGTGTGTGTGTATGTGTGTTTTATACTGGTGTGGGTGTGGTGTGTGTATATGTGTCAGGTGTGTGTATTTTGAATTGTTCAATGTGGTGTTGTTTTGTATGTTTGTGTGTATTTTGAGCGCAGTGGTCTGTATCGCCAATGGTTTACCGCGGTTGAATGTCCGTCACTGTGATTCGTGGGTCATAATGCTGTGGGGGTATTTCTGTTGGCGTAACGGTGTGGTTTTGGTACCGCCATTTTATCACTGACCTTTGGGCTGGCGGACTTGTGTGTGTGTATAGTGGTAGATTTCTATGTGTGGGTCTGTACTGCCATTTGTTAAATTTTGTTTTGACCAATGACTTTGTGTTTCACCACTGCGCATATTAGTTGCTCAATGTTCACCAGTAGCACATGGTATGTTTTGTTCAGTTTAGCCGCCTATGGGCTTTGACATTGCATTAGTCATTACATTCTGTATTCTGCCTATTGGCTTTGACATGGCATTAGCCATTACTTTCTGTATTCAGTTGAGCCGCCTATGGGCTTTGACATTGCATTAGCCATTCCTATTGGCTTTGACATGCTGTATCCAGTCTAGCCGCCTATTGGCTTTGACATTGCATTCCTATTGGCTTTGACATGATGTATTCAATTTAGCTGCCTATTGACTTTGACATGCTATTAGATATTCTGCCTATGGGCTTTGACATGATATTATATATTACATTTTGTATTCAGCTCCGCTGCCTATTGGCTTTGACATGATATCATATATTACATTTTGTATTCAGCTCCGCTGCCTATTGGCTTTGACATGATATTATACATTGCATTTTGTATTCAGCTCAGCTGCCTATTGGCTTTGACATGATATTATACATTGCATTTTATATTCAGCTTAGCTGCCTATGGGCTTTGACATTATATAAGACATTGCATTTTGTATTCAGCTTAGATGCTTATTGGCTTTGACATGACACCAGACATTGCATTTGATACTTAGGTTAGCTGCCTATTGCCTTTAACGTGGAGTTAGACATTGCAGTTGAGAATCCAAGCTGTATTTTTCCAAGCTGTGTTTTTGCACAAGATGAACCAAGATGTTTTGTTCTCACAGTAGACTAGACCTGATAAGAGAGAGTACATGGGTGTTTTTCTCTCCGCTTGAGCTTGGGAACAGGAGTAGTCTTGGAGACCTGGCCAGTCTCCAAAAGGCTTGCTCAGTTTTCCGGGTCTGAGAGGAGGGGGCACACCTTTGTAACGAATGACACAGGCTGCAGAGATTCAGATTCGAATCTGCCGGACCTCGTGCTGGAGCTTGGCGCCAGCAATCCCGTGTGGGTAGATGAATCTCTTTCTCGCGGCTGACAGGGGTCATCAGCTTGCAGACCTTAGAAAGATGAAGCTGTAAATAGTTTCCCACACGGTGAAGTATTTGTTTTGCTTTGCATTCAATATCTTATAAATATAACCTGCTGTGTATATTGCAAACTGATATATTTTGTTTGATTAACGCGGGCTTGAAAGCTACTAATTCGTCATACATAAAAATTGTGGTTGGGGAAGAATTAACAACAAGAAAAGTCTTCTTTGAACTCAGAAGTGCATTTCTGGTGTGTTATGTTAGTGCTTAGAAACTAGCTAAGAGGAAAGCACTACAATTGGTACCAGAAGTGGGTCCGGTCATTAAGAGGTGATTAAGAGGGTGTTGACGAGTTGGTAGATTTCTAAGTGCACACTTTAAAAGTGTAATTGTTTTTGTTGTTTGGAGAATTACAGAAATTGTTTTTTTGCTTGGAGAATCACAGTAGCACGGCAGACCATGTCTGAGAATGCATGTGTTGTTAAACTGCCCGATGGTGCTCGGAAAAACTGTGAATTGTTTTCTGTTTGGGGAATTACAGAAGCACGACAGACCATGTCTGAAAATGCATGTGTAGCTAAAATGCCTGATAGTGTTTTGAGAAATAATTTCTGTTGTACATATGTAGAAAAACTGTCTTTTGGAAGTAATGATGACAGAAAGGTCTGGATACCTTTATCTGCTTACAGAGAAATGCAGGAGAAATGTAGGAAGTTGGAACATGAAAATAGGAATTTACGTGAGCAAATTAGCCAGGATACAATAATTCGAAATAAGACTGAAAGTTATAAAACTGCTGTTGTAGAAGAATCTTTCTTTTCCCATTCCAGTAATGAGGGGGTTAAGACAGCTCCGAGCTGCTTTGAGTTTTCGTGTGAGCCAGGGTTTTTGGCAGCCAAAATGCATTCCTTAACTGATAAGATGGACGAGAGAGACCAGAATGTGATTTACGAGTTACCGTTGCAAAATGCACAAGTAAAACGAAGGATTTTAGAGCAAGACACCCCGAGTTTCATTAGCTTGTTTGATTTTTGGAAAAAGAATAGCCCTCATTTGAGAGAAATCCTAACACTTTTGTATATGGTCACTGTGAAAAATTATATGCAGTTGCGCGCTTCTGTTTTGGCAAATGAAATAACGCAGACTTCAGGTTTCTGCGCAGTGCAAGAAGGAAATACTTATGTACATGTAAATCAAGAACAAGGAAAGAAAATAGTGCCCCTAGCTAGAATCATACAATGGATCTGGTACTTGCAAGACAGGGCTAGAGTACCACAGGTAAAAGAGTTACCAATGAAGTTGAGTGCACCATTTGAACTCGTGTCCACTGAAGATAAAAAGCATGTTTGTTTTACTAATGATTCATTGACTGAAATGTTGTTTTCTGGCACAGTAGAAGGAACAGCGTTGTATGTGTGTCAGATTTTAAAGCAAGAGCTACGTGAGATGTGTCATTTTTACGCTGATTTTTGGTTCATTGCTAATGTTTTAGCTGCTTGTTTTTTCATATGGCTTGTACCTAACTGGTTCAATTACCTTGCAGATGTTAATGAGAAAAATTCAGAGAGAGAAGTGTACACCCAGAACAATGCCTTAGTGGGGATGGCTAAGTGGGTGCCCCAGAAATGTGAACAGCTGAGAGAAAAAGGCACTTACAGGTGGGCAGAGATGAGAGAGATGCACATTCCCCTAGATTTGATAGAAACTGTGCAGCACGCACAAAAGCAATCTGTCATGCAAGCAGTCACAGAGCAGTTGGGGAGAGGAAAGTTACCAGAACAGAAATGGCAAATTGATCAGGTTTTAGGGAGAGTGATTGCTGCAAATTACCAAGGAAAAATCGAAATGATGCTGATACCTAGAAAAGAATCTGATTCATTCATACAAATTGGAGACAGAATGGCCCAAATTGGCAAAAATGCAGTGAATGGAGGTTTGGTAAAGAAGGAGTCTGCCCCAGCCCTTCTGACAGTGCAAGAAAAGGGAAGCTGTGGCGCAGCAGATAAAAACCTCAGTGCTGATGTGTGGGCTGAAGCCCCAAGTGATCCTCCAGAACCTGCAGTGAATATAACAAAGGGCCCCAAAAACGTCCTGCTGATTATAAAACAGGGAAAGAAAGAGGAAGGGTGCAGTTTAAATGAAAAATGTTATTTGCAAGAAAAGTCATACTTGTTTCTTTTGCAGATCCTACCACGTTTCGCCACTGTCCCTGAGTGTGCTTTGTGGTCCCCCTTCCGGTGTGTGCGTGTGGGGTCGGGGAAGGGACCGAATCCCCAACCTGAACCTGGCTGAGTAAAGTGCCAGCACCATGGATCCATTTTGCGCAAACTGCGCCTTCGGTTCAAGTTCAACTTGTTTGATTGTATTCTTCCACTGGAACTAAGCTGTGTTTTTTTTTTTTTCCCTCTCGTATGGAACTCTGACTTTTGCTTATCTTCCAGAAAACATTTCAAGTGGACCGTGCACCTTTACATGAGTAGAACTCATGCCACATCAAATTGCTAACACTGTTGAATTAGAGACTCATTCAGAGTATAAAAATTGCCCAGTCTTTTCTATGTAGATGTATCTGATGTGAAAGGTTATGAGATCAATGTGTTAATTCACTTCTATTGCTTTACAGGGATTGCTTTGATCATTCAAATCTGACTTGCTGATAATGTTTTTTTTTTGTGCTGATGTTTTTTTGTTTTTGTTTGGAACAAGAGATATGTGAAACAAAAATTCATTGGTCAAAGGGCGGAATGTACTGCCATTTGTTAAATTTTGTTTTGACCAATGACTTTGTGTTTCACCACTGCGCATATTAGTTGCTCAATGTTCACCAGTAGCACATGGTATGTTTTGTTCAGTTTAGCCGCCTATGGGCTTTGACATTGCATTAGTCATTACATTCTGTATTCTGCCTATTGGCTTTGACATGGCATTAGCCATTACTTTCTGTATTCAGTTGAGCCGCCTATGGGCTTTGACATTGCATTAGCCATTCCTATTGGATTTGCCATGCTGTATCCAGTCTAGCCGCCTATTGGCTTTGACATTGCATTCCTATTGGCTTTGACATGATGTATTCAATTTAGCTGCCTATTGACTTTGACATGCTATTAGATATTCTGCCTATGGGCTTTGACATGATATTATATATTACATTTTGTATTCAGCTCCGCTGCCTATTGGCTTTGACATGATATCATATATTACATTTTGTATTCAGCTCCGCTGCCTATTGGCTTTGACATGATATTATACATTGCATTTTGTATTCAGCTCAGCTGCCTATTGGCTTTGACATGATATTATACATTGCATTTTATATTCAGCTTAGCTGCCTATGGGCTTTGACATGATATAAGACATTGCATTTTGTATTCAGCTTAGATGCTTATTGGCTTTGACATGACACTAGACATTGCATTTGATACTTAGGTTAGCTGCCTATTGCCTTTAACGTGGAGTTAGACATTGCAGTTGAGAATCCAAGCTGTATTTTTCCAAGCTGTGTTTTTACACAAGATGAACCAAGATGTTTTGTTCTCACAGTAGACTAGACCTGATAAGAGAGAGTACATGGGTGTTTTTCTCTCCGCTTGAGCTTGGGAACAGGAGTAGTCTTGGAGACCTGGCCAGTCTCCAAAAGGCTTGCTCAGTTTTCCAGGTCTGAGAGGAGGGGGCATACCTTTGTAACGAATGACACAGGCTGCAGAGATTCAGATTCAAATCTGCCGGACCTCGTGCTGGAGCTTGGCGCCAGCTGCCAGCAATCCCGTGTGGGTAGATGAATCTCTTTCTCGCGGCTGACAGGGGTCATCAGCTTGCAGACCTTAGAAAGATGAAGCTGTAAATAGTTTCCCACACGGTGAAGTATTTGTTTTGCTTTGCATTCAATATCTTATAAATATAACCTGCTGTGTATATTGCAAACTGATATATTTTGTTTGATCAACGCGGGCTTGAAAGCTACTAATTCGTCATACATAAAAATTGTGGTTGGGGAAGAATTAACAACAATAAAAGTCTTCTTTGAACTCAGAAGTGCATTTCTGGTGTGTTATGTTAGTGCTTAGAAACTAGCTAAGAGGAAAGCACTACAGGGTCATAATACGCCTAGCAGTATTACCTCCGCGGCCGTGGTATGTTGGCGGTAGTCAGCATGGCGGTAAGCGTCACTTACCGCCAATGTCACAATGAGGGCCAAAGTCTCTTTCAAGCACAAAGTACCTGGTTCCCGTGAAAAATCTCAGCAAAGGGCCGCAGAGGAGGAGAAGTGTGGAAACAAAAGGGGGTGCATCGATTTCTCGGGCTGCACACGGCGATGCATCATTCAGTTTTAACGCAGGGACGGCTATGCATCGATTTCTGGCTCTTGGTTGTGAATCATCTTCAGGTTGCAGGGTTTTCAGACGCCCCGGGGATGGTGCGTGGATTTCCTATGCTGGCAGGATGAAGTCACAGGAGCTGCATCGTGCCAGTTGGTGTTGCGTTGAATTTTCTACTGCACGGCAGGCGCTGTGTCGATTCCTCTCTGGAATTCGGGCTGCGTAGTTCCAGGTCTGCTATGCGTTGATCCAGTGGGCCGTGCATTGAATTCGGGCTGCGTCATTCCGGTTCGGCGTGCAGTGAAATTTTCAATGCAGTGCAGTCTGTTCGTCGTTTCTGGCAGGCTGTGCATCGAATTTCGCCACACAAGGAGTCCTTCTTGAAGAGATGAAGTCTTTTTGGTCCTGAGACTTCAGGGAACAGGAGGCAAGGTCTATCCAAGCCCTTGGAGAGCACTTCTTCACCTCAGCCAGAGAGCAGCAAGGCAGCAGGGCAACAGCAAGGTAGCAGTCCTTCACAGAAATCAGTCAGGTGAGTCCTTTGGGCAGCCAGGCAGTTCTTCTTGGCAGGATGCAGATTCTAGTTACAAATTTCTTCTCCAGGAAGTGTCTGATTTGGTGTGGGCAGAGGCCATGTTTATATAACCAAATGTGCCTTTGAAGTGGGGAGACTTCAAAGAGTGGCTTAGAAGTGCACCAGGCCTCCTTTCAGTTCAATCTGTCTGCCAGGGTCCCAGTAGGGGGTGTGGCAGTCCTTTGTGTGAGAGTAGGCCCTCCACCATTCCAGCCCAGGAAAGCCAATTCAAAATGTAGATGTATGTGAGGCTGCGTATCCTGTGTTTGGGGTGTGTCTGAGTGAATGCACAAGGAGCTGTCAACTAAACCCAGCCAGACGTGGATTGTAAGGCACAGAAAGATTTAAGTGCAGAGAAATGCTCACTTTCTAAAAGTGGCATTTCTAAAATAGTAATATTAAATACAACTTCACCAGTCAGCAGGAGTCAATGTCACCATTCTGGCCATACTAAATACGACCTTCCTACTCCTTTCAGATCAGCAGATACCACTGAAACAATGTATGATGGCAGCCCCAATGTTAGCCTATGAAGGGAGCAGGTCTCACAGCAGTGTAAAAACGAATTTAGGAGTTGTACACTACCAGGACATGTAAACTACATAGGTACACCACCTGCCTTTTGCCTACACAGCACTTTGCCCTATGGGTTACCTAGGGCATACCTTAGGGGTGTCTTATATGTAGAGAAGGGGCAGTTTTAGGCTTGCCAAATACTTTTAAATGCCAAGTCGAATTGGCAGTGATACTGCACACACAGGCATTGCAATGGCAGGCCTGAGACAAGGTTAAAGGGCTACTTCTGTGGGTGGCACAATCAGTGCTGCAGGCCCACTCGTAGCATTTAATCTACAGGCCCTGGGCACACATAGTGCACTCTACTACGGACTTATAAGCAAATTAAATAGTCCAATTGGGTATGATCCAAGGTTACCATGTTTAAAGGGAGGGAGCATATGCACTTTAGCACTGGTTAGCAGTGGTAAAGTGTGCAGAGTCTTAAAACCAGAAAAAACAGTGTCCAAAAAGTGGAGGGAGGCAGACAAAAAGTTAGGGGTGACCACCCTAAGGCTGTCAGTTCTAGCAATTATTTACTGCTGTATAACATTTATATCACCCCTATGGGGCCAGGGAACCTTCACCAGGGAACCTCCACCCTGACACCATCATGTACATTTCAGCCCTAGGACCACTTCCCCATTGAACCAAAACTGGGGCTGCAACTTCTCTTTCAGGTTGCAGCCAGCCAATCAGATTCTTGCTTTGGTGCGTGGATCTGTGGATAAACCCACGGTGGATCCTGTGGAGGATCCGTGTCCCTAGATATCTATATTTTTGTCCTTCCATATCTCTAAAATCACTGAACAAATTTACACCGAATCACAACAAGCACGCTTTGTGAACCAAAAGCCAGCTTTCTGCCATGTTTGGTGTAATTCCGTCCAGCGGTTCGGGCTGTAGCCATGTTCAAAATCCCTATGAGATTTTTGTGACCCCCCTTTTTCACTGCTCCTGCTCGACGGATCACCCCAAAACTTTCAAGACAGCAGCTGAATCAACTGTCAGATTCGTTTTGAAAAGTTTGGGAAGATTCATCATGCAGCACCAAAGTTATTGTCAAAACAAAAAAACATTCTTCCTATGGAAGCTATGTCCTAACTATAGCTACCTACTGAGGACTGCCAAAATATATATGTATATGTTCTATAATGACCTCCTTTCTGTAACTTCTATTGGATTACCGATGGGGGTCAGTTGTCAGACCAACATCCCTCATCACCCTCGCTTGTTTCAGGAGCTATTTAATCTTTTGGAATTAAATGATTTTTTTCATTTTAACAATCGTCAGTCTCTCCACATTTTAAAGTGAGAGATTGGATCTTTTGAGTGTAATAACTGCACCAGCTGCACTGAAAACATACTCCAAAGAAACACTGGCTACTAGACATGCTGAGCTCTGATGCTCGTGCCCTCTCCCCATACCAATAGATAAATAGGTCTTGGCCCAGGTACTCCTCTGTTGGGTTGATAGTCTTGAACCATATTCTGAATTCTAATTGTTGTTGTCACTTGCTGTGCCTGTGGCTCTGTAGTTGACTTAAGTCCATTAAAGAGGGTGGCTATGAACTTGAAGCAGTTGTTGCTGTGGGTTTTGGAGTACCTGGTGAGTGGCTGCACCTACAGAGACTTTCTGCCTCTGCCTCGAATTTGCTGTTATTCTTCTCCTAGATCAGCCACTTTCCTGACAATCCTGTCTTTCGGCTGAAGACATCTATTTCAGTAAAAGGAATGAAAGTGGTCAAAGCTTCCTTGTACTTTGACTCCAGTATTTTGGCTCAACATAGTGTTTGGAGGAAACAATCTCTTTTTGCAGCCTCTGATATGTGTTCAAGAGGAGGATTAAGGTATTCACCAAAGAAGCTGCTTCATCATTGACACAGGTGAACGTTTGTTCTAACTTTTTCAACTGATCATGTAGCATATGCAACAATTGGATTGCTTGGTTCATGGTACTGTCTTCCTTGCTGACTAAATTTATCATGAACCTTGAAAGAAAGTAGCATTTGTATCAGGCACTCATGTATCCACCATGGCTCCACCTCCATTGTCATTGCTTTGTAGTTGCATCTCCTCTCCAATTACATAATCTCATAGATTATGATGCCAGACGATTCAACTTAGAATCTTTAGAAAGGGTTGAATGTAATTTGTCAGTTGTGCAGAGATGTTGGAAGGATCAGGATGGATGTGCTGTTCTCTGTGCCAGGGTTAATTTATGTAATAAACGTATCCTGAATATTGAAGCTGCCGGACTCCTCTTAACAAAATTGGCAACAATCTTCTGCCACCCTGACACTTACCAACACGAACCCTGCAGGTGAACTGAGTACACAGTCATTACGTCCGCTCCTGTGTCGCAGTTCTTCACTGAAGTGGTTGTGCTTATATTTCTGGACTTCACTCTTCATGTTGTCAAGAGAAAAGCTGTGAGTAAGCGCATATTTATTGATACTGGATCTTCAGTCGCTCCTCGGCACGTCATTGAAAAGCATAGTATGCACGTCCACGCCAGTGAAACGCATACCATTTTCTGGCATGCCAGTGAAACGCGTAGTCTGCACGTCAGTGACATGCACACCATTCTTGGCATGTCAGTTAAATTCATTGTTGTTTGTATGCTTGCGCGGGTTTACGTACGTTCAGTAACATTACATTGTTTCTACCACCCAGTTGCTACCACTTAGCCATGTATTTAAAGACGGCGGTACAGTAAAAAGACTTACAGCGCTTTCACAAACAACACGTTTTTCAGCACAATTTAACAAGCGCATTCTTGTCCTTACGGGCAATGCATTGAAAAATACTACGTGTATGTTTTCAGTGTCACACAGACTTACCTATCATTGTTCCTTGTGTCCTTGTGTGATTCTTGCAACTGACACACACAATACATTGTAATACTTTCAGTGAAATGCATTCAAGGATCACTACTACGTGTATATATTCAGTGATATACGCACACTGTATTTTTATACCTTCAGCGTATGTTCAGTGATACACACACTTAATTACTACTAGTTTTGTGTGTCATGCTGATGTATTCAGTGACACGTACCATGTCTGTGGGCACTTATGTTATTTTCAGTGGCCGGTGACACACGCACTTTATCTCATTTGTCATTAAACTTTGTCAGACATTAAATTTTAATTTACAGATATTTAATAGAAATTCCTAAAACAATGGCTTCAGGAAATGTTTGGAATCTTTCCATGCTGCAACCGTTTTTGCCCCAATAGGTGAACTGCAATTGAGGTGGGAAGAGTGGCAAGAGTATTTTGAGAATTATATTTCCACATTTGAAGAGTATAAAGAACTTACAGCAAAAAATCAAAATAAAATACGTCTACACTGTTTGGGAGATATAGGGCAAAAGGTATACAATAGAAAAAATTAAAAACCTAGACTGGATGGTCAGTTTTACCATAGGAGGCAAGAACAAGATGAATCAATTGAAAATGTTGTTGCTGCACAGAATTTGGCTCTTACATGTAAATTTGGCAACCTTCATGATGAATTTGTCCGGGACCAGATAATAATGCACATTGCAAATCCACATATTCAGGATAAGCTTTGGGTGGAAGGACAATCACCTTTGCAGGAAGTTATTGTTATAGTTAAGAGCGCTGAATTGACAGGAAGGTGTGCAGAGGCAGTTTTGTCTGATGGAAAAATGATAATAAGAACAGAAGAAAATACCAAAATAGCTAAAGTAAAGAAATCAAACATTACTTCAAATAAAAGATTAACTCCAATAATAAAGTAAAAATGGATGGACTGAAGGTAGTTGTATTTTAGATGTGGGAGTAAATATAATTTAGCCAATGGTAGAAATTGTCCGGCTTGCAACCGGAAGTGCTCAAACTGTGGAATAATTGGACATTTCTTTAGGGTCTATCAGAGGAAGAAGAAAACTAAGGAGGAAACTAGGGTGAAGTTTGTAGATGCAGAGGAAGAAACTCACTTTAGTTCTTCAGAAGATTCAGACATGAATTTATATGTTTTGAATGTCAATGAGGGTTTATTGAATGTAAGGGGAGGCAGCAAAATGCCATTGTGCAAAGTGTCAATAGATGGGGTAGAAATATCAATGGTTGCAGATCAGGATGTTTGGCAGGGAAAATTTGTACCAGTCATAGGAAATGATCTAGAAAAACCTGACATTTCACCTAAAACATTTACAGGGGAACCGATAAATATGATTAGGTACAGTAATGTATCAATTAAATTCAAGGATAGACAGGCTTGATGCAAAATCTTTGTATCTGTGACAGGTTCATCTGTTCCTTGGGTGGAAGGATCAGGGTGAACTGGGCATTAAATTAGACCCCAGTAGTCCTGAACCTGTTTTGGTAGTGCAACAGGACGTACAGTTCAAATTAAATATTGCAAAAAAAATTCCAAACTTATTTTCCGGGCAAATTGGAAAACTTAAGGGTTTTCAACAAAAAATACAACTTAAACCAAATTCTTCACCCACCATTCACAAAGTTAGGAACATTCCTTTTTCAATAAAGGAGGACGTTGAGACAGAATTATAAAAATTTCAAACAGCAAGTATCATTGAACCTGTTGAGTCTGTTGAATGGGTTGCACCTATAGTCGTTGCTAAAAAAAGCAAACAAATGGAAAACTTAGATTATGTGTGGATCTCACTGATATCAATAAGAACATCTTAGTTGATCAGTTTCCCTTACCAAAAATTAATGAGATGCTTTCACACACCAGAAGCATCAAGTGGTTTTCCACTATTGATCTCAAAGCTGTTTACCATCAGGTACCATTGCAAACTGAAAGTAAAAGTCTCACTTCCTTTATAACACCTTTTAGATGCTTAAGATTTAAGAGAGTACCTTTTGGATTGGCTTCAGTGGCAGTGATGTTCCAAGGGCTGATGCACATTGTTTTTAATGATATGAAGGACTTACTCATTTTCCAAGACGATATACTTGTGATGGAGAAAAATAGACAGGATTATGATCATAAACTCATTAAAGCTTTGCAATAACTAGAAAAAAAAGGATTATTGGCAGAGTTAAGCAAGTGAAAAGTTGCAGAAACAAAAATAAAATATTTAGAGCATGAAATTTCAGATGCAGGGATCAAATCTAAAAAAGAGTTATTAGAAGCCATAAGGAATGCACTTAGACCTAAAAATAAAGATGGTGTATGAGGTCTTTGGGCTTAACAGAATTTTATGCAAAATTTGTACAGACATTTTCAACAAAAATATATACCATAAGGCAATTACTGAAATCCTGCAATATAGTCATATGGAGTGAGCAATGTGAAAAAAACGTTTGAAGAGATAAAAAAATACATTTCTGAAGCTCCACCGTTGTATGAATTTGATCCAACTTTGCAAAGTATAATCACAACGGATGCTAGTGGGAAGGGCATTGAGGCAACCCTGTCTCAAATTATTGATGAAGGTCCTGAATAACAATAGCGTTTGCTTCTCGTTTGATTACTCCTACTGAGGAAAAGTCCTCAGTAATTGAATGAGAAGCATTAGCTTGCGTTTGGGGTCTGGAACATTTTAGACAGGGCTTTTGGGGGTACTATGTCATATTGAAAAGTGATCATAAGCCACTCACTAAGATTCGGACCACAAAGGGATTATATTTTGCTTCACCCCGCTTAGCACGTATATCAGTAAGAATAATGGAGTATAACTATAGTGTACAATATGTGCCTGGGGTAAAAAATGTAGTGGCATATTTTTTAAGTAGAATGCCATTACCAGTAAAGGGTAATGAGGGAAAAGACTTAGAAACGTTTTGTGTAGCTAACATACTTGAGTATACACCTGGTATTTCTAAAGATGAAGGGGATCAGGCACAGACTTCAGATGAAACTTTAAGTATAATAAGTAAGTTGATTAAGGAAGGTTTTCCAAAAACACAACTTGTAGATAATAGTATTCGTACATATTGGGAATTGAGACATGAATATTCCTTGGAAGGTGGAGTGGTTTTAAGAAGTGTCAGGGTAATTCCCCTGTCATGTCTAAGACAAATAATCTTATATGTTTCTCATGAAGGACATTTGTGCATTAGAAAGACCAAGAGTAAAGTAAATAATTCATATTGGTAGCCAGGTTTGGATTTAGATATTGAAAGGAAAGTTAGGAATTGTCAAGCTTGCGACAATTCAGATAAAGCTCACATAACCATAAAACCACCACTACATCCCATTAAATGCCCCAATATGCCGTGGGAAAGAATTGATGTTGATGTAGCAGGTCCCGTTTGGGAAGAGGAGGGACAAAAGTACTTGCTAGTTTTGGTAGATCATTTTTCCAAGTGGTTAGAGGTGGAAATTGTTCACAAAGTGAATGTGAGCACTATTATAAACTTCTTAGAAAAAGTATTTTTAAAGGAAGATCTACCAAAATGTATTGTTAGTGATAATGGATCTCAATTCACATCTGAGGCTTTCAATAATTTTCTATTAGGAAAAGGTATCATACCCAAAACAACTTCATTGTATTATCCGGCTGGGAATGGTGCAGTGGAGAGATTCAATTGTGTATTAAAAGGTATTATACATCTTGCTAACAACAATAAACTAGATTGGATAAAGGAATTAATGCGGAGCATTTGGGCATGTAGGATGACTCCTTGTGAGTCCACAGGTTTTTCTCCATTTGTATTAATTAGAGAAAGAGCCCCAATCTCCACGGACAGTGTGGGTTGGATGAAGACAGCATCTAAAACTGATTGGTGACTTAATGAAGTAAAACATACCCAAGAGGTAAGTAAAAAATATTTTGATGCCAAACACAAATACATGAATGTTCATATCAGAGTGGGAGAGCAAGTTAGGGTTAGGGGATCAGGTTTCTTAAAGAAAGATCAAAGATAGAAAAATAGAATGCAACTCAGTACAATTAATTGATGGGAAAGTATGGCATCTTTCATCTTTATCTTTGTGTAGAAGAAGGAGATCTTCACAATCAGGAAGGAGAGAACAACATCCTCATAATTCCATTTATTGCAGAAACCAGACAAGAGAATGTTTGGCATCTAATGAACAGACATCTATCAGGCAACAAGGGGATATAACAAATGAGATAATAGATGTGGAGAGAAATATTCCTGATGGGAGTAAAGATGTTCCTGAAGAGTCTATGTTACAAATTGAAAGGAAAGTGAGTAAATATGGACGTATTGTAAGGAAACCTAATAAATCACAAGACTATGGATCTGATTATGAGTTTGGCAGATGGTTTACACCATCTGCCGAACATTCTAAAGGGAAGTTGCCGCCATACTGGCTACTTCCCTGCTGGGGCCATTAAGAGTTTCCCGCTAGGTCAGTGGAAGGAAACCTCAGTTTCTGCCCACTGACCTAGCGAGAAACAGGCAACAGCATTGTCTCTGGCTCGTAATCCAGCTGGCGGCAAAGCTATAGTATGCAGGGTGCACCACAACCCTTACAATGTTCTCCGTCTGCAAAGCAGACAGAGAACATTGCAAGGGTGCTGGCCGAGGGGTGGCTGCACTACCAATGCCAAATGCATGACAGTGCAGGGGCCTCCCTGGGGCCCCCTGCACCTATTCTCTGCCATCCTTTTCATGTCGGTGCTACCGCTATGAAATGGCTTGTGGAGAGCAAGGTTGTAATCCCCAGGGTAGTGCTGCCCTGGCGGATTAGGACTGCCACCTATTGCCAGACCTCTGGGATCCCTGATCCTGGCGGAGCTGGTGGTCTGACCAAAGCCCGACTGCCAAGGTTGACATATGGTGCTCGGATCGCCTCATTGGCCGGTCTGCCGCAATGACCGCCAGACGTGTAATGAGGACCTATGTATGTAATTAAGTAATTGATATATATCTGTTTATTCTCTATCTAGAATATATCTTTTACATAAATTACTTAGGATTTTATATATTTAAAAAAATATATATATTGTTAAACTATTGTTTGGAATGTAATGATTATAAAATGTAGATCTTTAGTATAATAACAAGTGATATAATGAAAAGAGGTGGATATGCTGTGGTTGTACATAGCGACATCATAGACTATGATGTCAGAAGATTCCACTTAGAATCTTAAGAAAGGGCTGAATGTAAATTGTCAGTTGTGCAGAGATGTTGGAAGGATCGGTGCTGTTCTCTGTGTCAGGGTTAAATCTAATAATTAACTTTACCTGAACATTGAAGTTTCGGGATTCATCTTAACAGCATTAGTATCAGGCACTCAAGAATCCCCCATGATTCCACCTCCATTGTCATTGTTTTGGAGTTGCATCCCCTCTCTGTTGACTTGCATAATAATTGACATACTTGTACAGTTCAAGCAGAAACTCCAGCATGCAGGAGGTTGAGTTCAAATGTGTTGGAGCCTCCTGAATGAGGACATTTGCAGCTAGTTTATTAGCACACTGAAAGACCCTCATTTGCTTATAGGCTTTGAATGAATGACTTGAATGAGTGCATTTTCTTTGGCAGGTGACCAGTATGTTGCTGACTACCTCTTCTTTTTAAAAAAAAATCCTGCGCAATTTGATGGCTGCATTGTGCTAAACACAGGGCTCTGAAATATCCACCAACTGTCATGGTACTTACCATATTACTGCCATTCATCAGTGGCAGCAAATCCAATTATGAGACCTCTGGGTTTAAGCCATTCATAGACTTTGGTATAAAACTCCTCCAAGATGTATGCAATTTATGCAATCTATGTGATGCATGTGAGTTTTCCATGGTGAACATTGCAATTGTTGGATTCTGCGGAATGCCCTGAAAAGCATCATTCTCAGTGAGACCAGCAGATATGCTTTGCCTAACTACCTGAAGAGAGTTTCAGTTTATAGTGATGCACATGTAATCAATCAGGTCCTTGACAACTGGTCCACATGTCCATTGTGAGGTGAATGGGCTGAAAAGACTACAACTACGTGTTGCCAACTAATTGCAGCATTTCATGATGTAGTGTTGTACACTGATGATGTATGGACAGTAATGGCGTATGCTGTAATATCCCAATTGATCATGAAATGCATGGTGGTGGAAGGAACAGGCCCTATACTGCCATGTAAATATGTACCTATATGTTTCATAGGTACATATTTACATGGCAGTCTACATATGACTCATCCAAGTCATCTTTTCTGATACATAAACCTCAACACGAGCAATTGACTATTTGATTTTAATGCCACTTTGCATACTTAATTATAGAAAATGCTGATGCGAAATATCTCTGAGTCGTTTGTCCTTATTTTTTAGTAATGCAAAAGCAATTCAAAAATGACTTACTACCAGAACATGTGCTGTCATTTTAACATGCCAGATATGTTATCACTTCAGAAATCTGACAGAGACTTTTTCACCATCTTTGACGTTTGAAGATGTATTAAAAGGATTTATAAGGTGTTAAAAAATAAATGAGATAAACTAATTTTTTTATGGATTGCATCTGCACACCTAAAGCACTTGAGTTTAAATATAACTAGCTGCCTTTGCCACCCTGGTATTCAAAGGACTTGCTAATTGATCTGCAAGTTCCCTAAGTGTGTTATGTTAAGTGTGCCTCTTAATTTTGCTCAGAGCACTGTCGCTTTAGAGTGCAGTATATTTCTATTTGCAATATACTGCTAATTGAACCATAATTAGTAATCCAAAATTAAAATGGGTTGATGTTCTTAATGAAATTAAAAGGAGAATGTTAGCGTACCTGGAAGGGTTCCTACAGAGGTATATTTTGCATGGAAGGACTGTACATCTATATGGTGCAAATACTGGAACGTGGCTCCAAATTACTATTGCTCATTTTGTAGGACCATAATTATTCATATATGCAAATATTTTCAGCGTGATCTATTTTTCATTCTCTGTTCTATAATGGCTCAAAAAGTAAACTGCGATAAATGTGTTCTCATTTTATACTCAACTGACACCTTTAGTTGATACCAGCCACTTTACCTGAAGCTCCCATTCGTTAGAGAACTCAGTAAGAGGGGAGACGAAACTGAATTCCAGTGGCAAATGTCTGCAAATTGGAGCATCTTCTTTTGCAGAATAATTGTCCGGCTAATTGCGGGATGTTTCCTCAAAAATTATTTAGTAAAACGTTAAAAACTTCTTTAAGTTAGCGGGATTCGCAAAGTATTAAAAGGGTGGCAAAAACAAAGTGTACAATTATTTCCACACACCTGCTTTAAAACACAACGTCATAGCCAGCCTTGCTTACATCTGTGGTGACGTATGCCTGTGTAGAATCCTATCTTCTACTGTGTGCACGTTTCTGAGCGGAAGGTAATAAAATAGAATGTGATAAGATTTATGTGCAAGCATGGGCCTATGTTGACACACCCCTTACAATCATGCAAATTGTATGAAGTGTAGCGGCACTTCTAAAGCTGCAAGCATAACGCTATTACATGGAACATTATTTGTATTCAACGCGTACCACTGCCCTCGCGGTGCAGGAGGAATCCTATTGGGCATACAGATGCAGGGATTAGAAAAAATGCTCCACTGACCATAATCACTAATGTGCTAACGGTGATTGTGTGCATACTGTTGTGCTTTTAACCTTGCATTACTCTTTTTTCCTTTGTCCTGATGTTGTTATTCCATGTCTCCCATGTCCCTGCTGATTTCTGCGAGTCCACTGCAGTTTCTTGGAGTGGCCTCGAGTGGTGTAACTTACTTCAAGGTTAGGTGGCTGTAACTTTGACCATGGGTCGCCTGTACTATATAACCAGTGCAAGAAATATTTTGGCAAATTTGGCTGACTTATTCTTGTGTAGGACTATCAGTAGATTTGCCTTGCTTTCTTTGTGCCTCGCCTTGATCTTTCTCTTGTCACACTAATTTTTGTTCATATATTTCCCTCTTTGGGGTCCCTACCTGATCAACCGACATTTACAACTGGTAGTAGGTCTTTATATGTGATTATTTTGGAACTATGATGGAATATTGCTCTCAATGATGTTAGACTACTTTTGTGTGTACATTTCAAAGTAGGAATTTGTCAGTAACAATTTGACATATGTTTCAGATGTGCGATAAATGCACTTTTCCGCTTACATGTCAATAGCTTTGTGAATTGTATGCAGCCTGTCTATTTATAAAATATTAACATCCTATGGAAGACAAATATAGCTCTATAGAAGAACACTGGGGTTGAATTGACAGATATTTCCTCAGTATCCCTATTTACTCATGACAATTGTGCTCCTTGGAATGCCCTCTGCCTGGGCATGCCAACATAGCCTGTAATCCTGAGGGTCATCCACCCTTTAGACTTTGGCTGCTTGGTAATACAAATCATTTCCTGTGTCTTTTTTATACCTGCTATTTTGCAACTGCGATAAGTATTCTATAGATGATACATTTGTACAGTAATTTTGTCTTCTGCAGTGATTTACAAGCATTTACAAAAATGACCTTGCATTATAAAAATACTACTGCATGCTACCTACTGTTAATTTCCACATTTTGCTCGGTGTCCTTGTCTACCTTCTTTTGCTGTCTATGTATGGTAATGACTGCCAGAAATGTTTCTGATTGCTGTTCTAAAAACCTCTAGCCATCTTAGATCAAGGCGTAAATGGCTACTGGTAATGTTTGTAGCGGACGAGTCATTTCGGCCATATTTCACTGGATGTTCTAAATTGTTAATTGATTGTAAAGTTTCATGCTACTCTGTTGTTCGTTTGTGATTCTGTGTGTAAACATTTCATTGCTGAATTCGTATCAATTCAGATTTCTGCAGTACAGAGTTACTTGCTCCATCTCCCTCTATTTTAATTTGTTAAATTATTAAAACAGATTTTGTTCACTGGGCTTATTGATGCAATTTGACAATTATTTTATCTGTATTGATCTGTACATATAATATATTCTTCTAGAGGCCATGACACCGGATAGAAAATCAGAAATAGCGAATGTGTAATTAACATGCTGGAAATTAAACAAACAACACTGTAGCTTCTTCTGCTCCTGTATCAATAATCATTTCCCATAATTGACACCCTACACCTCTTGTTGTGCAGAAAATCAACTCAGAATGCATTTCGATTTGATATTTTACCCAAAGGACACAGTTGGGTATATTTTTTGTGCAAATGCACTTTTCTTTCAAGCAAGAAGAAAGTGCTATACAGACTGAGAAGCTACTGTACGTACAGTTGCAACATACACCATTATTTGTAGCAGAACCAAGAAATAAGAGAGCTGGAAATGTGTATGATTACCCTGAAAAGGGATATCTTGTTGGTAGCCTGAAGTGATCACTGATCACCAGCATAAGCACAACAACTTGTGCTGTCCCTTCAGACCTCGAGTTGATGCTCTGTTAGATCTGGCATCCTTAGGATGGTCTAACCTCAGATGTTTTGTCTTTCACCTCCTGTTTTTCGTTGCATCTTTTTGTTGACCCTAGTACTCTGAGCACTTTACCACTGCTAACAAGTGCTAAAGTGCATGTGCTTCTCCACTTATCATGGTAACATTGGTGTATACATAATTGGCATATTATGTTTACATTTAAGCCCCCCATAAAATGGTATACCATATGCCCAGGGGCTGTAAATTAAATGCTACTAGTGGCCTGCAGCACTTATAGTGCTACCCACTTTCGTAGCCCTGTAAACATGTCTCAAGCCTTCCACTGCAGAGCCTGTGTGCACAATTTTACTGTCAATATGACTTGGCATTCAAAAGCTCGTGCTAAGCCTTAAGCTACCCTTTATTACATATAAGGCACCACTAACGTGGGTGCTATGTAAGTAAAAGGCAGGGCATGTACTACTATGTTTTACATGTCCTGGTAATGAAAATCCCTTAAACTTGTTTTTCATTACTGTGAGGCCTACTCCTCCCACAGGCTAGCACTGGAAATTCCTTGATATTTTTTAAGCAGTAATTCCTGTTTAGAAAGAAGTAGCTACATCATGTTTCATGTCATTGGACTGGTAATGATAAATCCTCTTTAATGGTAGAGTAGGATTTAACATTATTATTTTAGAAATGCCAATTTTAGAAAAGTGGGCGTTTCTCTGCTCCTAATGCTCTATGTGCCTTGCAGCCTGTCTGGGTTAGGTGACAGCTCCACTTTGTGCATTCTCCCAGACAGACACTCCTTCAAGCCGCAACTAGACCCAACAGACCTTGTCAAACGCCTTCCAATCTTAGCCAATGAACCAATACTAAGCAGATGGCCCATCATCACCCCCAGAAGAAACCACCACCACAATGAAGTCTATCTACTCAGGGGCCCCATCAGACCTCTCCCCATACCATACCTACACAAGGGAGCTTCTACCCATCATCGCCATGCTTACCTTTATTGTGATTACCTCCTCCTCTTCTGCTGTGACCTTCACAGATGTTTGGAAACACTCAAGTGTCTGCCCATTGCTGAAGAAACCCTCTGTGGACCTTGAGTGCTCATGAACTACAGACGATCTCCCTGCTACCATTCCCAGACAAGGTCTTCAATGCATACATCATCCCTCCAGCCTGCTTAATCAGCTTTCAAGACATCAGCGTCCACTCCTATGCCAGCAACACTCAGCTTATTCTCTCTGTTACACCTGATATTTCTCCAAACTTTGTGCCTTCACCCATCCTATTTTCAAAATTAATTTTTGTTGGCCTTAGAGCTCCGCACACTTTATGACTGCTAACCAGTGCTAAGCTGCTTGTGCTCTCTCCCTTAAAGATGGTAAAGTTGTCCTACACCTATTTAGCACATTTAATTTACTAGTAAGTCCCTAGCAAATTGTACTAAATGTACCCAGGTCGTTTAATTTAAATTAAACTAATTGGTTTGCAACACATATTGTGCCACCCACTAAAGTAGCAGGGGTGTAGAATTCCTGTAGTCCAACACCCAGGACATATTGTTTGAGGTCAAGGACAACATGTTTTTATGTTTGTTTTGTCCTTGGGACATGTAGGCCCAACCCCCGCAGCACAAACCATTGGGCTGCAAGTTTATAGTACCACATTAAGCAGCAGGGAAGAGAATTGTCTGCAGTTCAGGTAAAATTTGTGTCCATATGTGGATGCTCTTCGAGCTTGTATTTATGGGTCATTAATGCAAAGCTTTTATTATTAGGACGAGCTCTCTATATACATTTTGTAAGCTCAGACTGCAGTACTGACTGTGGTTCCAGTTAAAAAATGTGTGCACACGTTTGCAAAGTTTAACAATATGAGGCTACATGTAATGCTCCCAAAATGCTCTCTGGTTAGATGCAAATATTTGCAGAAGCCTGAAAATAAGATTGAAGATTGTTTGCTTTCAAAATAAAATGCTCACAAAAATGCAACTAGAAAAAAAAAACGTTTTGCTAATTTACTATGAAATTTTTGGTACCATTACTTTGAAGCATCATTCAGTGAAATGTGTTGATGCATGCTAGTATTTTGAAAAAATGTTCATATTGGGAAATCAGTGAAATCACTTTCAACAAGCTTATGAGAAACATAAAAAAAACAAGCACTTGCAAACCCAATAAGACCAAAGTCTTTTGGTTTTGTCAAAGCGTGTCTTATTTTGACATGACTTTTGTAAAACTTTATTGTTATGGGAGCTACATGGCCCTCACCATTGTAACAAACATTAGCAAAAAGCAAAATTACTTTTGGTCTCAAAAAACACACATTGCCTCAGTACTTTCTGGCACCAAACATATCTACTTTGTTTTCCAAAATGCTCCTTGTTAATAAGCAGATTGCTATCACTCACACTGAAGCCAGCGGACAGATGGATAGAAAGAAAGATAGAATTGTAATTAAAAAAGCTGCCTTGTTTAACGCCACACTTAAGTAGGGGACCAATTGTTAGAGGGAGTCACGAAACTGCACCCTGCTATATGTCTTTGAATTAGTGCAGATTTACATATTTCATTAATTCATATTAATTTACAGAAGCAGATCAGGAAATCGTACTCTTAGAAAATATTTGTGAACTGCATTTTAGCACATGCAAATATCCATTGTGTACATTTGCTCATGTGAAGATATGTTGAGAGTTTAGAAGTTCACTTTCCTTTTAACTACTTTTTACTCAACCCTAGAAGAAGTTTTATGTTTGCCCTTTTCAGGAGCAAATGTCCAACCTTTCCCAGTATTGTAACAGATTAGGGAAGAGCTTGTTAAAACCCATAAAGCATGCAAAGAAGTAGGTTTGCACAGACTCAAAAAGGCATTCCAATTCTGGAACTTTTGCTTACCGCGGCCTCTAGCCCCAGTATGTAGATCTGCAGAAAGGTGGCAGCATAAAGAAATTGCTAGTATTCAAGCCCTACTATCATATTAGCCTGGGCATAATCAGCGAGGCTATCATCAGAACTCTTACATAATGAGATTGATACCATAATGTGTCACCGTTCTACATGACACTAAAGGGGCAAGTAGATTGTTTTAACAGGACAAGTAGATTTGAGAAAGGACACTTCCTATGGACAAGTAGATATTTTATTAAATTCCACACCCCTGAATATATTTTTAAAATATCACAGAAGTACAAACTGAGCAGGAAGCCCAAATGATCAGCACCTCCCCTTTGGTTTAAAGTAACTAATTCCAAGCAGGTGATGTGCACTCACTATGAACACCCGCTGCTCAAGGGTGAGCCATAAGGCCACAATATTGAAAATCACATATATTGGTGCATCAACAGCAAATAATCATGCAAAGGAGTTCAAATCAAATTGTCTAATATTCCATATCTCCTTTATTTTGATAGTACAGTAATCATATAAGTCCAAAATGTTACACCCAGAGACACACCATTGCAAACTTCTTCCGAGTGGTAATATGACAAGAACGGGACATACATAAATAATAATACAATATGGGAGTCATGCCCCCTTGCCCAATGGCCATGCCCAGGGGACTTATGTCCCCTGGGCATGGTCATTGGGCATAGTGGCATGTAGGGGGGCCCAAATCAGGCCCCCCTATGCCACAAAAAAAAACGGAAAAAAATACTTACCCCAACTTACCTCAACTTCCCTGGGATGGGTCCCTCCATCCTTGGGTGTCCTCCTGGGGTGGGAAAGGGTGGCAGGGGGTGTCCCTGGGGGCATGGGAGGGCACCTCTGGGCTCCTTCTGAGCCCACAGGTCCCTTAACACCTGCCCTGACCCAGGTGTTAAAAAACAGCACCCATCAGGCTGGGCGCCGTTTTTTAAGGCCTGCCCCCTCCTGTGCGTCAAAATGACGTCAGAGTATAAATATGGGGCACAGGCCTTAAAGTCATTTTTTGGAAGGGAACGCCTACCTTGCATATAATTAACGCAAGGCTGGTTCCCCCTTCCAAAAAATGACGCACATGGTGGAACTTTGACGCCCGCGGGGTCAGACGTCAAAGTATAAATATGGGTCAGGGTTTGCGCCGATTGTGCGTCAAAAATTTTGACGCACATTCGGCGCAAACAGAGTATAAATATGCCCCTACGTTTTTTACTTTAATCCAAATAAATATAAGGGGGTGGGGCAGATGTCCTTACATCTTTTACTGTGACCCATCTTTACATTATGTTGCCGAGTATCAGTACAAGAAGAAACTGGCTAAAAATGCCAATGTGGTGGGCTACTGTGGGACTTGGCCCGCTCATTTCGCCATTCTGTCCACCCTCTGAAAAACAGAAACATTTTTTCTACTTTTGAATAGCACTAATTGACCCAAGGGCATTAGAGTGCTTTACATGAAAATTAAACATTACAGTTTTTTTTCTTTTTTGAGACTTGGAGTTGTTAAATATGATTTCGCCAGAATGACAGGGTGGAAGCTGAAGCTGCGGTTAGAACACAGGTCCGGATTTATCAAACTTTGACACAGCATAAAGCAGTAAATAGAGAGAGCAGGAATGTGCCTCATCTATCAAGATGTGGCACTTTCCTGCTCTATTGTTTCGCTGGCTCACTCAGTGTAGCCTATCTCTCACACAGGAACCCTTGTGCCATGAGACAAGGGTGCCTACAGCAGGTTTTGTTTTTGTGCAGGAAGGGACACCCTCTTGAACAAACACACTCTTTGGATGTTTTGTTCTTTTTGTAAGTGCACTATAGAATGCAGCACACTTAGAAAGAGGAAACAACATGGCGAAATAAAGATATTTCTCCTCGTTGTGCCTATATCAGGAAGGTGTAGCATTTTGACGCATTCACATGTTTCCCAGTCTTGGTAAATCTGGGAATGAGCACCCACTCTCCACCTGTGGAAGCCTTCCCTGAGCACTGCCTTGCTTTACTCCAGTTTTACCAAGCACACCAGGGCTGTGCACGGTGGCCTTAAGTTGCTTGGTAAATATGACTTAAGAAGTGAATTGCCCTTGCAACACCATGCATGATGCAAGGGCAACCCAATTTCATGAAAAATCTGGCCACTGGTTCCCCAGTTGCAAAGTGGTCAGTTCTAGCTGGTATGCCGTATCACCTCAAACCTCTTAGTCCCTATCCATATCTCTTTTTCAATAATGCATGCCTTTAATCTATGAAAACTGTTAACGTATTTTGTAGAGCCATTCTCTACAGACATGTGTATATGTAAAAGAAAAGCCTTTAATGCTCTCTTTTTAAAGCTACTGAGTGAAAACACATTTAGATTCTCGTTGAGAAATGCTGTTAGCTTGAATGATTCCAATATCCGTTTCATAAAGCTAGACACGCATTAATCAGCTTCTGCAGTCTTTTTGTAAAATAATCACATGTACACAGATTATAATGTATTAATTTTGGCTTCCTGTATTGCTGCAACACCACCACAATATGTTTGGCTAGTGAATCACTTTGTTTTCATTTTCTATGTTCTAATCACAGTGTAGTAATGTGAGTCATTAGCAGCATCCTCCAAAGTAGTTAGACCTGAAGGAAAACAGAGTGCTTGTATAGGTACTACTGTCATTATTCCATGGAAAGTGAGTAGGATAAAAATGTATGAAAATTATGAGATAATGTTTGACAATTTCTAAAAAGACTGTAAACATTACTTACGTTTGCTATTCAAGTGTCAATTGCATTGGTTGTTATGCAATGTTGATAATAAGACGTCAATAATGGCCTTATTTTGAGTTTGACAGATGGGATACTCTATCAAAAACATACTACTATTGCGTTATAGCCTACGTCCATGGGGTATCCAAGATGTAGTTAATGCCCTAAGTTATTAAATGAGAGTATGTCACCGTGCCTCTCAACACTGTGGTGCTGGTGTCTTTCAGGCCCCTAGTCTACTCCCCTTGTCAATGGACAAGCAATACTAACATTTTTAAGGCTGTCTGTTAACACTGCCAGCCAATTGCTCTCTTGGAGTCTCTCCCACATAAGGAAATCCACAAGCAGGGGGATCAAGTGAAGGTAGTCAGTGAGCAAGTTGTGCTTGCTTCCTAAAGTGTTTTGGTGAAGGGATATCTTTCGACAGATATATGAAAGACAAACCATATCTCTAAATACTGTTGATGATTTATGTCCAGTGCATTATTACATCTACACATTGAAAGGTCTGTTCTTCTAGAAATTGGTAATAAACACTGATGTTGGCCATGGCAGCTAGTTGCAGCCCATAGTTGGTACACAAATGCAAATGTGCATGACATCTAGATGCAGCTGTCTTTGGTGGATTTGCATTACATACATACACACTGTTTGACCTGAGACAAGAGTAATTATTTACTACTGCCCTTATTGTGCAGTTAATCCTGATGGGGCCAGTAAAACATTTTCTAGACATCATCAAAATTAAAACCTAAAAGTAATGCGGGAGCACTTTTTCATTGTGTAACTTAGGTTGCTTAAAAATAGGTGAAGCGTCCACATGAAAATCTGAAAGAACATGGTCATAAAAATGCAGGAAATGGCATAGAAACACAGATTTCCTTGGTATTCTCTGTCAAACTGTAAATGAAGTAATGGCAAAAGGTGCACCTCGTAAGTGAGCATTATGAGTGGGTCAGCGTTGCTGGTGCCATGGGCCAAAGGGCACTAAGGGTCAAGGGGTGTGGTCTGCCACCCAGAGATATCGTGAGGCTTGGGGATCATCAAGGGTCTGGCGGGCAGAGGGGCGGTCCCATGAGCACCTTTTTATGGTGGGCAAGATGAGGGCTCGGCATTTGTGGACTTTAACACTCCCACATTCATCACCCAGTGCTGTGCCAAGGGCAAGGACTGTGATCGACCTCTCCTTCTTTCTGCACAGACCACCCTTGTACGGCACCTTTGGATTCCCTGCTCCACTTCTGTACCATTGGAGCCCCAACAGCGCTGAGGCTAATATAGGTATTTTTGTCTCATCTTTGCTGTGCTAGTGCTGTGTGGCTATGTGAGAGCATGCAGCCATGCCTTTCCTGCCTCTGATCATTTTTGAGTGAGAAATCAGTGCCCTGCCCATGATGCCAGACAAGTTGGAAGCTACCTTTTTCTTGTTTCTTCCTTTTCTGTAGTTGCGGCACAGCTGTATCATGGCTGGATCCTCCAATTGTTCCTTTTGAGATTAAATTTAGTTCCCTGCCCACGTCACTGGTAGGAGCTGAAGATCCTTGCTGTTTTCTTCCCATTTTGTCTGACGTTGCCCTGGTGTTTTTGGACATTTTGGCTGGTGCTGCATGGGGGCTCCTCATAGCTATCCAAATTGTAATTGACCAAGCCCCTGTTGGACCACATTGTGTTTGCTTCGACCCTTCACCACCTCTCGCACAGGATGCCAAGACAAGGTAGGGAGTAGCCGGGGCGGTTCTAGTATACATTGCACAAATTAAAGGGTCATCTTTGCAGATTGTTGTTGGTTTCTTTATTGCTTTGCCTGTTGTCTAACATAACTCTGAAAGCATTCAAGAGGGCATCAGGTGGTGGAGTAAATATGGACAAATGGACAAATGGAGTAAATATGGACAAATGTTTTAATTACTGTGCCCTGCATTGTTGGGGCTGCTGGGACAGGAGTTGTGGCTGCACCATCCTCAGTGGTGCTTGCAGAGATGCCCAGGAGGTCAGGGGTTCCCCCACAAGAAGTGTCTTTTTCCCCAGTACCTAAGAGAGTGAGGAAGGAGCAGGCAGATCAGGTGACCCCTGCTACAGCACTCATGGTGGGATGTGCGGGGGATGATGCCACACCATTTCAGGTTTAGGTGGGTGGTACCAGCATTGTTCAAAACGGTGATAATTGTGTAGCAGAGGGAGGACAGCTAGTATTCCTGGTCCCACCGCAGCTAGTGTCCAGTGCCCCAGCACTGGTGGGGCAAGGATCTCCTTCTGGGGCGACTCAGTCAGATCTGGTAGCCAGTCTAGCTACAGTGCTGCCCTGGCTGTCCAAGATAGTTGTTTTTTCTAGTGTGCTTCTAATTGGGAATGCAGCGGCAGTCCCAGAATGGGACAATTTAGAGCAAGCGAGGAGGCTGATCACCCAGTTTGGGTCAGGTGATTAGGAGCAGCAGCAGGCGGCCCAGCAACTGAATAAGCTGGGGAGTCCTGTGGTGCCTCAGGCACCAGGTGGAAGGAATCCCTTGGGGGAGAAGGTCCAAAGGCATATTGCAGGGCTGCACTCTGAGCCGCAGCTTAGCAGCACAGTGGCAAGGGTTTCGCCATCACAAGTAATGTTTCCACAACTGCTGCTGTGCCTACTATGCCTAGTATGGGCTTGGGAGAGGTTAGATCTGAGTGTGATCAGCTAGGGGTAATCTCACAGCAGAGGACAAAGAAAATATTTGGAATGGGGCATTCTTGGAGATATTTGATCTGATTATTGGGAAAACGGTCAGGGAGGATGCTTGGCACTGTGAAGAGTGTTTGCACTCTACAGATTGCTCCCATGATCCACGGAAGCAGATGGTTGAGGAGACACTTTTGAAATGAGGGAAGGGTTTCACTATTTTTCATTCTGTCATGGTTGAGAAGTTTCCTGAGTTAGGACCTCAGCTCTCTTGCTACCAAGACAAAATTGATTGCACACACAAGTTTGGGGGCACCTCAGAAAATAAATTTGATGGGCTTTTGGGAGAAAGAAGGCAACATCCAAGACATTGTTTTGGGATCAGACTGATGTTAATTCTCAATTGCGACATTTGATGGTTAGGAAGTCTGAGCCTGGCGGACCTCAGCCCTTTTGGTTGGGGGCAGGACAGGGTTCAGTTGAAAAGAAAGTGTGCGCTGGACTTATAGCAGAAAATCATGCATGAGACCCCAGGGGACCAGTAATTTCATGCACAATTGCTCCATTTGTGAGATGCCATCACATATATAATTTCAGTGCTTCAAAAAAGGAAAGACAGAGCCCAGCAGTAGAGATTCCCCTTGCCTATTCCAGAAGGCTCCATCCCCTGTTGATATTCAGGGTTTTACACCATGGCTTAAAAGTTAAAATAACTCAACAGTTACATTGAAACTCTAGGAAAGTTTCACATTTGGTATCAGGATCCCTGGTGGTGGGGATGAGACAGTCCCCTTTGGGAAAATTCAGCAGTTCTTGCAAGCCAATAGGACTATGCTCAGTGAAATGACTGCCACGGAGTATGCCCTGGGCAGAGTGTCTGGGCCTTTTGAGTCATCCCTTTTTGCTAATTTTGTTGGCTTTCTACCTGAAATGGTACCCAAAAAAGAGCCATGCTAGTTCCGCTTGATCCATAATCTCTCTACCCTGAAAGAGAGTTCAGTGAATGAGGTTACTGACCCTGACTTTTGCTTGGTAAAGTATGCCTCTTTTTCACCAAGCCCTACTTGGGTAAAGGTGCCTGCTGGCAAAAGAGGACATTGAATACGCTTTTGCCTTGCTGCCAGTATACCAAGGAGATTTCCATCTGTTAAGGTTTCCGTTTGATGGCTCCTTCTATTTTGACAGATGTATGACGATTGGTTACACTTTGAAACCTTCAGCCCATTCCTTGAGTGGGCCTGTAAGTGGGCAACTGGCACCAAGTTGCTGTTGCATCACCTAGACTGTTTCCTTTTTTGGGCCCCGCAGACTCTTCACATTGTGGAAAGGTTCCAGAGGGAGAGGAATTTGTATAATTTATGAGGTGTGTTGGGGTTCCTCTGACACAGGACAAGACTAGAGGCCCAACAACAGTGATGACCTTTTTGGGTATTGAATTTGATAGAGGGGGTATTCAGAAACTTGCTGTGTCAATGCTTGCTGGCCAGGAAGGTTACACTTCACCAGCTCCAGGTGTTGGTAGGACAGATGAATTTTGCGTTGTGTGTTATCCTTTTGAAAAGGTCCTTTTCTAGGTCAATTGCTAAGGCTGTGACTGGCTTGAAACAGAGACAGCATTGGATGCATCTGTCTGTGGAGTTTAGACAGGACCTGAGAATTTGGGATTGTGCCATGGGTATCCCCTCCTTAGATTAGCCTTGACTTGGGTCCTTTTATAGATGCTGCAGGCAGCGGAGGCTTTGGGCACCTAATGTACGACCAGTGGTGTATGTAGACTAGTGCCAAAAGAGTTAGTGTGAAACCTGGCATTTTTTTACCTGTTTCCAGTTGTGGCGGCATTGACGGGCTGTTCTGTTCAGGGACCGTTATGTAGTGTTCTGGTCAGACAACATGGCAGTAATTGTGGTGATAAAACATCAGAGAGCACGCTGCTGCATGCTCCCATGATTGCTTAAATAACTCATTCTGTTGTGTTTGCTAACCAACATTACATTTAGGGCTAAGCATGTCTTGGGGTTGCTCAGTAATGCTGCTGATGCTTTGCCCCGCCCAAAGTTGCAGGAGCTTCAGCATTACCATCTAGAAGCAGCAGTGCACTCTACACCATTTCCAGAGCATCTGGTGATGTCACGGATGGACTGTGAACCCAAAGCATCCCTGGCAATTGAGGGGAGAGGGCCAAGCAATGCTGCTTTAGTTCTTTTGTTACTGGGGGTCGATACTGCAGCATTGCAGCAAAACTGGCTCCCAGTAATGAAACTGGCTGTCACCACTGAAAAACCTGTCCCCACCATTCCAGCTTCTGTATAAATGCCTGATGCCCACTACAGCCAGTCAGGCCCAGGTGGAGGTTTGGTGCCCTATCCTAACACACCCTGTGACAGCCAGCTTAGCTCCTAAGCCAAGGAGATTATAAGAGGGGATATTTCAGAGATATCTGAATTTTTCAAGCCAATCAGGGGAGGCTTCTTTGAGCAGTCCTCTTGGGTGGCATTCTTGGCTACACTTTAGGGAGAGGGTTGGTCAGAATCCTACGCACTGAGGCACATTGCGGCCGTCTCTTTGTTTGAGAAACTGTATGGGCTTCTGGACTGGTCCTCCTCATTTCCCATTAAAAAAACCCTGATGGGCTGGTATAGGCTAGAGGGGGCACGCAAGTATGCTAGATGGCCGATTAACACCCAGAGGATGGTAACCTTAGTTTCAAAGTAGCCTGAGGTCTGCCGTTCACAGTTGTTTAAGACAGCCTTTTGCCTGGCCTTTTAAGGGGCTTTCAGGGCAGGGGAATTAAGAAGGATATCCATGGGGGCATTCAGCGAAGGCAGTTGAATTGGCTTGGTGGGTCTGTGGCTGTGACTTTAATGTCTTCTAAAATGGACCAGCTAGGCAAAGGGAAAAATTTAGCCCTGCATAGGGCTGCAGGCTCACACTGTTGCCCAGTCCAGTGCCTGCTTCAGTAACTGAAGGTGTGCCCTCGAGGTTCAACTTTAGTCTTGTTCTTCCACGCCGTTGGTCCCCCCTTTCCAGATAGCAGATCTCCCTCTTGTTGAAAGTTACCATAGTCACAACAGGTTGCCACCTTTCGCTTTTCAGCTTGTGCTCATTCTGCATTAGGACGGCAACCTTTGGAGTGGATGTGGGTCTAGACAGACAACAGGTGTATAAGATTGAGAGTTGGCATTCTGAGTGCTATAGGTGATACAACCAATTGCATTTCCTATGACTGCTAACATTGCTTCTCTTCCACCTTCTGTGCATGAAGGTACTATGTCCACCAAAGAGGTGTGGGTCTTTGGTGACTCTTTTATCTGGAGCGCTCAGGAGGCCTACTGGGTTCGTAATTACTAGCCCCTGGCAGTAAAATTCACTCTGCTTGTGGAGTTTGTGGATTTCAGCCACTCTGCACTATGCAGAGTTCCCAAATTCCTCCATCCAGTGCATGGTGGAATTTTGTTTCCATTAGCGCTAGCGAGAATTGTTTCTGGCACTCGCTTTCAAGTGCCACAATAGACTCAGGCTTCTTGGGAGTATGCACAAGATTTCATGCCCGCTCATGCAGCTTCTGGCAGCGATCCATGATAATGCCGCCTGTGAAAGCTCACGGATGCAGGTGCGCCTCAAGCAGATTCCCTACTTCAGAAGCAGCTAAATCTTCTCAAACAGATGTTTTCAAGGGTATTTTCTTCTCCAACGGATCGTTCAAATAGTTTTTTTGTGCAAGAATCCTTTTTTAAAAACTTTTTTTCCAACAGGAATAAAGTGCCCCAGAGACTCCAACTTCATGTTCCTGTACAGCAGGCTCCTCCAGGTGCTTTGTCCATCTCTTGGTCACTTTTCACTTGGATTTTGAGATGGAACGATCACTCTCTTTGTCTGCTGAATATATACCTATGGATTTAAGGACTTGGAGCCATATTTATACTTTTTTACGCAAACCTGCGTTAGCGCAGGCAGGTTTGCCTCAAAAAGTATTGCTCTGGCTAGCACCATTCCAGGACTCCAGCCGGGCGCCATATTTAAGGAATGGCACAAGCCGGCGCTAAGGCCGGTTAGCATTGAAATACATGACACAAACCGGGTAGGGGAGGTGTAGGGAAGACTGGAGGTCATGCAGGAATGAATGGTGCTAGTCGGGTTAGAGTAAAAAAAAAAACTCTAACCTGACTAGCATCATTTTTTCGACGCACACCCCTTAAGGACATGGCTCCTGTCTTAGTAAAGACAGGAGTCATGCCCCCCCAGACCAATGGCCATATGTGACCGAGAAGGATGTGTGTTGTTGTTGAATTTTTATAGCTCAGTTAATTTTTGCGTTTGGGATTGCTGAATTAATGATAATGTTTTCCTCTGTGTTACCAAGCCTCCTTAATCTGGCCAGTGTGTGTGTGTGTGATTCCCACAGGCCACCATTTGTCTTTGAGCTCCATGCAATGTGGCCAGGGGCCATTTTGTATAGTCTGTGTCCATAGGCCTCAATGTGCTCTTTGTTTCCATGCCTCTTTGCTCGCTGTTCCTGTTTGACCATGTGGCTAGCGGCCATTTTTTGCAGCCAGCCAGTTTCCTCTTGCTATAGGCTTGCCTGTGTTCTTTTTTATCCATACCTCCTTGCTGGCTGTTCCTGTTTGACCACTTGGCCAGTTGCCATACAGTCATCCAGTGTGCTATTGCCATAGGCTTTAATGTGTTCTTTGTTCTCCTTGTCTTCTTGCTCAGTGGTGTTGTTTGACCATGTGACCGGTGGCCATTTTGTGCACTCAGCCAGTGTGCTTTTGCCATAGACTTGCATTTGTTCTTTGTTCTTCAACTCTCCATTCTCACTGTTGTTGTTTTTACTATGTGGCCACCGCCATTTGCTGCATCCAGCCAGTGTCTTATTTTAACATAGGCCTGTATATGTTCTTTGTTTTCCATGCCTCTTTGCTTGATGTTGCTGTTTCACCATGTGGCTGTGGCCATTTTCTGCAGCCAGCCGTTGTGCTTTTGCTGTAGGCTTACATGTGTTTTTGTTCTCCATGCCTCCTTGATTGGTGATGTTGGTTGTCCGCCACCATGACCGTAGACGGAATTCTGGCAGCCTTCTGGCGGAATTCTGCCTATGGTCATAATTAGGTGGATGGTAAGTAGCCATGGCGATGGTATGTTGGCGGCCGTGGCAGTAGGCGGAATTTGCCGCCAACGTCATAATGAGGCACTTTATTTCTTCACCAATATTTTGGTGATTCCCTGAAATGAGCTACAAGCTGCAGTAATAATTCCAAATGTCAGTGAGTAATAAAAACACTGACTAGCTCTCTTTCATTGAGCTCAGGAAGTTATGTTACTAAAGAGTAATGTATGTGGTGACATTGCTTGTGTACTTTTTTTTAATTCAGAGGAAAGGAGAGAGTGTTGAATTCCACTGATGGCGAGAGTGTGGCACAATACTCAGTGGCGTATGGTGCAGGAATGCAAGACCTCACAAGACACTACAAAGTGATGAATGTTGCAGTTACAGCTCGTGCTTATTTGGCACTTAAATCACACAATATAGAAGCACTTTCAACTTCAGCCAATGCAGCTTAACTTCCCTTAGAAGCAAGCCCATAACTAGGTGAAATTTCTATTATTTCACATTAATAAACAGTGCCATATTTTAAAACCTACTAGCACCTCCACTAGAGATCTGAGAGCTAGAGCTGTAAAATGAATAACATTGTTTTCTTTTGTTGACAAAACACAGTAAATGATCCAAAATATAAGGAATAAGGAAGACCAGAGTATCAAGCATGTAACTTCTTTAACACTTTTGTCAGGATGTTTTTGAATCGAAGAACAAAGCAGCTCCATGTATGAGTGCAAGACTAGACCAATGCAGGCCATTAACCAGTCAAATGCATAGTCTCACACTTCAGTTACAAAAGCAGAGGAAATTAATATTAAACTCTTACTTGAAAAGGTTGAATGGCACATAAATATAGCAAAACAAGAACATCAGTAGAGATCCAGTACTCGCTGAAGGGAAGTGAGTGGCAGAGCCTAAAGGAATGGCATTAACGTATGCAGTGCACCTTCCAATAGCTTTAACTATCACAAATGCGAGACCTATTGCATTACAAATGCTTATTTAAGGATTATTCCATTTACCCATGCACCTCCCAGACTGCTTTCCTTAGAATAGATGCACATAAAGCATAAATCTATATCTGTATGTTGTGGTGTCCTGATGGGAAATACAATTTTATGTTATGGTGGTGTGGTTTGCCTTTAAAATTGTGGGATATTTTGGTGCTAATTATTACATTAGTAACCAACCACACTAAATTATATTTCCTGTTGTCTGTACTAATTAAACTGCAACAATGTCACATTTCACTAAATGTTTTTCTTGTTTGTTTGCTTTTAGGTGCACAAGAGCAGAGGCATCACCCACAGGACTGTCAGACAGAAGGTCTGTCCAAAACATGTACCCACACAGGACGAAGTCAGTCCTCCAATCTCTTCCGCTTGTGCAGCTCAGTGTCACTGCCAACTGACAGCTCTAAGATGGCCCCAAAGAAAGGTGCTGCCAAGAAATGGGCCAGTGAGAAAAGGCAGCTTTCCACCACTGGCATGCCAACCACAACCTTTTTTGGGAAACATGTGCCTGCTGCACTAGCTTCAGGAAGGAACCTGGAAGCAGCATACCACATCAATGGTACCACCCTAACCTAAGCCCATGTCTGTTAGTGAGGCAGCCACTGCAATCATGGCAATGCCGACGAGCAGTGGCATTGAAGTGGATTTATCCCCTTTGCAAAGTAATACCCAATCGTTTCAAGAAACAGGACAAAGTAGACATCAGTCACAGCCAGTAATACTAGATCTTCCTGAAGTTGGAGCAGAACTGGAGGTTGAGCTTTCTGCTGAGCAAGAACCTCCTCCTTTTGAATTATTGTCTCCCAGATCTCCAGCAATAAAGGGAGGGCACTTCACCATCTTCTCCAAGCACCCCTTCTGATGATGATGATGATCTGGACATGAATTGGACCCTAGCATAGTCTGAGAGATGCCAGGAGAGGAAAGGGAAAAGAAAAGTACCTGAAAGCCTTAGAATTATAGAAGTGTATGATGAGGAGGATGACGACAAGCCAGTCTTTGTTACGGAAGCAGCTGCAGAGGAGTCAGTCACTACTTTCCCTTTTCAATCTGCTCCGAGAGATGTGGCACAGGTACCACCACCAGCACCAGCTCCCATATTTGTAAAACTCCGGCTGAAACCTGCACCAACCCCTACCTCACTAGAAGTATGCACTGTAGAGAGGAAATTGACAACATACCCACCTACCTCCATTTCTTCTTCATGCATTGGCCAGGCACATTAAGAAAGTATTCCCCCTCACTTTGGAAAAAAATTTCGATTACAAAGCAGGAGGAGAACATTGCAATATGCTCCATTTACCACACATGTGTTTGTCGAGGTAAGCCTGGTTTACACTATAGTACTGTAGGCTAAACAACCCGTATGAAAAACATCATGCAATCTGGTGGGAGGAGCACCTTTAAAAAATTGTTGAACATGGTGGTGATGAATGATAGAAAAGCCGGGAAACATCAGCTCCAATCATTGTGGGAGGCCATGAGGAAAAGAAGGTAACATATTTTCACATAGCAGCCCTTTCCCCAGCAGTTCACCAGCAACACCCGCCTCAGTGACCTCAAAATGGCACAAGACTTACGAGTCAGATGGAGACATCATGGCATACAGTGACTGCCACAAGAAGCACATTGAGTCTACCACCTCATACTTCTCAGAAGTCATCTGCATCAGTGGTCCCTGAAAAGAAGGAAACCCAAGCTACTATCATGGGATTGTGTAGACAGAAGGGGCCCTATGATTACAGACATCCAATGGCACATTTTTACAGTGGAAAGCTGGCTAAAATTTTATCACTGGACCCCTCCCTTTTTTTGTGAAAGGAGTGGGATTTTTAGAATTCGTAACAGCCATCTGCCTGAAATGGAAGGCACCAAGTTGGACCTATTTTGCCAGAGTTGCTGTTCCAGCGCTCCATCATGACATGCTGTAATTGGTTGGACAAGCTTTACAGCAAAGTGTTGTTCACACTATCCACCTGACAACAGACATGTAGACCAGTTGTCAAGCAACTGGTTACATGTCTATTACTTCACACTGGATCTCTTTTGCAGGGGTTAGGCAACAGCTGTCTACAGGTCTTAGCACTGGATATGCTTTTAAGGGCATTTGGTGGCATGCAACAGTAGCCATGTTTGCCATGGAGAAATCCCATACAGCTGGGAACACCTAAGAAGAGTTTAACAGCATGGTGCCTGAATGGATGCAACCCAGAGGTCTCAGAATCGGATTTGTTTCCAAGTACAATGGCAGTAATATAGCCAAGGCCATGTCAGATGGTGGCTATTTCAGGGTCCTGTGTTTGGTGCATTGCATCAACCTTGTTGAACAGGACTTTCTCACAAAAGAATACATAGTCAACAACATACTCACCATCTGCAGATGAATCTGTACTCATTTCAGCCATTCTTTTAAAGCCTGGAAGCAGTAGAGGATTATTTTAATATGCTAAGAGAATACCAGTTAAAGCCCTCCTACAGGAAGTGTCTACACGTTGGAATTTGACCTATTACATGGTGCAACATCTGTTTAAGCACAATAAACAGATCCATGACTATGGCATTCAAAGAGGAGGGGATGCAATTGGGAACAGTATGACCATGGATGCGGATAGTTGGGGCCTATTCAAATGCCTGACAAAGATGCTCTCCCTTTTGGGGTTTTCACACAGGAAATTAGCAAGGAGGACACTACAATGGGTTAAGCTATTCCGTTGATCCATCTGCTACAGGACCAGTTAAAAAAGGTGCCTGAAATGTTCGCACTCGTAGGTGTGAATGAAAACGCAGAAGTGCATGCCTTGGTTGAGAGCATAATCCTTAATTTGGCTGTTAATATTAGGCTGCAAATGACATCATGTTGTCCAAAGAGTACAACTGCGCCACAATACCTGATCCACTGTCACAAAAGAATTCTGTCCACTTTCATTCCGTCTTCTGAAGGGGATGATTCAAAATACAAGAGGTGTAGTTGTTGAGGAAGCCGGAGACCTGGAAGAAGAATGGCTGTAAATTAAAGACCTACTCCGAAGTTCTAGGCTGCTGTCTTCCACTTCCAGAGAGGGTAGTCTTGTCTCACAGCAGCCAACACCAACAACAAGAATACCAGCAATAACCACAACTTCAGGAACAGAACTACAGGAATTAGCCTCAATCTTTGCAATGACATGATTTCAAGTGGCAGGTCTTAAGTCCAGTGCAGAGGCGAAGGCAAAAGAGGTCGAGCAAGTAGCGGTACCAATGACCATTCAGAGGATGTTTCAGGAGTATCTGGATGATCCAAAAGAGACCTATGTGGATCAAAACTCATTAGTGTATTGGTATGGGAAGCAGCGTAAAAGGCCAGAGCTTAGCAGGCTGACTTTTCGGTAGCCAGTTTGGCTGCTGAACGTGTGGTCATTTCCCCTGGGACCAGTCTCTCTCTTCAAAATGCAAAGAGATTGACAATGATCACAATAAACCAACATTTCATGCCACACGATTACACTGTTCCTGAAACAGTGCATGAGGAGTAGGAAAATGACTGGTCAGTGTCTTAGGTGATCAGCTTCTGGGCAAACCATCTGAGTCTGAGGACAAACTCTACTTCCCTGATTGAGTATGTCACCATAGTACTATTTAATTATTCACTGTTGAACTTCTTTCTTTGCCACAAAAAAGCTAGTTGAATATTATGTTTGTGTCTGATTTATGTAGTTTCACCATTTTCAGTCACATGTATGGCCGGATTGGTGTGGACCAGTGTGAAGTGAAGATACTTCCCCATTCCCATCAGGACATGGGAGATAATACCTGCCTCCCTCCCATGCCTATCATTTTTTGCATCATCTACCAGGGCTGCCCCAAAAGATAATTGATTGATAGGACTGCCAAATTCTAATGGGTTGCTTGGTTCAAAGAGGAGATACAATTGTGTACCGACCACCATGCTTAGATTAGAAGAGGTAACTACTTACTATTGCATGAATGAGGGATCAAATATTACTGAGTGATTGTGAGTGATGATAAATTATGTGGTGGCAGACAGTGAGAGAGAGGGTTCAACTAATTAGTAATCTTGACTTCTATGATTTGTAAGGTTTGATGCCTAATGGATGATCATTTTTCCTGAAGGTGATTGGCCCCCTCAAACTTAGTGAAATTTACCTAAAGGATCCACTCCATTTTTCTTGTTCTTTGATGACCAGACCAGTCACTTTAGTTAACAAACAAAATCTACACAGAATATTCAAAATCTTTTTCTCTACCTATTTTTCAACAGCAGTGTGCTACAGGTCTATATCGCTCAGGTGGGGGCTAAAACATAGTTACTCAGAGTAAAGAGGAGGTTGGAAGGACTCAGAATGAGACTACCTCAACAGCCAGCAGAAAGAAGTTTTCAACTGCAAAGGGAAACCATGATGATGAGGATTTTGAGGCCTAGTACTCAGCTCTGTGGAATAGAGAGGTGTCTTGATTTAAGAAATGTTGCTGAGTGTGTGTGGTGCACTTCTGGCAAATGCGAAATTCCTCTTGTTTTTGCTCTACCTCATTCTTGGTGCAATCCTCGTAAAGCTTACCTTCCTTCTGTCCTTCTCCTTGACTCTACAATACTATTTCTGTTTTACAATCTACGGGCCTTTTTCTCTCCTGCATGAATGAAAGGCGAAAGTTGAGCTCAACACTTCTACTTACCTACTGGACAGATTCAGCCAGGCACCCAAGCATGACGAACATTCCAAAAAGAAAGCAGATGCCCAATTTGGCAATACAGTATAAGTTTTCTTTCAACAGTCATATTTTTTAGTTCAAACATAGATGACAGAACATTGAGGGACTTATTTAGATTTCAACGGACAGGTAACTCCATCACAACGATGATGAAGATCCCATCTGCCGAAATATCAATCCCATTATTCCTATGCGATTTATGTTTTGGTGCACAGGATATTCATCACCCTTGTGACAGAGTAACCCATCTGTTGAAATCTAGCCCTTAGATATCTAATAATAACTTGGGTCTCTGGAGCAAAAGAACTGTTTGCAATGCATTTAACTCAACCGTGTCATACTCATTACTTAATTTCCATCCACAACAGATTGATAATGATGAATATTGTTGTTGTGTTGTGTGGTGTTTGCCTTTCTCAAACCTTTTCCATTCATTCATCAAACCCCTAAACCTCTTCACCCTGGCTGTGTGATTTATTGAGATGTGACTTAATTTACAGCAAATGGATCACACACTTGGTGGGGCAGATGTTGTTCAATGCAACACCAGCTCACTGTGGGATCTTCTATTACCTGAGCTATAGCCCACCCCAGACCCTCTTACCCAACCACGCATAAAAGAACATCATTTGTCGATGTCAACATTATCATGCAACCCTTTGCAATGGTAATGTTTAACATTGTCCACTCTAGACTTTTAATACAATTTTCTTGACTTGAGGATTTTGTAACCTTGATTTTCATGCAATTCCTTCTTCCCCTTTCTCAGAATAATTTACTTTTTGTTATAATATCTGGTATTCCCTGTTGTGTCATGGTGGTAGTAGTCTAGTCTCCGTCTTTCTAAAGCTATGATGTAAAGGTATAACCCACTAACTCTGTGGTTTTCTTTCAATTTAGTTGCCTGTGATGGATAGTTATTTTGATTAATCCTACAGTTAGAGCTCATCTAGGTGGGAATGGAACCTTGCTTGTGATGCCTTCCCTTTCAGTGCACTACCACTACCATTACCATTAAGAAAGCGCCTTGGGAAGCCCTTCAGTACGGTATTGGAAGAAGGAGAGAGGTAGCAGGCATCTTTTTGTCTATTTGGGTAAGAGAACTACGGAGTGAAGTGAACTAGTTTAATTAGCAAGTCACTAGCTTCTACTGCAGATGAGTTAAGTAATTGTTTATCTAGGTTTCTGTAGGCAATATGAGGAATGGCATCATACCCCCCCTAATGTTCAATATCATTACAGAGGGTAGTAGGAAAGGGTATAACTAACTATAACTAACTTCCATACATTTTGAGAAGCAGATTAAAAAGACAGGCTGCATAAAAAGGCATCAGTACAAAGTTAAAATAAAATTTAAAAAAACACTTCTTCAGGCAGGTATAATAGACACTTTTATCCTTTAGTAAAAAAGTTCAAAAGTAAACCCACCCTCTCCACCCACAACAGGCCCACTCCTCTCCCAAAACAATATTTCCCCAATCAATGTCCAAACTGTAAATGTCCAAAAAAGGCCAAAATGTCCAAAATAATAAAATGCCCTGCCCAGTTCCCACCCTCTCCACCCACAGCAAAGCTCCCACCCACCAAAACCAAAAATTTAAAAAGGGGGGGTGGGGCTTGCAAAGATGGCTGCCGGGACGTAATTCCCTTCGGCTCCGCTATCCGTTGCGTAAAAACTGGCCATTTTGGCGACAATCAACGCGTGAATTAGGAGTTGGAGAGATGTGAGGAGAAAACCAGAACTTCTTGGGGGAGACGACGGCGCAACCGAGAATGAGAGAGCCGTGAGAAGGCCCCTCGGACCTCGAGCCCGGGCCTTGGAAACAGCGCGGAAAGCCCGGAGGCCAGAGATGACCGCGAAGGTGGGTGAAGCGCCGGGAGCAAGCAGGCAGTGAATGGGGCCTCACTGGAGAGATCCATCTCAAAAAGCAAGGACAGGCACGCGTCTGCCTGACCTTAAAATGGCGACCGGGCTGGAGGACTGAGACGCGCCAACACAATGGGGAGGGGGCCAGGGGCTTCATGGCAGGCAGAGGGGAACTGAAAAATATGATTACATGCAGTCCACCGAGGCTCGCATTCAGGCAGGCGTCATGGCCTGGAGCTGGCAGAACATCGGGAGCAAGCCAGTTGAGTGTTTCCCCTGGGATGAAGTGGTGGAGGGGCCAACAGCAGATAAATCCTCAATGTCTGGGCGCAACGATTCTGCTATAATGAAGCGTGGCTTACAGTGCAGAGTGGCAACCCTTACGAGTGAGAGACCTTATTGGAAGAAGGCGAGGAGCTGATGTAACGGGGAAACTGCAGAACGAGCAATAGCCATTGCAATAGTCAGGCATACTCATCCCCTATTCATGCCTCCCAAGAAACAGAACTCTAACAGAGTCTCCAACTACTTCTCACCTTTGGAGGAGGGCATCATAAAACAGAAAGAGGAGATGGCCCTCACATGGGAAGACCTCATGACCTCCTTGAGAGACTTTATAAAAGAACTGAGAGAAGAACCGAAGACAGACATGATCTCCTCGCTTGAAAAACTACAAGCAAACCTTGATGACAAATTCTCCTATTTGTGACAAGATGTAGACTCCGTAGGCACCTGCATGTTAGATGCTGAGGTGAAAACTGAAGAAATGGAAAATTGCCTTAAACAACTGGACGCCCTCACGCAGACACTCCAGACGGACCTTCACTCAGCGACACTTAAACAAGAAGACATGGAAAACAGGGCGCTACGAGACAACATCAGGATTAGGAATCTTGCTGGAGGCGCGGAGGGGTCGGACCTTGAAGCATTTGTGATGGGCCTTTTCCCAGGAGATCATGAACAAAACACAGCTTAAGATAAAGATAGATAGAATCCACAGAGTAGGCAGCGCCACCTCTGCGGACAAGAGGCGACCAAGATACATTCTCGTTAAGCTCCACTCCTTCAAAGAAAAAGAAGCCATTCTACAAGCCTCTAGAAAGGTAGACAAAGTGACATTTCAGGGAGAAACCTGCACCCTATTCCAAGATATAGCACCAGCCACCCTTTCTCAAAGACAACAATTCAGGCCTGTCACGGACAGGCTGAGGGAAGACAATATACAATACAGCTGGACTTTCCCCTTCGGCTTGGCCTTCAAATTAAATAATAGGTCTTATCATGTAACAGACCTCATAAGGGCTCTGACAATACTTGGTATTCCCCAATCTGGAGAAGATGGTAGGGAGGATCCTGCGGAGACAAGTCAAAAACAAAGTCAGAAACAAACCACTAGTCCTGGACGATGGCTGCCCGGGAAAAACCCTTGAGCACATAGATGTGGTCCAAGAGAGGAAGATGCATCAGGATAATGCAGCGATATACCTACAAACCCTCCCTCATCAAACCTCAAACATCAACCAGCCCCCCACTACCTCACACTTACTCTGCTGAAGCCCAAAATGACCAACCGATGAGCAACGAAGCGGAATAAGGCCTGCATTCAAAAATTGTTCATTGTTCAGTTTTGTTTAGGAGTTGGGAGACCATGCACAATAAACAAGAGTCGAGATACAGACCCAAGCGGGGGAAAGACGAGGAGGAGCCATCCCGCATTGACTTTTCAGAGACTGCGAGACAGTACTCCACAGACAGGGCACAATAGATCCTGCTCCAGCACAACACTAGCCCCAGATAGACGACCACACCTGCCCTGATGGAATGGTAGTGACAGTACTCACCTGGAATGTCAAAGGGTTAAACGCACCAGTGAAGCGCCACAAAGTATGGAAATATTTAACGGACAACCACTATGACGTAATAGCACTACAAGAATCTCATCTTAAAAAAGGAGAAGACCATAGGCTTAAACATAAACAGTACCCACACACCTTTCAATCATCAGCACTGTTGAAACACAATGGAGTAGCACTCATGCTCCATCAAGGCCTACAATTCCATTCTACAGGCTCACATGCTGATAAGGACAGTTGCTGTGTAATGGTGAAAGGAGTATTGAGAGGCCGTCTTTTAACTTTTGCTCCAATATACACACCCAACACACAGCAAGACCAATTCCTTTGCAGGTGCCTAGATACATTAGGAGCCTTTGCGGAGGGGGACATATCCATGATGGGAGACTTTAACCTTATGTGGCATGCACACCAAGACAGTACACACCCCCACCGCTCGCCATCTGGGAACTTTTCGCCAGCATTGCAACAGGTAATGGCAGAGACTGGACTAGTCGACACTGGAGAAAACTTCACCCCAACGACAAAGACTACACCTTCTTTTCCCACACTCAAAGGTCGTACTCAAGAAGGTATTATGTATTCAGTAGCCAAGGGATAACCCAAGACCTTCTCAAGGCAACGATTCATTCTATCACCCTATGAGACCATGCCCCAGTGGAACTAACAATAGACTGGCAGGATCACAAATCAAAAACGGTACTTCCCACCCTCCCTGATTAGAGACAAGCCTTCTAGAGATGAGCTACATACCACCATCAGGGAATACTTTCAATTCAACAACCCAGCAGACACTAAGTTAAGTAGAACATGGGACGCTTTTAGAGCTGTTTTGAGGGGGAAATGTATCTCCCTAAATACGGCCCCAAACAAACAGAGATGACCGGAGAGATTAGGAATAGAGGCAGAACTTCGAGCCACGGAAGCAGCTCATAAAACACACCCGACGCTACCCTTGCAACGCACGATGACAGCCTTGAGGGGGAACTAAACGCTATATATACCAATAGAGCAGAACTCATACTACTGCGTCTGCAAAGATCGACATATGAATAAAGTAACAAAGTGGGTTCACACCTTGCCAGACAATTAAGAGTGAAAAGAGAAAAGGAACATACAGGAGACACAAGACACCCCACTAAAGGCCTGACAGATTCAGATGTAGCAAAGGCAAATATATTTAGCAGATTCTATTGTAATCTCTACACAGCAGAAACCACTTCTGCAATTATCCAATCATCTTACCTAGAACATATAGCTCTACGCAAAGTCATGAATGCACATAACAAGCAATTGGGGGCACCCATCGAGGAATCGGAGGTACAGACAGCAATAAACAGCCTCAGACAAAATAAATCCCCAGTACCGGATGGGTTGACAGGCCAATTCTATAAAACATATGGTCCAGAACTGACCCCTTAGCTAACCAAATTATTTAACTATATAGGCACCTCAGGGTCTACCACTACCACAATGGGTGAAACCATTATCTCAGTCATCCCCAAACCAAGGAAGACTCCCAACTCTGTAGCTCATATCGTCCTATAGTTCTTCTGAACTTAGATGCAAAACTAACATCCTAACATCCTGCCTTGAAGAACTACTTCCTGACTTGATACCCCCAGACCAATCAGGATTTGTAAAGGGCCATCAGACACATGACAACATTTGCAGGATAATACACTTAGTGGAAAAAGCTCATAAGAAAAAGATCCCAGCCGTTCTCTTGAGCCTAGATGCTGAGAAGGCATTTGATCGAGTAGATTGGGCCTTTATGACCCAGGTTCTACGGGAATATGGGTTCTGCGATACATTTATTCAGATGATAAGAGCCAATTACGCAGCCCCTTACTCCAGGGTAGTGATAAATGGCACCAGCTCAACACCATTTCCATTGTCATGGGGGACAAGACAGGGATGCCCTCTTTCCCCCTTGCTGTTCGCTTTGAGTATAGAGCCACTGGCAGCAAGCATTCGCTCCTTACCCACTATACACGGGATCACCTTTGGGACAACAGAACATAAAATCTCACTCTTTGCAGACGTCGTCCTACTGACACTGACCGAACCGGCCTCTTTATCCTCCGCCTTACAAGAGGAACTCCGAAAGTTTGAGGCAGTAGTGGGATTAAAGGTAAATCTTTCAAAATCCTATATGATGAACCTGACCATGCCCCTCTTGGAGATGGAGCAGCTGACGTCCACCACACCATATCAGTGGGCAAAAAAAGAAATAGCTTACCTGGGTATCAAAATCACACCTAACATATCAACCCTCTATAGGGCCAACTACTCCCCACTACTGACACACATCAAAGATACCTTAAAACGATGGGCCCCATCCTACCTTACATGGCTGGGAAGGATCAATGCCATTAAATTGACACTTCTTCCTAAGATACTTTATATATTCCAGAGTCTCTGGCTGGAAGTAGAGCGTGCCTTCTTTTAAGCTTTCCGCACCCTTTTGGTGTGATTTATTTGGCAGGGAAATAGAGCCAGACTCTCATATAAAATGCTGAATATGCCCAAGGAGAGAGGAGGCCTGAGTTTGCCAGACTTTCAATTATATTATAAAGCTGCCCAATTAAAAGTGATCACGGAGTGGTCCCTTAGGGAATCTGAGAAGCACTGACTACACATGGACCGGACAGTGGTAGGGAGGGTGATATGGGATGTGTTGTGGAAGCCTAAGACAGACAGACCCCGTAATGCTTACCTTAGCACACCAATAAATACAACACTTAAGGTCTGGGACAACATAGCAAAAACAAGAAACTGGACGACCTTCCCTTCCCCACATACACCATTACATTTTAACCCAGCCTTTCCCCTGCCTTACAGACAGGACCCTTTGATAAATGTCGTGAGGGAGGATGTTTGATTTTAGCATGTCTATTCCACAATGTGGACATAATCTCATTTCAAAACTGTAGAAGGGAATTCAATCTTCCACAAGCTGAATTCTATCACTATATTTAATTACATCAATGGGCACTGAAACTTGAAAATCAACAGGCAGCTATAAGGGAATACACACCTTTTGAAAAATGTATTTGTGGGGCAGGATAACCAAAAGGGACTATCTCCGAACTCTATGCTTTATTAACAACCCTGGGCCGAATGACAAGGCCCCACCACCATCGCTTCTAGGAGCAAGTATTAGGAGAAGACATTCTTGATACTCAATGAGAAAGATTATACAGAGACATCCAAAGACACAACCGCTCTATGGCCTTAAGGGAGGCACATTATAAAACTTTGTACGACTGGTATCTTCACCCTTCCAAGCTACAGAAAATATTCCCAAATGCATCGGATCGGTGCTGGAGATGGTGTGGAGCACAGGGAGATTTCAAACATATATGGTTGGACTGTCCCAGGATCCGCCCTTTTTGGAATGAAATCCTGGCTCACATCAAAGATATACTAGGTCATCCCATGGAGATTACAGCCCGCTGCACACTTCTTGGGCTAAGAGATGACGCTCTCCAGTTCCAAACGGGGGCAGACGGGGCCATCATGTGGCTCTGCCTAGTGGCTGCTAAAATGGAGTTAGCGGCGGCCTGGGATAAACGAGAAGCTCCGGCGATCACTTAATGGCAGAGCCGTCTATGGAGCGCATTAACCATGGAAAGAATGGCGGATATATTTACAGATGATTTTAAGAACTTCGAATATAAATGGGGTCCATTAGTAACCTATCTATCCTGAGGCCTCTCACGACTATATGCCCACCTAGAATTAGATCTCTGCATCTATTTCAAATTTAAGAGAGGGATAAGGTCTGCAACCATCCGCAACCCCAGTCTCTTGCAACGTACACAAATGACTCTTACATAGGGTTCAGATATACTAAATGCGATGGACATGTATCTCCCAGCTCCACTTTCTGTTTACAGTTCGTTACATGGTTATTAATTTAATTTCTTTCTATCTCTTCTTTTCTTAGTTTTCTTATTATCAAAACTGGATGTGCACTTGTATCATAATGACACTGGTGACGATTTTTATTATGCACTGTAATAATGTAAGTCACGATAACAGCTAGGTTTAGCTGTTAACACCGGTCTGTTGACTATTGTGATGTCTGCACGAGATTCAACCCACTAAAAACATGATTGACAAAAAATGTTTTTAAAAGGGCTCAGAAGACGACATTCTCCAAAAGGGTCCACATGCCTTGAAGCTGGGCCTCCAGGCGTACCATCCGATGGCCCAAATGTGCTAGCTCATGTGGCACAAGTTGATGTAGAGGTTGGTCTAAAGGGGGGCAGCACTGGCATTGTTATGGCATGGAGGCTGGAGGCACAGGCAGCTGGCTGGCAGAACTGGGACACAGGGCAGCAGCATGTGCCTAACCCTCCTCCTCAACCATCTGTTTATAGTCTGCCCTGGCTCTCCTCCAACCTCTGCCACCAGAGCCAGTCTGCTATCTCCTGCCAGGTTGGTGGTGGACCAGCAGCAGTAGCTATATCAAGATATATATATAAACAAAAGGTAAAATTATAAAGAATGCTCTGAGCAAACATTTGATTCCGATTACATAGTGGCACAGCAGGCAGTTCATTGCTGGCATCCTAGGGCCACTGGAATTTTTGATGTGATTACGAGAGTCACAGGGACATGGTTTGACTCACACATGCACTTTTTGGCTGAAAGCAATTGAGCCAGCATAACCCCTGATTAAACAAAACAGAACACTTTTTGCTTTTAAAGCATTTCCTAAAAGCCACTCAAACACTTTATATGGAAGAAAAAAAAAACTTTCATTAATGAGTAAGACATCATCCACTAAGGAGTACAAGTGTACTTTTCTTGTGCTAAATGAATGGAGGTGTGCTAGCTAGCACATCCGGTACTAATTTGCTGCTCTATGCAGGCTGCTGCTGGGGCAGCTACAATGGACAATTTTCTTTCTTTGGTTCCAATGGCCCTGCTCTTCTCCACTGCCTTTCAATTATACCCTGACTCCAAAGAGGCACATGAATAATATATGTCACACACATCATGTATAATATGCAAATAATAGATATCCTCTCTGCCGTAAGTAGATGTTGGGGAAAATGATGCACTGCAGTATAGGGAAAGGAACAGGATATTAAGAATTTCTAGGAAACTTTCATCACAGAGTTTCCCATCCACAAAACATAAAATCACCGGCACTAAATTCCACTTTGCTTCCTGGCCTCAAATACAAATTATTTCAAACAAACACATTTGCTTGGCAATCAGGAAAGGAAACTTGACTTACTCTACTGCAGGGTAACCTAGAGGGAAAAGGCTGGGTAGGTAGCGGTTTTGCTATATAAGTGTCACTGATTATCATGGGTCTAAGCTTTGACATAGTCAGTCACTGTAGATAAAACTGAAAGTTTATGAATATCAAACAGGAAAAATGTGAACAGGCTTAATCCATTACAGAAGCCATTAAATAAATATTTGAACCACTTGGCCAATAAAATGGAGTATATGTCAAGAATGTTTTTTTTAAAGGTTTGGGTAGGACGGAACAAACAAAGGAATGAAATACTAGGAGGTGACTCAGTGGGAGGGAAAGGGAAGACACCTTGTTTTTGTTTCTGTTTATAATCCATTGAAAGCTTTGTATATTGAATTTTTTGTAAATGCAACATTAACTGCCATAACAACTGAAGCAAACACACATTGCAGAGCCAACACTGCAGTGCCAAATTCAACCTTGCTGCAGATAGGTCATGGCCCATGGGTGGTGAAATGCCATGAGCAGAGAGGTCATGAATGATGAAGGGGGGGATCTGTCTTCCATAACAAATAAGGTAGGTATATACTACTAATTGTCAATAACCAAGCAATGTGACTTACCACTGTCCGTCCTTGCTGTCGTAGGGACCCCCCCCTTCAACCGCTCTGACACATTGGCGCTGGTCCAAGTAATGGAAGTCTGTACAGCTAGAAAAAAACATTACACATTTTAGATGTCAGCTATGCCTCTCCCTTTCAAATTTTCTCAACAAAATACAACTGTAATACATCACTGCAGTTCAGCTCGCAGTATCATCTCTTCTATCTAAAATATCACTTTGGGCATTTGTTGGTTGACAATGTTAGAAGACCTAGTTAGTCACTCCATGGAATTCTGCATAGCAGATCTCTGTGAGTTCTGCCAAGGCCTAGTGATTAGGAGTCACAAGCCAAGGCTGCCAGCTTCAACATGGTGTTGTTAGGGTCAGGGAGGGCTAAGGGAAAGGAGCCTCCCATTGGTGGTAAAGGAGCTGGTTCCAAGGGGACTTCCACCCCCAGTTTTGGTGATACAGAACTTAGGAGACAATGAATTAGCCCAATTGGGGTGTGAAAATATGTTTGATGCCATTGTCATGGAAGTTAAGTGACTCGCTGAGAGATGGCATTCTAAGCTGCTGAAATCATTTAAGTTGGACTGTATACCACATAGCTGCACTGGGGGGAGACATTTTGTCTGCTGGGTGGAGTGCTCCTGTAGGCTGAGGACAATGCTATGTGGGTGGGTAACCTGCTTGCATGTGCTTGTACTTTTCCTGCGGGCGGGGGTCCAGATGGCCGGTGAATCATGCTGGCCTCTGGCAGGGTGAATTCATGGTTGTCAGGAATTTTCAGGTCACCCTTGCAGGTCATTAAGTAAAGTATTCATGATAACTTTGTCTGTGGGACCTCAAAATAGTGTGCATGTAGCATTGGTAGACAAACTGCCAGTGAATGAGTTGGGATCATTGCTTCCACGGTCCTAGCCTAGCTCAACACATGTGCTTTTGGTATAGTGGCCTTTTGGCCCTTTGGGGGTTGGAGAGTCTTTCCCCTTAATTTGGGCCCTCAGACTCCAGAGCAAGTAACTTACTTAGCATTTGACTCTTGGATTAACAAGGCAGAGCAGTCCAAGGCTGACTGTGGGGTGTGCTATAGGCTAGAAATCCAGGACAACAACACAAAATAACACTAAATAAATCAATATCAAAACAGTGTTTTTTTTTTTCTTTTCATAGGCATAGCACTCAAACAGCACAATTAAATACTGTACACAAAGTTAATAATATTCACAACTTTTCATATGTAAATATAAATTATAACCACTCGTAAACAGGACTCACAAAAACCAGTGTGCTACACGCAAAGTTACAATTATTTACTAGTTCTCCAGAAGAATTATAAATTGGAACCCCTCCTAAAGTGCACTTATAGCAACCACAGTGTCAATCAAATACACTACGGAAGTATCACAGGCGCCCACCAGTCCCAAAATCTAGATTCAGATATTATTATTGAAGTGATACTTTGTGCTAGTTTGTGCACAATTTAACACTGAGCCAAAAAAGACCATGAATAAGACTGGAAAAACACACAAGGTTTATAAAAGTAGAAGAAAGCAAATTTGGCTAATTTGCATTAGCATAGTTAGACAAAATTTTGCGAAAAATACAGGGCATTGAGCACAATTACACAAATACAAATCTAGATTTTAGCATGAAATACGTACTGCTGTCCATCTTGGAAGTGAGGTTTCATTTCACGGTAAAAAATAACATGGGTAATACAAGCACCACAAGTAGCAGACGCCCGCATTATGGTTGTTTGAATTGTTCTAGTTCACTTACACTAAAAATTTGCAATGAACACCATGTTATTACATGAAATGGCATAATAGAGTAACTGGAAATTTAACATAACAAACATAAAGCCAAGCTACACCAGTGTAACATAAATTTGACCCAGACCTATTCAAAAGTGATGCTCACTGGCTCTATAAGGGCATTCACAATTAAACAAGAAAGCATCATACCTTTGGACATAATTTTCACAATCAAACAATAGAGGCCTGCAGCCTTTAACAATACCTTTGATTCATGAATAAAGTAAGTCTATTACATAAGCCTACTGGCTTTAACTGAAGCTTTTAATTCAACTGTGTTTTATGGTTGCTTAATAACCTTTTCTGACTTCACAATGCAAGAAGTCATCCCATCTAGCCCCGAAGGCTTGTTTGCTTGGGTACGCTGTCTGTACTGGGCATCTATGATCTCCCTCCTGGGAGACTGAGGGTCACATGTACGAACATTTGGAATTGCGATTTCCTAATTGCGATTCCATGTGAATCACAATTAGGAAATCACAATTCTAAATGTAAGAAACTCCATTGAGTTTCTTTTGCGATTCCCAGTGGGTCACAAATAGACCTGCCTCATTAATATTAATGAGATAGGTTGCAATTTGCGACACACTGGGAAATGTAAAAATCACAGGGATGGTCTGTGAATCAGCCCATTTGCGACTAGAAAAATGCTTTGTACATGTGGCCATTAGTGAATAAAACTACTCGCTGCACTTGGGCTTGTTAACAGCATGTTGTTGCACTGAAACAGCTGTCCAACAATTTAGATAGTAGTGCGAGTGCCCAAGAAGTGCCACCATGCCCTTTATAGAGTCATGGCCTCAGTACTGCAGCTTTGTGGTTAGGGGGCAGGGAACCAGCTGTGTCAAACTCTTCCTGCACACTCAGAGCAGATGAGCCAGAGAGAATAGAAACATTCAACTTCAATGCCTAGCACCAGTCACTTGTGTGTGTGTGTGTGTGTGTGTGTGTGTGTTGTGTGTGTGTTTGTGTGTGTGTGTGTTGTTTTTTCATCATGCCTGAGAGAGCCATTTACTATACAAGTAAAAGTGAAATGGCTTTCAAGTTGCAATTTAAACAAATACAAAATGAATAAAGGGTTACCTTGCTACACACACAGTATGGGCGTAGCTGAATGAGACTGGGCTTGCTCTCCTGTTCAGTCATGGTGATCTCAAGTGGAAACCATGCACAATAAAGACCCCAGTCCTCATGGCACAATAGCATGACAAGTTCAACAGACGTCCAGGGGATCACATTTGGCATTGACTGGTGTGACCAGCACTGGAAAAAATCCACAAGAGTTCAGAGTCCAAGTCTAGAGAGGTCAACCCACATGTTCCAGACAAGGATTCTTCAGCTACAATAACAGTTGTGATGCACTCATTGGTAATGACTTATAATATAATCACATGTGACCATATAATTTGATAGATACTAATATCATTAAACTTAAAGTCATCACAAGAACAGTCCAATATTGATTCTCGATCCTTTAGGATTTATTCATGAAAACTTAAAGTTGTCCGTACTCCGTGATATGTAGAAAGACAATTCGATGTGTATTTCAGTCCTCCATGAATTTCAGTCAATGGATGTAAAATTGTCGACATATGCAAACATAACAGCCAACAGGTGTTTCGTCTTAGGGCATTCACCCAAACGACTTTTTCAGAGCTGAAATTTCATCAAATGGAGCATCTAAAACAAATACATGGACTTGTTACCTTCATATAAAATAATACCCTCTCACCTGAAATGTGCTCATAGAAAACAAGAACTGTGGTATATGACAAAAAAATATATATTCATTTTTATACTACCAAGTGGAAAGAAAGGAAAAAGAAGAAAAGAATGAAGAATATACCATCTGCAAAAACCAAATAATCTAGATATCCTTAACAATATATCTTCTCTATTGCGTCTGTGCTCACCATTATAACATACAAGCACTGACCGAGACGAATACTGTGCAAAAACAGTGCGAAACACCACCGATAGCCTGACCCCAACTATTCAAATGTCATAAACCAAAATCTGACAGTCTATCGCCATAATGAAACCAAATCACACCAGAAGTGTAATTAATTGCCAAACAGTAATAAAGAAAGTAAACCTTCAATCCAGTGACGAACTGTGTAAAAATTGCATTCTTACCGATGAAAAAAAAGCGATGCCCAGAAGTATCCAAATTTAGGAGAAATCCAAAACTGCAAGTGAAAGTAAATCACCTCGTCAGAAAAATAATAATCGTGTATTAGCAATTACAGTGACAAAATGCTCTTACAATTGTAATGTCAACATACCTATGTCACACAGCTCGAGTCCATGATGAATCTCAGCAGATGTCACACAGTGGGACCCACATCTGTGAAATCGTAAGGGAAAGTGCCAACTCAGTGCCAACACACTGGGTGAAAAGGACAGGCAGTAGAGAGGTAGTAGTGTTAAAGTACATGTAGTAGGCAGGTCTGTACTCTTACCTGTGTCTCACTGGAAATATTGCTGGATCACGGAGTCCCTGTTGTTCATGTCTTCTTCCTCTGCTTCCTTGTCTTCACTGTCCACAGGCTCCACAGTTGCCACAACACCGCCATCTGGACCATCCTCCTGCAGAAAAGGCACCTGTCGTCGCAAAGCCAAGTTGTGAAGCATACAGCAGGCCACGATGATCTGGCACACCTTTTCCGGTGAGTGGAATAGGGATCCACCGGTCATATGGAGGCACCGGAACGATCACCCTCCCAGTTCGCCCATGGGCCTCATTGTAGCGTTCCTCTGCCCTTGTCCTGAATTCCTCACTGGGGTCAGTAGCCATGACAGGTTGGGGTAACCAGAGTCACCTGCAAATGGCGAGGGACAACTGTTAGACATGTACTAACCTGTAGGGATATCCCCAGATCCAGACAATTCCCACTGTCTTGCTCCCAGGTGCTCACATAATAGCCACACACGGTGCCTCTGGAGTTGCCCCATCACATAAGGGATGCTGCTATTCCACAGGATGTAGGCGTCATGCACTGAGCCAGGGAAACATGGCATTCACATGGGAGATGTACTGGTTGGCCAAACATACCATCTGTACATTCATTGAACGATAACTCTTCCTGTTTCTGTACACATGTTCACTCCTGTGGGGGGGGGACCAAAGCCACATGGGTCCCATCAATGGCACCTATGATGTTGGGGATATGTCCCAGGGCATAGAAATCACCTTTCACTGTAGGCAAATCCTCCACCTGAGGGAAAACGATGTAGCTTCGCATGTGTTTCAGAAGGGCACTGTGGAGAACACGTTGGAAAACATAGGCTGGGACATCCCTGATGCTATGGCCACTGTTGTTTGAAATGACCCACTTGGAAGGAAATGGAGCACTGACAGCACCTGCACTTGAGGGGGGATTCCTGTGGGATGGCAGATTGCTGACATCAGGTCTGGCTCTAACTGGGTACACAGTTCCTGGATTGTGGCACGGTCAAGCCTGTATGTGATAATCACATGTCGCTCCTCCAATTTCAACAGGTCCACCAACGGTCGGTACACCGGAGGATGCCGCCATCTCCTTACATGTCCCAGCGGACGGTGCCTATGAAGGACAACAGCGAGCACAGAGTCAAACAACTCAGAGGTACGTACCCACAGATTAGACATCATTCCCACACAAAAGGTTGCCTGTATGTGTGTTGAGTTGCTGAGTCTAGGCCTAGGTATGTGTGATGCAGTTGAAAATGAATCCATGTGGGCCCCTGAAATGGCGGCTGCCTGATCTCTAAAGTGGGACAATGGGATGTGAGGTAACTGTGCTGGCATTGTACACCATCACGGTAGGGGGTCAAAGACCGTGGCGCAATGCTGCATTGGTTAGCATTGGACCCTATGGGTCCCAGGAGCCAATGACGATGTACGCCGGCGGTGACGGTACGCACCGCCGCGGATGTGACCACCATTTTCTATCTGTTCAATCACTCGATACCTGATCTTCGACAGGAGAGAACCTACACTGCAAGTGCTGCTGTGACCTTGTCTGGAAGAGACAATGGTTTGAGTGTCTGGGGAAAGGGCCCCTGCCTACACATTGGAGGAGTTGGAGAAACTCGTGGATGGGGTCCTCCCCAGTACACGCTACTCTACGGTCCTCCAGACAAACAGGTAAGTACACTGGGAGAATGCTGTATGGGCTATGCCTGTGTGGAGAGGGCTGGATGTAAGAAGGAAGGGGGGAGAGTGCGGCGTGCATGAAACAACGGTGAATGCATGTGCCACATGGCAAGGGTAGGGATGGGGGACAATCACTTTGACGGTGCAGTTGGTAATAACTTAGTCTTCCCCCTGTACATTTCATGTAGGTCAGCGCCCACCAGAAAAAACATATTTGGCGTGCCATCGCCAAGGACGTCCGGACCCTGGAGGTCTACCACAGACGGAGCACCCACTGCCGGGAAAGATGGGAGGACATTCGCCGCTGGAGCAAGAAGATGGCGGAGGCTCAGCTGGGGATGGCCTCCCAACGTGGGAGGGGTGCCCGTCGCACCATGACCCCCCTGATGTTCAGGATCCTGGCGGTGGCCTACCCTGAGTTGGATGGGCGCTTGAGGGCATCACAGCAGACACAAGGGGGTGAGTACACTCTCATTCTGCTGACTTTGCTTGCAGTGGAGGGGTCTGGGAGGGGGAGGTGGGCTGTGGGTTTCCCTAGGCCAGGGCGAGTTCCGTACGCAAGGTCCCTCCGTAAGGCAGGCCATGTGGCACCCCACCTCTGTAGAGTGCCAAGTACACCTAGTCATGCCCCTGTGTCATCTATGTCGTCCATAGCCTTGTATGGCATTTTTCAGGAATTGAACAGTGGAGCCCAAGAGCGCGGCGTAGTGAAGGGGGCTTCTGTGTCTGTTGTGTCCGCCAACGGTAGCGGTAATGCATGCACTCAACATGTCTTTCTTCTGTCTTCCCCCCCCCTTTTTGTGGTCTCCCTGTTCTTGTGTGCATTATCATCATCAGGCGGAGCAGCAGTGGCATCGGAGCACCAGGGGGATGCATCCCACATGGCCATGGAGGGCCACACTACGGACTCGGATTTCACCAGTGGGACGGAGGGCGAGGGGAGCTCCACGGCGGGGACAGGAGCTGAGACCAGTGACACGGACTCAGCCTCTGATGGGAGCTCCCTTGTGGTGGCGGCAACATCTGTGCCCCCCCATCTACAGGTACAGCCTCCACCCCCCCTTCCAGCACCGCCCTCCCAGCAGCCCCTCAGCCTTTGCCCCGTGTCCGCTCACCTGGGAGGGTGGGCATCACCTTCGCCCCAGGCACCTCAGGCCCTGCCCTAGTCACCCCTGCTTCCCTCAGTGAGGAGGCCATTGACCTCCTCAGGTCACTCACTGTTGGGCAGTCTACCATTTTGAATGCCATCCAGGGTGTAGAAAGGCAGTTGCAACAAATAAATGCATTCCTGGAGGGAATTCATTCTGGTCAGACGGCCCTTCAGCGAGCTCTTCAGACTCTGGCCTCAGCACTGATGGTAGCCATTGTCCCTGTGTCTAGCCTCCCCCCTCCAACTTCCTCCACCCGACCCAATCCCCTGTACCTCAGCCTATCCCAAGCACACCTACAGACCAGCATGCACACACCTCAACACACAAGGGAAGCTCAGGCAAACATAAGCACCACACATCCCACAGGCACTCACGCAAGCATCACACACATGCAGACACACCAACATCCACTGCCTCCACCGTGTCCCCCTCCTCCTCGTCTCCCTCCTCCCTCCCAGTCTCGTCTACACTCACACCTGCATGCACTACCTCTACAGCCACTACGTCCCTCTCCAGCACACCCACCAACACACCCCGCTCACGTGCAGTCACCACCCCCACTACCATTCACACATCCCCTCTGTCCTCTCCCAGTGTGTCTGTGATTCCCCCTCCCAAGATACACAAACGCAGGCACACACCCACCCAACAGCCAACCACCTCACAACAGCCTCCAGCGCATGCACCTTCACCCAAAGTCAGCAAACGAACACCTCCTACAACCACCACCTCTTCCTCCACTCCCAAACCCCCTCCAGCTACCCATCCCAGTGTCTCCCAAAAAAATCCTGTCCAACCTTGACCTCTTTCCCACACCTCCCCCACCCCGTCCGTCTCCTAGGGCCCAAACTAGCACCTCATCCACAACATCTCCGGGACCAGTGGTGCCTGTAGTCTTCGGAATCTGGAGTGCACCAGCCACCAGGGCAGCCAGTGTGGCACGGAGCCACGGCACAGACATTCCCCCACCTGTGAAGCATCAGAAGTTGGTCGGTGCCCGGCGGGAGAGGGGGAAGACTCCCGCCACCAAAGCCGCTCCCAGGGGTCCTGTTGGGAGTGTGGACTCACCTGTGACACCCTCCAAGATGGGGAAGGGCCACAAGAAACCAGGAAAGTCTGGGAAGAGCAGCACGGCGGAGAAGACCACCATTATCCCCGCTGCCCAGGAAGCCACCTCCAGCACCAGCCCAGCTGCCCATGACAGGACCGCCAGCACAAGCCCACCTGCCCAGGACAGGACCGCCAGCACAAGCCCGGCTGCCCAGGACAGGACCGCCAGCAAAAGCCCAGCTGCCCAGGACAGGCCCGCCAGCACAAGCCCACCTGCC